>NC_081565.1:72994371-73294371 GCF_022355385.1 Mustela nigripes | reverse complement strand
TTTTTTTTTTTTAAAGATTTTTATTTATTCATTTGACAGAGAGAAATCACAAGTAGGCAGAGAGGCAGGCAGAGAGAGAGAGAGAGGAGGAAGCAGGCTCCCTGCTGAGCAGAGAGCCCGATGCGGGACTCGATCCCAGGACCCTGAGATCATGACCTGAGCTGAAGGCAGCGGCTTAACCACTGAGCCACCCAGGCGCCCCTAATATTATTTTTTTTAAAGATTTTATTTATTTATTGGAGAAAGGGAGACACAGAAATAGTGAGAGTGGACAGGAGGAGGGAGGAGAGGGCGAAGCACGCTACTTGCCGAGCAGGGAGCCTGATGTAGGACTCGAGCCCAGGACTCCAGGATCATGACCTGAGCTAAAGGCAGTTGCCCAACCAACTGAGTCACCCAGGTGCCCTTGATATAATATTAGAAATAGAATTATATATAGGTAAAAATTATATATGTTATATTGGGATTTCTGTAATTTTAGTATCTGGTGGTATATAATAGGACTTCATGGAATGAGAAGAAAAAATTAAAAGTCTTTTTTTTTTTCCTTAGCATGATTAAACAAAGTGGAACTGTAACTGAAGTTTACAGGCTCACTGAGCTATTTAAGAGTAATTTTATTTCTTGGGCTTTTTTTTTTTTTGTATTTGCCTCAGTTATATGGAGACATAGAGGTAAGCCACAGCAATGTCTGGCTATGTAGTTAGATCCAGGTGAGTATAGGGTTAAATGTGTGAGTTGTGTCACATTCACATTGTAATCATGTGTGCAGAAAGAAGATAGGAACTTTAATGGGAACTGTATCTCCTAACAAGATACATGCAAATTATTTTGGATTTAATTACAAATGATATTTGCATTAGTTTCGGAAAGTCAGGGGAGAAGTGTACACATACAAACCACAAATATACGAACATTTTTCCTTGAGAGTAATTAAGTTAAAAACAAAAAATAGCACAAAGTGAATGGAACTTTTATATATTTTAAGAGGTCTATAAATTTATCCAGAGAAAGCATACAAGGTCATGTGATTATCAATAAGCTATACTCTATGAAATATTTACCCTCTGTTGCTACATATGCTTTACTTCTCATGCTACCCTAATGCTGCCAAAGTAGTATAGTAAAATAGATTTGAGGAATAAATATAATGAACCTAGGTTACTTATTTTGAGTAACAGAAAAAATATTTAAATGTCAATTTTAATATATGGTTTATTCTAAATAAAGTATTGGCATGTAGGTCTAGTTGTTGCTACTAACCATTTCATATAAGGATGCTTGACTTTTTAATACTGAAATTGGACCAAATCTCCATATTTTGCTCTTTTATCCATTGGGTCTTATTTCTTTTTCATTTTCTATATGAAATCAAATGAGCATTGAAAGTGACAGACTTACAGAGGGTAGCATTGACTTACCTGCCACTTAACTGCTTTCAGTCCTAATTACTTTGATTGTTTTCAGATAGGAAAACTAAACTTAAGTTGAAATTTTGGTCCAATTCAGATTCTCTTTGGCAGGAATCAGGGATGTATCAGTGTTTCTCTATCTTTGAGATTCAGAAATACCAAAATATTCTGAGATTCAATAAAATGAATGTTTCTGCATGATACATAAGGTGTATCGTGCATGTTTCATTCTTTGGGATGTATTTTTTATTTACTTTTGCATGTTATGCACATCTCATATATTTTAGTTAAAATGATAACTTGTTACTCTATGAGAACTTGTATTTGTAAACATTGCTAGTCTATGTAAAAGCATTTTTACAGAACGATCCTGTTATTAATGACCTCGCATTATTGGCAGGTGCCTGTTCTATAAAGTGTGAACATGTGATGATTGCTGCATCACCATTTAGTGCATCTTGATTTTGTCCTTTAATGCTTTTGCAAACAGGATTGGCCACGAAGAAACCTGTAAGCAATGGAAGAAAACACTCCCTTGGTAAAGAGTGTTACGCTCCTGAACCTCTACCTCCTGGCGTGTCTGGTTTCCTGCCGTGGCGCACAGCAGAACGTGCAAAAAGGAGCAGGTACAGTATATATCTTCCTAACTTAAGTTGTTCAGAAATTTTCGTCTTGGAGCTTCTTCTTCCTTTTTTTTTTTTTTTTTTAAGATTTTATTTATTTATTTGACAGATAGAGATCACAAGTAGGCAGAGAGGCAGGCAGAGAGAGAGGGGGACGCAGGCTTCCCGCCGAGCAGAGAGCCCAATGCGGGGCTCTATTCCAGGACCCTGAGATCATGACCTGAGCTGAAGGCAGAGGCTTAACCCACTGAGCCACCCAGGCGCCCCCATTTTGGAGCTTCTATTATGTGGGTGGTCTCTAGTGGTTTCTCTAGAGGAAAAAATGATAACTCACCTGTGGCTTCTGCCTAATGAGTCCTGAAGGAAGAAAAACAAAACAAAACAAAACAAAAACCGTTATAATTGGGAGTTGCAAGCTATTTCTTGTGTCACAACAAATGTAACCCTGTGGGAGTCAAGAAGAGATAACCTTCTCCCCACTGGTACAGGTGAGTAAAGGTTTCATTAAAGGTGGGTATAATTGGGCAAGACCCTACAGTTCAAGAGGAGGAAGTTGGATATGTAAGGAATGGGGGAAAAGAGACATTTCCAGCCTGGGGAATAGTTTAATGCAGAATGGGTGAGGAGGAGGGATTAGACTTAATCTAACTCAGTCAACTGGCTTAAATCATTTTAGTGAATCAGATTTAGTAAATTAGATTTAACTACTTTTAGCTGATTACTTACCCAGAGGATAACAGTGCCTAGCAATTTTTATCCTAGAAGTATAAAAGTCTCTTTAAATGGTCAAACTATAATTTTAGGCCTGCTGAGTGAATTAATTTGCTATAGATTATTTTTAAATAATTTACAGGGTAGTTTTCAAGAAATTGGGGATTAACAATTGCTTAAGAAAACAAAGACTTGGGGCGCCTGGGTGGCTCAGTCATTAAGTGTCTACCTTCCTCTCAGGTCATGATCCCAGGGTTCTGGGATCAGAGACCCACATGAGGCACCCTGCTTGGCAGGAAGCCTGCTTCTCCCTCTCCCTCTGCTTGTGTTCCCTCTCTTGCTGCGTCTCTCTCTTTGTCAAATAAATAAATAAATAAATAAAATCTTTAAAAAGAAAAAAGGAAACAAAGACTTTATTTTTTTTTTTAATTTTTTTTTTTATAAACATATAATGTATTTTTGTCCCCAGGGGTACAGGTCCGTGAATCTCCAGGTTTACACACTTCACAGCACTCACCATAGCACATACCCTCCCCAATGTCCATAACCCCACCCCCCTTCTCCCAACCCCCCTCCCCCCAGCAACCCTCAGTTTGTTTTGTGAGATTAAGAGCCACTTATGGTTTGTCTCCCTCCCAATCCCATCTTGTTTCATTTATTCTCCTACCTCCTTAACCCCCCATGTTGCATCTCCACTTACTTATATCAGGGAGATCATATGATATTGTCTTTCTCCGATTGACTTATTTTGCTAAGTATGATACCCTCTAGTTCCATCCACATCGTTGCAAACGGCAAGATTTCATTACTTTTGATGGCTGCATAGTATTCCATTGTGTATATATACCACATCTTCTTTATCCAGTCATCTGTTGATGGACATCTAGGTTCTTTCCATAGTTTGGCTATTGCAGACATTGCTGCTATAAACATTCCGGTGCACATGCCCCTTCGGATCACTACGTTTGTATACAAAGACTTGATTTTAAATAAGACTTGAAGTAGGTACTTTCTAAAATAATTGATGCTCACATTATATTGATAAATGTACTCTCCATTGCAAATGGTGTTATTAATTATTATTGCATAAACTCTAGTTCCCAGGCTCCAGTCTTTACACTTCAGTTTTATGATTTTGTGATTTCATATCATCTTTTTATGATACTTACTAAACTCAAGACCATTCTGATCACAAGGAGTTGTCCATTGGAGAATGATTATTAGTCAAAGAAGTTAGATTGGAAGTCTAAACCAGCCTGAACGTAGAAAGTGAGGACATCCCTCAGCAGTGCAGGAAGTTATGACGAGCCAGTCTGCTAAATCCTGTTCAGTTTTCTCCATAGCAGAGCCTCCCGGCTCCTTACTTTGAGCTTATTTTTTTATACAAAATTCATATATACTATTTATAGTATTATTGTACATAATTCTAGCAAATTTTATTAACTGGCATTAACTGATGATGTTCATGTCAATGTTTAACTTACTTTGTTGATATCTCTTTAGGGGTTTTCCATTAATCAAAACTCGTGATGTATATAATCATTTGCAGGTACGTAGTTCTCATATTTACCGTATATAGATTAAGTGAGAACGGTGGGAGGTCATTCTCTTTGTGTTTTAGACTAAACAGAGCCTTGCAGGGAACATTCCCTCTCTGAAATAAATCCACTTGCAACTTGTCAGGTTGCTCTCCCAATGACACCATGTAGTTCTGTGACTGTGACACACACTGGGCATCTTGTGGTTCCATCTGTAAACAGGGAAGCCATTTCTCCAGCCCACAGGTCACCTGTTAACCCAGTGAAAGGAATTTGACCGCTATTCCTGACCCAACACATGGAGTTGTCATTTTCAAGAATGTTCTTATGTTTTTGAGAAATGTTATTTGAGGGCTACATGTGTAAGTTCCAGATCTGAAAGGCAAAATAAAGAAGCCAGAGTCTCTCGTCTCTCAGAGCACTTCCTCTCTCACCAAAATCATACACATTCCCACTCCTGCTGCCTCATGGTCTTAGAACCAGCCATTCCTGTCAGAGTGTCAGGTTCTCCTTCCCCCTTGTGCTGGGAGACTACAGAGTTGCTCTTAGTAGAGTAACACTGCTGGATGGGGAGACGAGCACCCCAGGTGTGAGCCCTGCCCCCTGCATGTCCAGAAGAAAGGGTGTACACCTCTTTCTACCATTGGAACTTTCCTGTACTTTGGGATTTGTTGCCTGTGGTTAAAATGGCACCCCAGTGACTTGTCTTCTGTGCATTTAGGCAATCCCAGCGCTCCTCTTTTTGCTCTGTAGACTTTATGGGGTCGTGATCAGGTCAGTTTTCAAGTGTTTGGAAACAACATACTAAACTGCATTCCAGTGGCAGTGAAACCTGAGAGTTGTGTTACTGTTACAGTAGTTCTGGGTTACGGTGGCTGAAGGAGGATACGGTGAGATTTTTGATGGGTCCATTTTAGTTGTGTATGTGTAAGTGATTTTCTTTTTAAAAATTTTTTCACTAGATAACATTAACTTTCTAATCATTCTTCTAATTCTTACCACTCCCCTACTGATGGATTTTTCCTCCAAAAACTACATTTCCTCCAGACTTTTTGTACAGTGGAGAGTAAATGTCTCATCTTCAGTGTAAAGTTGGTCTGAATAAAATGTGCACCCTGGCTCCTCACTTGGCTTATGTGAAAGAAAATTAAAAATAATATGGATGACTCCAAATATTAACCTTAACAGAATTCCATACATTGACAGCAAAAATAAGTCACTGTCATTTTACTTTGTCATTGCTTGTTTTAGACTAAGTAGTAGAAGACATTTATAGATAATGACATGATACCTTAGATCAGTTTTATTAAATGTCCTATAATATTTGGTATCTGATTTTTGTTATCTCTTCTACAACCTTGCCTTCTTTTTCTAAGCAATCAGGTTTTCCTGTGACTGTGACAGTAGAGAGTCCTTCCTCCTCAGAAATTGAAGAGGTCGACGATTCAGCCGAAAGTGTTCAAGAGCAGCCTGAGAAAACCAGTTTAAAACAAGAAGCATTAGAGGTACAAAGTTACCACTTTAAAAATCCAGAGATCATTTTTTAAACCGTAGTGGTTATTGGGCAGGCGGAAGCCTGATCAGGACACTGGAAGAGCTTGTACACGGCTTCTGTCATTCTCTCCTTGGCTTAGACCAATGTGGAAGATAGACATTTGAATTCAGAGAAAAAATCAAAAAAAGGAATTTTTCCCTTCCTAACCGACTGAGCCACCCAGGCACCCCTTTTACTATTTGTTTTTTTAAAAAAGAAAGCCAGATTTATATTTTCCTAATAAAAATTAAGGACAGTAACATAGGGAAATTCTAAGCTAAGTACCTGGAAAATTATAAAATGTTAGAGTGGGACAAATCTGGAATTGATGTCGAATTATCCCTTTTATCGTCTAAACGAGCATCTACAATTTGTAGCCCTTAAAGTGTTTTGTTACTAAGTTGCATGGTAGAGACAAGACCCCAGACCATCTAATTTGCAGTCATGGTCATTTTAGATGTGTTCATTTCCCGCACCAAGACACTAGGGAGATTGTACTTCTAAAAGCAGCAGTAGGCACTGGGGAAGCCCCAAGAAGGTCAGGAACTGTAACCAGGGATTACCTGATTCAGGATGTGCTGAGGACCCTCTCGGCTCTTCTCCATTTTGATAAGATATTAAAGTGCTGGTATCAAAATTTTTAACAACAATCAAGAGAAGGGATTCTTCAACATTTTTTACAAAGACAGAAGACAAGTGGGAGGGTGGGAAGCTGTGAACAGAGGAACACCACAACCTAGAATTGCACAGGGACTGGCTTCCGCTGAGGGGAATCTGATCCCCCTGGCAGGAATAGCTCCATCCTCAGATGCACAGGGAGGAGACAGTGGAATTAGTGAAAATGTGACTGAAATACGGAGAGCGGGTGTGGGAGGTTTGTATTTGGGAGAGTTGACGCCCATCCCCACCCTCATTCTCCTGAAATGAGATAATTTTACTTTGGAAAAAACTGGGGAGTTAGATGTAAGTGATGAATCGCTAAATTCTACTGAAACCACTGTGACACTATATGGTAACTAACTAGAATTTAAATAAAAATTTGAGGGAAAAAATTGAGGAGAACTAGGGCACCCAGTGCAGTTGTACACCCTAGAAAAGAGTATTTAGGAGGTTCCTTATTATAACTGACTACCCACCTCTTCGCAGTCAACCATGAGCTTCCGGGGAGCTTTCTGCTCTCGTTCCTAAGTAGAAAATAACCGGTTCGCCTGAGAGTTGAGTAAAGCATGCAACATGAGGGGCTGGGAAGTAGGGGCTTGGAAGAAAAGGAGTAAAAGCACATACTGGTAGGACCAGGGACTGTTTGCTGTCAGCATCTCAACAGAAAACAGAACAAAATGTACATATCAGCTTTGACAACATAAAAGATAGGTTTGGAAGGTAAACAAGAGGTGGAAAGAAGGGAAAAAGGCATGAATGTCCAATTCCCAAAGTGGGGCTTGGGGAGAGTTTATGGTCAATTAGCAATATAGATTTTTTTTAAGATTTTATTTCTTTGTCTCGGAGAGAGAGCATATAAGCAGGGGGAGTGGCGAGCAGAGGGAGAAGAAGAAGCAGGCTGCCCACTAAGCAGGGAGGCCTCCGATGCAGGGCCAGAGGCAGACACTTAACTGACTGAGCCACGCAGGCGCCCCAACAATACAGATTTTTAAGGATATCACTGCAAGTTCGAGAGTTCATGACCAGTGGAAAAACTAATGGGGACGTGACTTCAGTGAGAGAAATGGACTTAGGAAAAGAGTGTAAATGAATTAACATCTTATTTAGTAAAGTAGGAAGTTAATAATCTCCAAAACTTAATCATGACATGGTCATGTAAGTTTGTTACTTGGAAATAGAGAATTGAAGATAAGAATGGCTAAAGGCTCATTAAGAAAGGAAATCCAGGGGCGCCTGGGTTCAGCAGGTTAAGCCTCTGCCTTCAGCTCGGGTCATGGTCTCAGGGTCCTGGGATCGAGCCCCACATTGGGCTCTCTGCTCAGCAGGGAGCCTGCTTCCTCCTCTCTCTTTGTCTGCCTCTCTGCCTACTTGTGATCTCTGTCTGTCAAATAAATAAATAAGTAAATAAAATCTTTAAAAAAGGGGCGGGGGGAATCCAGGGATGGGGCACCTGGGTGGCTCCCAGGGTCCTGGGATCGAGCCTCACATCAGGCTCCCTGCTCAGTGGGAAGCCTGCTTTTCCCTCTCCCCCTCCCCCTGCTTGTGTTCCCTCTCTTGCTGTGTCTCTATCAAATAAATAAAATATTTAAAAAGAAAAAAGAGGGCGCCTGGGTGGCTCAGTGGGTTAAGCTGCTGCCTTCGGCTCAGGTCATGATCTCAGGGTCCTGGGATTGAGTCCCGCATCGGGCTCTCTGCTCAGCAGGGAGCCTGCTTCCTCCTCTCTCTCTCTCTGCCTGCTTCTCTGCCTACTTGTGATTTCTCTCTGTCAAATAAATAAATAAAATCTTTAAAAAAAAAAAAAGAAAGAAAGAAAAAAGAAGAAAGAAAGGAAATCCAGATGGCTGATAAACATAGAAAAGTGTCCAATATGAAAGGCCACAACACTCCAATCCCATTAACAAAAAATGTCTGATAATTATGGGTTTCCTAGACCTGGAGTATAATAGGAATCCCACACCCTGCTTATATAGGCATATAAATCTACATAGCTCCTTTGGAAAGCATTCAGCATTGTTCATTGCCTAAAGTTGTGTTACTACTCCACAACCCAGCCAGTTTCCCTCTCCCCTGCCCAGCTGGTGTATGTACTAGAGTAACTGCTGCAACAGGACGTGTGTGTGATTTGCACTAGCACCAACTCAAAACAGCCCAAATGTCCCTTAAGAGTCAAAAATTAAATTATGTGTATTCATTTAGTGGGAAACTATAAAGCAATAAAGTTTAACGAACTAGAGCTACCTGCAACAACATAGATTAATTTTTAAAAACAATATTGACTGGAAGGCTGGATATACTGTGATTCTCTTTTAGTGAAGTTAAGAATTGGGAAAACCAAAGGGAATTTCTAGGGATGCATGCATGTAAAGATGCACTTTTTAGTATGTATATCATAGTTTACAATTAAAACCTGCCCAGAGAGCTACCTGGCTGGCTCACTCTATAAAGCATGCCACTCTTGATCTCGGAAATGTGAATTCAAACCCCATGATGGGTGTAAAGACTACTTAAAAAAATTAAAACCTGCTTAAGAAAAGTTTGCCTCAAGGGGGCTGGATGTGTGAGTGAGTTGAGACTATTTGATTTTAAGTCCTTTGCTACTATTTGCATTCACATATATTCGTTAGCATTAATTGAACATACCCTCTGTACCAAGCACTCTTCTGAGTTTTATGTGTGTGTTAACTCATGTAATTCTCCCAAGAACTGTGTCGTGTGAGGAACCTATCTTCATGTTAGAGATGAGGAAATTGAGGCCTAGAGTTCCTGAACTTGCCCAAAGTTATACTGCTAAGGCGTAGGGCCAGGTTTTAGCCAGAGATTCTGAATTTTTAAAAATACAATCTGAAAGAGAAATTTAACTGTTTGTTGTTGTTGCTTTAAGATTTTATTTATTTATTTGACAGAGAGCGATCACAAGTAGGCAGAGAGGCAGGCAGAGAGAGAGGGGGAAGCAGGCTTCCCGCTGAGCAGAGAGCCTGATGCGGGGCTCGATCTCAGGACCCTGAGATCATGACCTGAGCTAAAGGCAGAAGCTTAACCCACTGAGCCACCCAGGTGGCCCAGAAGTGTAACTGTTAATTATACACATAGATCTCATATTGGCATGGGTTTATCTCATTCAGCAATTACTTATCGTGAACTTTAAACCTGGCACATGTTCTAGGATAAGATATACCCCCTTCCCTTAAATTTCTTGCACTTTAAAGTGAGGAAACAAGCCAACAGTTACAATAGAAGTTATATACCGAGTGATACATTACTGAAAGCAGTCTAAAATCTTAGGAATCTTTGGAAGATCATTATCACAGAACCTTAAAAATGCTCATTTGCTTTGATCTTAAACTCATTTTTATTGGCTTATTGCAAGAAAATTCTGTATGTGGAAAAAGGCCTTAATGTGTAAAAATAGTTATTTTGTTTTAATATTGGAAGGCTAGAAAGAATTTATTTATTTATTTTTTTTTTAAAAGAAAATCCAGCTCTTCTTTCTTTGTTTCTTTTTTTTTTTTAAAGATTTTATTTATGTATTTGACAGATAGAGATCACAAGCAGGCATAGAGGCAGGCAGAGAGAGAGGAGGAAGCAGGCTCCCCGCTGAGCAAAGAGCCCGATGTGGGGCTCAATCCCAGGACCCTGGGATCATGACCTGAGCGGAAGGCAGAGGTTTTAACCCACTGAGCCACCCAGGCGCCCCAAGAATTTAAATGTTTAATGCAGGAATGCTTATAGAACCAAGAGACATGCTCAGTGGAATATTTTATAGCCCATTAAAAAATTCAAGTTTAGGAGTGGCTCAGTTGGTTAAGTGACTGACTCTTGATTTCAGCTCAGGTCATGAGATCAAGCCTCGAGTTGGGCTGCTTGCTCAGTAGGGAGTCTGTTTGAGATTCTTTCACTTTCTCTCTCTCTCTCCCCCCCTCCCCTTCTAGCTCACAGGTACACCTGCTCTCTCTCTCAAAAAATAAATCTTTTTAAAAAATCAAGGCTATGAATCCCTTAATTATATAAAAAATGATTGATCTAATGTACAGTGGAAAAAAGTTGAACATAAAATTAGATATATAGTATGATGGGAGCTTTGTTTCAGAAAAAATCAAACCAACCAATGTATAGAAGGGGAAGGAGAGCAGATAACAAGAAGGATCATTAGTCTAATTTACATAACCGACTGTCATGTAATTTTCTTTTCTTTTTAAGATAGTATGTATTTATTTGACAGAGAGAAACACGGCAAGAGAGGGAACACAAGCAGGGGGAGTGGGAAAGGGAGAAGCAGGCTTTCCGCTGAGCAGAGAGCCAGATGCAGGGCTCGATCCCAGTACCCTGGGATCGTGACCTGAGTCAAAGGCAGACACTAGGCTCTCCCGTAATTTTATTATCTAATCTTTTGGTACCATTTTTTTTTTTTTAATGGAGACATTGAGCTTTTGAAAAAAATTTTTATTTAAGTTCAATCAATTAACATAATGTACTATTAGTTTCAGAGGTAGAATTCAGTGATTCATCAGTCTTACATAATACCCAGTGCTTGTCACATCTTGTGTCCCCCTAATGTCCATCACCCGGTTACGCCATCCCCCCATCCCCCTCCCCTCCAGCAACCCTCAGTTTGTTTCCTATGATTACAAGTCTCGTAAGGTTTCATATTTTTTTAAAGAGCATGAATTACTTAAAACTTTGGTGGAGGAGGGTACACTTTCTCATGAAAAGCCAACGTGATGTTCTGACTCCCTCCACTAGAGGGAGAAGCTGTGTCAGGTAATTGCACAATGTGCTGTTCATCCTTGGAGCCAGTTGAGAATGGAGCCTTTCAGTCTATCCTTCCCGGACAGTGGTGTTTGTTTAGAATTTCTGTGAACCAAGTTTTAAATATCAAAACCATTATATAAGTGAGTAGAGGAATTATGCAATTTTTTGTCTTTGTCCCCATTAAAAATGTGGCTGGCTTCAACTGTATAATGAAACATTAAAGAATTTGAAGTTATTAGACTATTTTTAAATTTTTAAACATAAGTTCTGAGTATAAAGTGTGTGTTCATTGAGCAAAATTTTAAAAACAATGAAAAACTTACTGAAAAAAATAAAAGCCACCTCTATATATACACATACCCAATCTACCCTTTTGCCATAGAAAGATACCAAAAATATTTTGTCCTATCACTAAATACTCTTATACACCAGAGAATCTTAGATTAAGTTTATGTACTATCTTCCCTGAAAAAACACACGGTATATAGAACTCCTGAGGCCCAGTCATTAATTCTGGTTAAGACCTCTTGTTGTCAGTGTTTTTTAGTGGCTTCACGGAGCATTTCTTCAAATGGGTATGCTGTTTTTATTTAAACTAACCCAATTTGGAAGCTTGTAGCTTACTTCTAGGATTTAGTTCTAAAACAGTCCCATATAACATGTCGGTAGATAAACCTTTGTCGCATCTCTGGTGGTTTCCTTAGGGTAAATTCCTAGGTGTAAGATCATTGGTATGTACTCACTGTCCAGAAGCTGGTTCTAGTTTCCTTTTTCAGTGACAGCATATAATAGAGTTCCTCCCCTCAACCCACATGCACCAGGGGCATACTAAATTTTAAGTTGAAATTCTTTGTTTAAGTGATTGTTCAAAAGCCTTTAAAATATATAAATATACCTCCTTGTTTTAATAAATAGAGGTATTTTATTTATTTATTGCTGCATAAGACACCAGCCCCAAAACAGTGGCTTAAAACAGTAACAGTCACTTATTTTGTTCATGAACCTGAAGGTTGAATAGTATATTGATTTTCTGTTGCTGTGAACTTAGTGGCTTGAAACAACACCTGCTGACGAGCTCCCAGTTCTGTAGGTCAGAAGTCCAGGTATGGCACAACTGGGCTCTCTGCTTCATCTCATCAAGATGAACTCGAGATGTCAGTCAGGGTGTGTTCCCATCATGAGGCTCTGGGAAAGAACCTACTCCCAACTACACAGCTCATTGGCCTAATTCAGTTCCTGGAGTTGTAGGACACAGATCCTCCTTTCCATGCTGGCTGGATGTCAGGGGACAGGCTCAGCTCTTAGAGGCCTCCATCCTGCCTTCCTTGCCACAAACATCACACTTGACGTGTTCCAAGCCAGCCACAAAGAATCTCCCCTTGTTCCTTTTTTTACTTTAGATCTTAAGGAAGACCCCAGTCCCTTTCAGTGGGCCACCTGATTAGTCACATCCACCAGAATAATCTCTTAAGATCAATTAAAGATTTGAGGAACCTTAATTACGCCTGCAAAATCCCTTCACTGCAGCACCTAGACTAGGATTTGGTTAACTGGGAAGATTTATAGTTGAGCAGGTAGGATTCTTGGGGCGGGGGTGGGGGGACTCTCTTAGAATTCTGCCAACCACTGCAAGGACTTTAAGTGTCTTGTTCTTGGAAATTAAAGGAGGGGTTACCAGTGTGCATTTTATTTTACGGACGTTGGTGAATGGGGAAATGACCACTTCTGTGAACAGGCATGGCACCCAGCTTCCTGAGTTCAGAATGTGGTTCTACAACATAATGTCTTAGGTGACATGGTCTTGGGTGTCCTACTCTACTTTTCTCTGCCTCTGTTTTCTCACCTGCAAAAAGACATGGAGTTAATAATTGTTCTTTCCTTGTAGGGCTTTGATGATTAAATTAATATTCCGGAAATTCCTACTAAGGGCTTTAGTACGTGCTTTAAAAGTGTTTACTTTTTAAAAAATGCATTTGAATCTGCAATAACATAATTTGGGTGGATTAACTGTGTTAATAAGATTTCTAGTTATAAAGGGACCTATTAATAAAAGGAGAATTTTCCCTTTTTGGCCTTAGTTTTTTATTTATTTCAGACTTAACTATATTATACACATATGCCTTTTATGGTGAGCTGCCACATATTTATCTTGAAAAGTATTAGATTCAAATAAATTTTTAATATGCTAATTTGATATTTTTGGTAATTAATTTCACCGGCACGGTATGGTATCATAAGTAGTAGATTATAATCCTGAAGTCTGGGGCATCTGGGTGGCTCAGTTGTTAAATGTCTGCCTTTGGTTTAGGTCATGATTCCAGGGTCCTGAGATTAAGCCCTGCATCCGGCTCCCTGCTCGACAGGAAACCTGCTTCTCCCTCTCCCACTCCCCCTGCTTGTATTCCTTCTCTCTCTGTGTGTCTCTCAAATAAATTTAAAAAAAAAAAAAAAAAAAAATCCTGAAGTCTGAGTCTACTTGTGGCTCTGTGCCTATATCCTTGGTGAGATCTATAACTGGAAAGGCTTTTGGATATGATACTATGAATTGTTTATAATACACTTTATTTTTTCACACTAGGAGAAACTGGAGGAGTGCCTAAAGCAGTTAAAGGAGGAAAGAGTAATAAGGCTTAAGGCTGATAAACGAGTCAGTGAGGTAAACAAGTTTTTTCTTATACTTTTGAAAGTGTTTTGGTGTTATTTTTATTTGATCTTAAGGCATACACATGCAGTTTATAAATTCTAAAATATATTGTGAATTGGTTATATCATATGAACTTTTATATTTCCTTATATTTAGGGGTCATATGATCTCTATTCCAAAAAATGTTTTTAAAATGGAAAAATCTTAGGGATGCCTGGGTGGCTCAGTCAGTTAGGCATCGACTCTTGATCTCAGCTCAGGTTCTGATCTCAGCGTTGTGAGTTCAAGCCCTGCACTGAGGTCCACCTATTTTGGGCATGGGGCAAATTTAAAAAAAAAAAAAAAAAAAAAGGTAAAAATCTTAGGGTTTTTTTGTTTTTTGTTTTTTGTTTTTTTTGTGCATGCGTGTATTTATGATGTTAGCTTGTTTTCTGTTTATGACACTTCAGTTCAAGAAAGCACCTATGCTTGGGGGCACCTGGGTAGCTCAGTGGATTGAGCCTCTGCCTTCAGCTCAGGTCATGCTCTCAGGGTCCTGGGATCAAGCTCCACATCAGGCACTCTGCTCAGCGGGGAGCGTGTTTTGCCCTCTTTCTCTGACTGCCTCTCAGCCTACTTGTGATATCTCTTTCTCTGTCAAATAAACAAGATCTTTTAAGAAAAAAAAGAAAGCATTTATGCTTATAAAGCATACATAGTAACATGAAAGACATGATGAAACTATTTACTGACCATGAATAATTTAAATTAATACATATAAAATATTGGAAAACTAAGAATGCAATGAAAAATAAAAATATATTCTATGAGAATTACATTAGGCTACTGTGCATGGAAGCAGGACATAAGCTCAGAAGTTGTATGTAAACGTAATTAATTATGATAAGGTGAGTTTTGGGAGGAACTTTTCCAAGTGCATACATGGGATTGACGAACATTTATTCATTCAGTAAAGGTTGAGCACCTGAAAGGTAATGAACAAAAGAGCCTCTCTGAGAAATACTAGTCAGGTTTACCTGTGGCTTTAGATGAATAGATGGTGAGGGGGAGGAGTCACATGAGGAAGGAAACATTTTCAAGAAGCCCAGGAAGATATTAATCATTGTACAGTTAATAAGTTGGGTATGATTTAGAACTTTTAAACTTAGCCATTTAATATTTTGCTCAGTAAAGTTAATCCTTAATGTCCAGCAAAGTTGGAATATGCTTTGCTCAAATCAGACTATTTCACTTTCTAATTTAAACCGATAAGAACAGATACTACACTTGATCTTAGCCGAAAGGCCCGAGAAGCAATTCACTTTCTAATTTGAAGCGAACCTTAAGCAACTAATTTTTCTAATGTAAATGAGGGTCTGCTATGAATATAACCAGTTAGAAAAGAGATCTTTTAAAATATCCTTAATAGGGACGCCTGGGTGGCTCAGTGGGTTAAGCGGCTGCCTTCGGCTCAGGTCATGATCCCACCGTCCTGGAATCAAGTCCCACATGGAGGGGGAGGGGGTCCTTGCTCAGCGGGGAGCCTGCTTCTCCCTCTGCCTCTGCCTGCCACTCTGTCTGCCTGTGCTCACTCTCTCTGGCAAATTAATTAATTAATTAATTTTTTAAAAGATCCTTACTGAAACAGTTATTCTGGTTTATTTATATACCACCTAAGTTTTGTATAGGAAACTTTGTTGGGTATATGTGGGTTTTCTTTTTTTTTTTTAAGGTTTTATTTATTTATTTGAAAGAGAGAACATGAGCGAGAGCACAAGCAGGGAGGAGAGGGAGAAGCAGGCTCCCCGCTGAGCAGAAAGCCCCATGTAGGGCTCAATCCCAGGACCCTAAGGTCGGGACCTGAGTCAAATGTAGAGCATATCCTACTGAGCAACCCAGGAGCCCCTCCACTTATGTCATTTTTTTTTTAAGATATTATTTATTTATTTGACAGAGATCACAGTTAGGCAGAGAGGCCTGCGGGGGGTGGGGGGGTGGGGTGCGGGCAAGCAGGCTCCCTGCTGAGCAGAGAGCCCAATGTGGGCTCTATCCCAGGACCCTGGAATCATGACCTGAGCCAAAGGCAGAGCGAAGGCAGAGGCTTTTACCCACTGAGCCACTCAGGCAGCCCTTGGGTTTTGATTCTTCAGTGATGTAGTCTCTGTCTTTTAGGCAGAAATAGTAATTAGAAATTAATTACATTTGAACTGTTTTAGTTTTATTGCTTAAAAACTATTTTTTTTAGGACAATGGAAGAAAATCATGTCAGACATTTTCAATTTTCTTTTGTAGCTGGAACATGAAAATGCCCAGTTAAGAAATATAAACTTCTCTTTGTCTGAAGCCCTGCATGCACAGTCCTTGACAAGCATGATGCTGGATGATGAAGGTGTTTTGGGCAGCATTGAGAATTCTTTTCAGAAGTTCCATGCTTTCTTGGACCTCCTTAAAGATGCCGGGTTAGTTAATTTCTCTCCGTGGCATGATTCCCTTTGCATCTGTAATGAGGGTTTACTGAGAAATGTGAGCAATTCTCATTGCTTCTGTAGTTGTCTTTAGTGTGTAATATAGGGTGTTAAGTGAGGAATTAAAAGAAATGCAAAATGCTAAACCTGCTTTGGTAGAGGAGAGAGCCCATTATAAAAGAATAACCTGTTGATAAGATAATTTGTAGGTATAGTTTTGGGGAAAGACTACATGAAGATAATTTTACTTGAAAATATTCCAGAATGCATCGGAATTTCCTTCCCTTTTATTTATCTTCCTTGTAAACTATGTTTGAATTACAGTGGTTTTTGTCCTACACACAAAAATTATTATTAATCTGCAGGGCACATATAGATACAGATCAGTCATTCTCAACCAGGAACAATTTTGCTAAAGGAAGATGCTGAAAGAACTGGAGATTGAAATTGATGGAGTGATGTTTTGTGGGTGAAGGGGTTGGTGTTGGGAAGGAAGGAGTGAACACGTTTTTGGAAACTGGAGGAAAGGTGGTCAGGAGGTGGGGGTGAGGTGAGAGGTGATGCACTGGGTGCTTACTAGAAGCTGAAGCGCTGAAATGGAGTAAGAAATCGGCTGGTGGCTGCAAAGGCTGTGTGGGCTAATGTGGTCCCAAAGCATGAATCTGGAAGGGCTCAGAAATTGGGAGGGAATAGGGGCTTGTATCTGGAGTAGAGTATTTCATGATTATAGGTACAGGGAAATCGAAGCTGCTCGCACGGAATTATAATAACCTTTGCTTTTTCCTCCTTCCCTCCTCCTGTCCAGGCTTGGGCAGTTTGCCACAATGGCTGGTATAGATCAGTCAGATTTTCATTTACTGGGTCGTCCCCAGATGAATTCTACTCTTAGTAGTCTGCCTAAGGAAGAAAAGAAGGCACTTGAAGAAGAAAAACCAGAATCAAAGCAGAACCCCCTAGGACAGATGCAAAATATCCAAGTAAGTGGATAGAAAAGAATATTATGATTCTAAGGGTGATTAGCCAAAAGGGAAATACCAAGTCAGAGAGAAACTAATGATGCTCTGTCCCTATTTAACTCACATACTTGGGAGGAGCCTTTTAGGGGTTCTTTCCAGATGTGAAATTAGTAAGTTTGGACCCATTTCATAATACCGTGTAGTTACAAATAAGAAAGATAGGTCTTTTGCAATGTATGATATAAAGCAAACTACCCTCAGTGAATAAAGAAATGAAACATTAGAGAAAAGATTCCAAATTTTAAATTGTGTAAATGTCTATTCTATTCATATTTCATCTAGGTTTCTATTTGTATGCAGTCAGCTTACAATGAAGGAACACTAATGAAGGTACAAGTACTGATATGGATAATCTTCTTAACTAAGTAATCCAGACATAACTAATAGACAGTATATTATAGGGAGCCTCCCAGTTAGGGAAGCGAGAGCGGACACCCCATCTGCTTTTTCCCGGCCTTCCTTGGAGCATTCCCTTCATCTCCCATCTCAGCCAACCTTAGACAGGCTTGGGAACTGACAGCTTGAGAATAGTCTCATCACAAATTGGATACTCCTTACATGTTCCTGGAGGATAGAAAAGAAACTAATTTTCTTAGGGAATAGGGCTTTATTATTACTATTTTTTAAGATTTTATTTATTTATTTGACAGAGATCGCAAGTAGGCAGAGAGGCAGGCAGAGGGAAGCAGGCTCCCTGCTGAGCAGAGAGCACGATGCAGAGCTTGATCCCAGGACCCTGGGATCATAACCTGAGCCGGAAGGCAGAGGCTTAACCCACTGAGCCACCCCAGTGCCCCGGGAAGTGAGCAAGAATCATCCCAGACACAAAGTCTGAAAATGTAGCAGTCATTGCCTTGGATGTAGCAAAGTTAAGTTGGGAATCAACTGGCAAGATAGAATTAGAAAAAAACTGGGTCTAAAATCTTCTGACTAATCGATGACTGTCTTTTTTTTTTTTTAAGATTTTATTTATTTGACAGAGAGACATCACAAGTAGGCAGAGAGGCAGGCAGAGAGAGAGGGGGAAGCAGGCTTCTTGCTGAGCAGAGAGCCCGATGCGGGACTTGATTCCAGGATCCTGGGATCATGACCTGAGCCGAAGGCAGAGGCTTTAACCCACTGAGCCACCCGGGCACCCCCAATCAACGACTATCTTAATAATACAATCACAGAGTAGCATTGAGGTCATGGACTCAACTTTTTAATGGTTGACTTTGTTCATCACTGAATTTTTGTTTTGTCGTCTTTTGTTTTTCTCTCCAGTTTCAGAAAATTACAGGTGATGCTAGAATTCCTTTGCCTCTTGACTCCTTCCGTGTGCCCGTTTCCACGCAGGAGACCTTAGAAACGTCTAGAGACAACCTGGAAGTCCCAGTCAATGAACAGCAGCAGGACTCTATCAAAGAATTCATTGCTAGAACATGTTCTCCTTCAGCAGATGTGATGTCTGGAACTGGAAGCCAAAGAAAAGAAGATGAATTGTCTAGAAATAACAGATCTTCTTCAGAGAAAATGACCAAAACAGGTGAATATACCAAAAAATATTGTGCTAAAAAACAGCCCAGAAAGGATCTGCATTCTTGCTCTGACTCACCTGTAATTAGGAACAGTAAAGGAATCGGACAAAATGATTCTTTGGTTAATGAACCAGTTAAGAGTGAGTCTTTGAGAAAACATGTTTCTGGCAAGAAAGAAAGTAGAATAGTGACTGTTTCATCCAAGACGACTAAAAGTAAACTCAATCTGTTAGAACACTCTGAAAGTGATACTCTTGGATCTGATTTTGAATTTCAAGAAAGCATCCATACTGTATCACACCTGACATAGATCTAAATCTTTTAAAATTATGTTTTTGCCTTCAAATTTTAATAAATTTCTTATGTTTTCATTGTGGCATATGGTATTTTAAAATATAGTACTGGAAGACGTTAGAGAGACCCATTAAAGAATGAAAAGATTCATTCTTTTTATTGCAACGAAACTTTTGGATATGTTTTCTTTTTGACACTCTCCAACTTTCATTCAACAAGTATTTCCTGTGGGCCTAATATGTATGATACTATTCCAGGTGCTTTTGCTTTCAGCAATGAACAAAATAAAACCTTTACATTGATGGAATTAATATCCTGTGGAGGGAGGAAAAAAAATATGGAAGCATGATAAGGCCCTCGAAAAGACAGGGTCATAAATTGGGGAGTTTTAACATTTGGGTAAAAGTGGAAATACTGTAAATCACGGGCCAGAAACCACTAGCATATCCTAATTCATAATAACCAGTGCAGCAAACATTTACCAAAGTACTTAACCCTATTTCTGGATTACAGCAACAATATAAGCCAAGGAACCATTATTGGGCCCATTTTATAGATGTGGAGGCTGAGGAGACAGATGGTGTAAGTTGCCCAAAATTACAGAGCTTTAAACAAGTGGTAGAGCTGGGATTTGAACCAGAACCCATGTTTTGCTCTTAATCCCTTTTTTGTCCTATGACCTTGTTAAGAGAGGAAGGGCGTGGGGCACTTGGGTGGCTCAGTGGGTTAAGTCTCTGCCTTTGGCTCAGGTCATGATCTCAGGGTCCTGGGATCAAGCCCCAAATCGGGCTTTCTGCTCAGCAGGGAGCCTGCTTCCCTCTCTCTCTCTCTCTCAGCCTACTTGTGATCTCTGTTTGTCAAATAAATAAATAAAATCTTAAAAAAAAAAAAAAAGAGAGAGAGAGAGAGAGAGAAGAAGGGCTTAAGGAAGCTGTGGAGAGAAAAGCCAGTGAGCATTGCAAGTGCAGAGCAGGGCTATCAGAAAGTATGCCTGACCCTCCCTTATCAAGGTAGGTACTTAAAGGCAGAATATGTAAAAAGCATATGAATGTACATCTCAGGACCAAATTATGCCTCCCTATGTAGAACATGCATAGATTAAGTTCAACCAGACTGTGACTTGACAGGTAAAATCAGAGAAAAGCTGGTGTGTCAGATTTCTTCTAGAAGGCCCTGCCTGATTGTTCTCAAAGGACCACTGCAGTACTGTTGAGTTCATGGATCATGGATTTAGTGCTGTGGGAGTAAAACAATAAAGAAAGATAATAGCCCTTAACCAGTAGGTAGCATGAGAGAAGGAAACGCACAAGCAGAGATCACATCCTCTAATGGGACCACTTAGGGAATGTAGCCCGTGTTTGGGGAAGAGAGAACTGGGGCCAAGAAAGGTCATTTAAAGAGCTCACATCTAAAGTCTTGAAAGTCTGTTTCACCTATTGGAAACAGGTGAATAAGGGGAGGAAGGAAAAGAATCCTCAAGGTGGAGGGAACAACATAAGTGGAAGTATGGAGCCAAAGGCATGAGAGGGATGTGTTTGGGGAAGGCCGCGTAGATTTCAGAGTTGGTGGGATGTCATCAGACAGTGGTATCAAGGAGACTTACAAGCCATGTTGCACGGAGCTGGTTCTTTCTCCTCAGCTAATAAAAGGATTGAAGAACGGTAATGACATGTGGAGGATTGCATGCTAGATCATGAATGGTCAGAGATGATGCCATACTCTCCTGAGGAGCATCGTTTTTAAATTTTCAAATAAAAATTAAAGACTTCCCCCCGTCTTTACTGAAAGGGTTCCATGGACAAAAGTAAGAGAGATCCTGACTTAAAGTTAAGCGGGTTTCTTTACTGTATGACTTCTCAGGGCTACTGCAAGCTAACGGTCATTCTGAATTTCTAAGACAGGCATAGGTTACACAGCCCTTCTTAAATATATTTGATTATAGATTCCCTTTTCTTTCTTTTTTTTTTTTTTTTTAAATTCAGAGAGATGGAGGTGGTGAGGGATAGAAGGAGAGAGCATCTCAAGCCGACTCTGCGCTGAGCACTGGGTCGGACACAAGGCTTGACCTCACAACCCTGAGATCATGACCTGAGCTGAAATCAAGAGCTGGACACTTAACTGACTGAGCCACCCAAGCGCCCCTAGAATCCTTTTTTAAAAGGGGTGTCTAACAACTAGATCCACCAAACAAGAGTTTGGTAACTTCTGAATTAGGCAATAACAAGAGGAAAAGGGGTCTGAAATAAGATATCAAGGGAAGGGACACCTGGGTGGCTCAGTTGGTTAAGCAGCTGCCTTCGGCTCAGGTCATGATCCCAGCGTCCTGGGATCGAGTCCCACATCGGGCTCCTTGCTCAGCAGGGAGCCTGCTTCTCCCTCTGCCTCTGCCTGCCATTCTGTCTGCCTGTGCTCGCTCTCTCCCTCTCTGATAAATAAATAAAATCTAAAAAAAAAAAAGATATCAAGGGAAGAAATAAGTTTGAATTTTATTTAGGAAATAAAATAAGCAACACTTGCTTGTGGGAAGTGAGGAGGTGGTAGGAGGCAGAGGCTGGACTCCTATTTATGTGGCTGAGGTCGGGGATGGTATCCTGGAGGTTGGATAGAGGGAGTAAGAACTGTATTGAGCGGCTCAGGTCATGATCTCAGGGTCCTGGGATCGAGCCCTGCATCAGGCTCTCTGCTTACCCCCCACCACCCGCTGCCTGCCTCTCTGCCTACTTGTGATCTCTCTCTGTCAAATAAATAAATAAAATCTTTTTTAAATTAAAAAAATAAAGCATCCTCAGAATTCAGGAGATGAGTGGGGTTTCCGTAGTGTAGTAGTTATCACGTTTGCCTAACAATTCAGGAGATGATGATGCCTGGGTGGCTTAGTGGGTTAAAGCCTCTGCCTTCACGATCCCAGGGTCCTGGGATCGAGCCCCACATCGGGCTCTCTGCTCAGCAGGGAGCCTGCTTCCGTTCCTCTCTCTGCCTACTTGTGATCTGTCAAATAAATAAATAAAATCTTTAAAAAAAAAAAAAAGTTTAAGTCAGAAGCAGAGAAAGGATTTTGAGGAGAGCGGTAATAGCATTTCAAGAAGGAGGAAAGAGGTACCAGTGTCCTGCTGCAGAGAATGTGTTTGGCTTTGGCAGTTAGGTTCCTGGTGACCTTGGAGGGAGTCATTCAGTGAAGTGGTAGACAAGTAGCCAGACTGAGACAAGTTGAGGGGACAGGGCCACCCTGAGGGGACACTGAAGAGTGGGTATAGACTACTCTTTGAAGGAGTCTGGATGAAAAGAGGAAGCGATGAGTTCAAAAAGAATTTTTTTAGACTGAGAGTGACTTAAGTGTTTATAGATTGAAAGGAACAAACTTGACAAAGATAGTAAAGGTGCTGGGGAGTGAAAGGCTCACCTGGGGAGCCTCCTGCCAGGGAGGCGGGAGCATGAGATGCGTTAATGCTATTAGGGCCGGAAGAAAGAGATGTGAACGGGTGTGGATGTAGATTACTTGATTGCTCAGTGAATTTGAGGCGGCTCACCTCCATGCGTGCAGTGCAAAATGGTGAGAGAAGTAATTTAGGGAACCGGGAAAACAGGGAACTACGGTAAGGAAAAAACAGGAATACAGTTCACATTGCAAAATATGTTAAGAATGACGTGTACTCTTCAAGTGGGATGCATTCTGGCAAGTTTGGGGTGAAACAGCATTAGGAAGAAGTAGAAGTGAGTTTATGCTGAGAACCTCCGTTTTCTTTTACCAGTTTTTTAAAGACAAGTTCAAAATTACAGTTTTAAAATAGTTGCATCGTTTATGTGACTTTTTAAAAAATCATTTGAAATGATTTCATTAAGAATCATCGGGGTGCCTGGATGGCTCAATCAGATAAGTGTCTGCCTTCAGCTCAGGTCAGGATCTTAAGGTCCTGGGATGAGCCCCACGTCAGGTTCCCTGCTCAGCAAGTAGTCTGTCTGTCTGCCCCTCCCCCTGCTTATGCACCTGCAAAGGTACTCGCTCTCTCTTTCAAATAAATCTTTAAAAAAAAAGAAAAAAAAAGAATCATCGATGTGGATATTTTGTCATTTAAAGTGAGGATTTTAGAAGTTTGGTGTTAAACTTCTAATACCACACCTGAAGCAATGTCACTTCACTGAAATACAGTATTTTCATCTGGGTTAGAGGAAGTTACAAGCCTCTACATTTACTGAGAAGTTACAGTGTACCTTTGCTGAATGATTACCAGAGTATGTGCAGCCTATGCAAAGAGGAGTTTTTTGAAGTTTTTAAAACAGTTCTAGCAAGGAGTTTGTACTCCTCCCTTAAATCCACACATAATTACAAAGGGTCATAATTACTATTGCAATAACTACTTTTCCATTACTGTCCAGTACTGTGTCCAGGAAGAAGTCCTATTTCACATGGATAATCCCTAATCTCAAGATTTTCAGAGGATCAGCAAGATAGGCGATGACAATTTTTTTTAAAGATTCTGATTATAAACTGTATGCTGGAGCCTATCACTTAACAGAGATGACTGAATACATTCTTTTACTCTTCCAGAATCTCACTGAAATGACTGGAGAAATATTAAAAATAGATTAATAGCAGAATTGGAAAACAAGAAAATGAACAGTGGAATTACTAGAAGATAAAAAATAGATTATCAAAGGATCAGTTAATTAAAGAGTGAAATAGTTAAGCTATTCCTTGCACCTCTGAAGCACCTAATTCTGGACTTTAACACCAGGCTAAGGCTCAGAAAGGCTCCTACCTACTTTGAGGTAGGAGTTCTAATGCAGAACACACTGGGATCAGAGAAGAAGGGTGTTATCCAGATGACCCCAAGGAGGAACTGAAGATGTGCTGCCACCCATTCACTCTGACTGTGGGGACCCATTCACTCTGGCTGTGGGGACCAGCCACTCCCTTTCTAATCACGAGAGGTGCCATGATCAGCATTTGTGTTTGCTGAAAGTGAGACAATTATTTGGCTAAGGAAAATCACTTCAAACTATAATCTTAGATCCGTATCTATAAATATGCCAAGAATCAGGAAGAAAACCAGTATTGTAAAAGGCAAGAGCAAATTAAAACAAATTAACCTGTTCAAGAAAGTAATTAGTAGAAGAAACAAAAGAAATTTAAAAATGAATATGATTAAGTTCTTCAGAGAGTCATAAGCATGTTGTATCCATAAGGAATAAGATGCTAGGAAAAAGAAATATTTAATTTCTAAAAATTAAAAATATGCTTATGAAAAACCACTCAGAAGATGGGCTAGATCGCAGAATGGGTTCAGCTGAAGCTTAAATTCATGAAATGCAATATTTGAGAGATCCCCCAATATGCCCTGCAAAGGGATGAAAGGTAAATATTATGAAAGAAAAGTACAAGTTCTCCACAAACTCAGATGTATAGTAATTCCACAAGTAGTAAGCAGTTGGCATATAATAAGCACACGAATACTTGGGGAATTAATGAGAAAACACAAGATTTCAGTATTAGACTGCTTACTCAACAACTAAAAAATTTTTCTCTAAGAATTCCTAAGCAAACTGAATAGTGAATCTGTGATAAGATTTTATTTCATTTTTTTAAAAGATTTTATTTATTTATTTGACAGAGATCACAAGTATGCAGAGAGAGGTGGCAGAGACAGAGAGGAGGAAGCAGGCTCCCTGCTGAGCAGAAAGCCTGATGTGGGGCTCGATCCCAGGACCCTGAGATCATGACCTGAGCTGAAGGCAGAGGCTTAACTCACTGAGCCACCCAGGCATCCCCATGATAAGATTTTAAATCAAAGCAACTGATGATGCCATGCGACCTGCTGTTCCCCTCTGTAATCATGAGATGTCTATAATCAGAAAAGTCTGAATGAATATTACTGCCTATGGGAAAATAAAGTGAGCTCCATATCACCCTTAACCTGGGAGCCAGCTGATGAAGCATCCCTATTTAGAATGTTGCTGGTTGTAATACCCAAGGAAAAAGAGAGTGGGGCAACATTCACTTACTTACAGCTTCTGCACACATGCCACTTCTCACACTTCGTTAGCCCAAGAGTGTCACATGGCCATGCCTGAGTTCAGAGCAGGGAAGCAGAGTGCAGACTTAGTGTGTGCCAAGACAAGGAGAGAGAAGGGAATACATGTCAACAACTTTCATAGCTACCAACAACCAGGAATGGGGAGTGGAATTTAAAAATCTAAGAGAAGTCAAGAAAGAGAAAAGCAACAAGTTATATAGAAAAAAAAGAGGACCAAATGCTTTTCTCACAGTAAGTGTGAGTAGGCTAAATACTTATTTATAATACTTATTTATTATTATATTCCTTAGGCTTGAGTAAAAACACAAAATTCAACTATGCAGTATTTACAAAAAGCAAATCTAAATTATCATGGATTATAAAGAAACAGACAAAGGTATGCCAGACAGATGCTAACAAAAGTGGATGTGGCTTTGTTAACTTCTGGCTAAAAAGAATAAATAGAATCCAAAATGAAAACCATTAAAGGAGACAAAGAAAAAAGCATTTCTTTTTCTTTATTTTTTTTAGATTTTATTTATTTATTTGACACAGACAGCAAGAGAGGGAGCATAAGCAAGGGGAGTGGGAGAGGGAGAAGCAGGCTCCCCGCCAAGCAGGGAGCCCGACAAGGGACTCAATCCCGGGACTCTGAGATTGTGACCTGAGATGAAGGCAGATGCCTAATGTATGAGCCACCCAGGTGCCTGAAGCATTTCTTTTTGACTAATAAAAAGTATAGTTTGCTGAAGGATTTTTCTTAACATTATTTCTTAAAAAGATTTTAGATTGAGAGTACAAGCAGGGTTGAGGGGTAGAGGGAGACGGAGAAGCAGACTCCCTGATAAGCAGGGAACCCGATGTGAAGCTTGATCCCAAGAACCCCAGACCATGACCCAGGCTAAAGGCAGATGCTTAACCAACTGAGTCACCCAGGCACCCCTTGCTCAAAGATTTTTTAAAATACATCTGCAACCTTAAAACTCAGTTTCAAAATTTACAGAGTGAAAACTTTAGAAATGTAAGGAAAAATGGACAAACCAGTTATGAGAGAGGATTTAACACATCTCTCCAAAATCAGTAGGTCTTCCACTACACACTTATCAGAATGGCTAAAATTAAAAAAATATGTGGCACAAGGATGCAGAGCAATGGGAATTCTCATAGACTGCTGGCAGAGATGCAAAATAATGTGGCCACTCAAATCAGATTGGCAGTCTCTAAACATTAAACATACCATATGACCCCACCATCACTCCTGGGTGTTCACTCTAAATAGATGAAAACTCGTGTTCATATAAAAACCTGTACATGAATGTTTATAGCAGCTCCATTCATAATCACCAAAATGTCTTCTAACAGGCGAGTGAATAAGCAAATGATAGTGTTATCCACATGTGCAATAAAAAGGAATGAATTACGTATGTAACAGTTTGGATAGATCTCAAAGTCCTATGCTAAGAAGCCCAAAAGTTACATACTCCATGATTTCATGTATTTGACATTCTTGAAAAAGCAAAACTATAGTGTTAGAGGATAGATCCGTGGTTGTCAAGTTTGGGGGAAGGGGGGTGATTTGATTACAAAGAGGCTGTGCAGAGGTGTACCCTTCAGTGATGAACTTCTGGATTACGATTGTGATTATGATTGTGGTGGTGGTAATACGAACCCATACATAGGTCAAAAATCATGGAACTGGGGGCGCCTGGGTGGCTCAGTGGGTTGGGCCTCTGGTTTCAGCTCAGGTCCTGATCTCAGGGTCCTGGGATGGAGCCCCAAATAGGGCTCTCTACTCAGCAGGGAGCCTGCTTCCCCTTTTCACTCTGCCTGCTGCTCTGCCTACTTGTGATTTCTCTCTGTCAAATAAATAATTTTTTTTTTTTTTAAATCATGGGACTGTACTCCCTCCCATCTCATTTGTACTGTATAATAATGTTAAAGCAAGGGGCACCTGTGTGGCTCAGTGGATTAAAGCCTCTGCCTTTGGCTCAGGTCAGGATCCCGGAGTCCTGGGATCGAGCCCTGCATCGGGCTCTCTGCTCAGCGGGGAGCCTGCTTCCCCCTCTCTCTGCCTGCCTCTCGGCCTACTTGTGATCTCTGTCAAATAAATAAATAAAAACTTAAAAAATAATAATAATGTTAAAGCAGAAATCTCAGGTCCTACCCCCTACCATTGATAGGTCAAGATAGGGAAGGTATTATCTCCTAAGTATCTTGTATCCACCATGAATACAATCCATGTTCTTTTGGAAGACCTATGAAATAATCAAAATGGTTGATATGAGGGGGAAAACTTGTAAAAATGCAAAGATTCTACAGATCGTGTTCTCTTTGCAAAATGTAATAAAACTAGCAACAAAATTAGTCCACTTGGAAATGTTTTAATTACCTTTTATACCTTTCATTAAATCATTGACGGGGGAGCTCAAAACATATTATAGGCAATTTAGAATGAATAAAAGTTATTTCTCAAAACCTGAGAGATTCTGCTAAATAACATGTTGGGGCAAATTTATAGGTTTGACTTATTTTTTAAGAAATAAAATTGAAAATAGGGGCACCTGGCTGGCTCAGTCAGTGAAACATGTAACTTGATCTCTGGGTTGTGAGTTTGAGCCCCACACTCGGTGTGGTGATTACTTAGGAATAAAGTCTTTTAAAAAAAGGTGGGAAGGACGGAGGGGAGAAGTCAGAAAATGAGTGAAATAAAACTTAACTTTAGAAACCAGAAAACAAGGTAAGCTGAAAGAAGGGATTTAAAAGTTAAAAGCAGAAATAAAATAGAAAACATATTTTGATCAATAAAATTAAAAGGTTCTAAAGTAAAAACCACTAAAAGGCAAACCATTGAAAAATATAAAAATAGCAAGAAGTAACGAACAAAAATGTATAATGAGAATAATTTTTAGAAAGATAACGTACATATAGAGACTTTTTTAATTAGAAAGGAGTACTATTACAATTTGCTCCTAATGTGACTATATAGCTTCATTCCAATAAATTTGAAAGAACTAGATGAAATGTGAGGACCTTAAAAAAACATAGAACTAAAAATACATAAGAAGTAGAAAATGTAAATAGACCAAGTAATTAAGGGGAAATTGGAAAGGTAGTATGAGAACTTCTTTTAAAAAGGTAAATGCTGGGATGCCTGGGTTGCTCAGCTGGTTAAGCATTCGATTCTTGATTTCATCTCCGTTCATCTCAGGGTCATGAAATCACGCCCTAAGTCAGGCTCTGCGCTCCACAGAGAGTCTGAGATTCCCTCTCCCTCTCCTCTGCCCAAAGATAGTACCAAAAAGTATACACAACACAAAGTAAGACAGTTGTCATCGTAAATAAATGTTTTTGGACAAAAAGGAAACTAATGATCATCTACTGGCATGGTATTATAATTTACGAGAAGCTCAGTAAGCAATCAGGGCACACCACCCAACGCCAATACCAAAAACCTTTTTATACACCAGCAATAACCAGTTAGGAAATGTATGGAGGAGAAGATCCCATTCGTGTAGAAATAAGGTTAACAGAGAAATGTGAAGGCGCCTATGAATAATAATAAAAAATAATCTATGCTGAAGGATATTAAAAAAGACTCACCCCAAATGGAAAGGCATGCCACAGTTCTAAGGGGAAGACCCAGTACAGTTAATGTGTCCATTCCACCAAATAAACTTGTAAATTCAAAGCAATTTCATACAACCAAAACAAGGTTTTTAAATGGATAGGACAACCTGATCACAATTCTCATCTGGAAGACCGTGCACAAAACATTATCGAAATCAAAGCAGTCCAGGGAGCCAAAGTTATGAAATAGTGTGGTACCGGCACAGGAATAATCAAATAGGTTAAAGGCACAGAACAGAGAATCCAGGAACAGAGATATGTATGTATACGCAGGAATTTAGTATTTGAATGCATTACAAATAGGTAAGGAAGACTTGAACTATTCAGTAAATTATGTTCTGATTAGTCATTACTTGGAAAACATTTTCTTCTTTCATACCATGGAAAAGAAATAAAATCCAGATGAAATACAAAAATAACTAGAAATATCAGAAAACGACTTTTAATAAATGGGGTGAGGAAGGCCCTCTTAAGCAAGATGCAAAACCCAGTCTCCACAAAAGAAAAACTGATAGATTTGCCCACACTAAAAAAAAAAGTGTTAAAATTCTGGGGCGCCTGGGTGGTGCAGTGGGTTAAGTGTCCCACTCTTGGTTTCAGCTCAGGTCCTGAGATCAGGCTCCAAGCTCAGCATGAGTCTACTTCAGATTTTCTGCATCCCACTTGTGCGCGCTTCTCTGCACTCACTCTCTCTCTCTCTGTTAAATCTTAAAAAAAAAAAAAAAAAAGTCAAACTTCTGTACACAAATAGACAAAAGTTTGGGGAAATACGTAAAACCTAACAAGTTAAGCATAGTTAGTAACCAGAGAAAAAAATGGACAAAGAATATAAAAATACTTTTATATAGAAAAACATAAACATTCAGCTTCATAAGAAATAAAAAATTAAAGTGAAATAGTATTTCTCAGTCCTTGAAGTGGCAGATACGGAATGACTGATGACAGCTAGTGCTGGAGATTATGTGGGCAAAGAACACTCTTGTTGCTAAAGGAAGTTTAAGTCCATACAGTTTTTGGGGTGGACAATTTGGCAGTGTATGTCAATATTTAAAATGTGTCTAGCCTCTGGTTTAATAACCATGATTCTAAGCATCCAGCCTAAAGAAATATTTATACAAGTGTCCTAAAAGTCAGTAATAAGAATGTGTATTGAAGCATATTTTGAAATAATAAAAAAGAAACAATATAATTGTACATAAATGTGGAAATTATTGAATTAGGACTTATCAGTTCCTACCACGCAGTACTCTGCAGCAGATAAAAACAGCAGCTCTGTAGTATGGACATGGAAATATTTTTAAGATGTACTGATACGGGGCACGTCGCTGGCTCAGTCAGGAAAGCATGCAACTCGATATCAGTGTTGAGTTCGAGCCCCACGGTGAGTGTACAGATTACCTTAAAAATAAGACAAAAAGGACATACTGATACGAAAAACAAGTCCTGCCATAATACTTATTGCACACTTTTTATGTTTATTTGGTTACAAATATCTGATATACATTTGGGTCTGTGCGTGCCTAGAAAATAATAATACATATCAAGTTGTTGACGGTGACTCTGCAGAAGGCAGTAGTACTATGTGGAGGGACAAACGGGGGCTTTTCATATTTTACTCCACTTTAAGTTATTTGATTTTTTTTTCAATGTAGCCTCCATGCCCAATGTGGAGTCCAATATAGGACTTGAACTCATGACCCTGAGTTCATCACAGAGACCTTGGAAAATACAAACATATGATCTGTCATCCTGTATGTTATGTCCTGTGTCCATTTATTTTTTAAAAATGTCTGTCCTAGTATCCATGTGGAAAATGAGCTTTACCATGTAACCTCTCAGAGCTTTGTACCCCTGGCGGCTTCCTACATAGTATATTCAAACTGCCTTTTTTTTTTTTTTTTTTAACCACAACCCACAGTAAAAATTATACTTTATACAAAGGAAAAGGTGATTGTCCTGGCCCACAACTGCCTTGTGTGCACACAGAGCGAGTGGAAAATTTCATCAAACAGTTCTTACTGTACTTCTAGTGACACTCTAGTATGTTCTGTTCTGTTTCATTCCTTTAAAGAAAATTCTGTTTGCAACCCACTAAGTAGGTTTCACAATCCACTATGGGGTCATGAGCTGTGGTATGAAAACACTGGGGAGAATGCTTCAGACATGTGTTCTGCCCACTCTTGACCAAACTGCAGCAGGTGTAAAATGCAAGGCTTTCCCACCTTTGCTTGGTTCCTCTATAGGGCAAAGTCCTCCATTTGTGCATTCCTTGCAAAGCTCAGCTTTCTTGAGCTAGTAATTTATGTGAGGTAATTTATGTGAGATTCCCCTCTAAAAAAAACAAAAACAAAAAATCCTTTCGTTACAGTGAAAGCCCAAGTTTTCACACTGATGCGTCTATGCAGAATCTTAAAAATGTAATTTGGTCAAAGAATTAAAAAAAAAAAAAAAGGCAAATGTCTATGATTTTAAGGCCTCACTTGATGTTGCTCACAAGGCACATAATGTACTTATTGTAAGGGTTGAAAGGGCTCATTCCCTCTTAGTACAGTTTGTAAATTTTAAACTAGTGTGAATTTAATAGCGAAAAACAGAAAAACAACCAAGCAGTTTAGAATTAAATAAGGACACCTCCTATAGATTAGATAATCATTAACTTTGTTCCTGAGTGACCAGTGAGGATTACTTTGACCAGTGGTTTATTTTAAGGTCTCCGAGAAAGATAGTCCTCAACGTCCTTCCTTGTGGAGGAGGCTTTTATCTCTATGCCAGAAATACAAAAAAAAAAAAAAAAAACTTCACAAGGATCTTAAAACTGGATAATCCCAGGTCATTTTATCTTATGATAAAATTTGGCCATGGTGTGAAAAAACAAAAATGCGGAGAGGGGATAGGAGAAGTGTTGTGTAAGGCTACAAACTTACAACAAGTACTAAGTAAGTCCTATAGATGTAATCGCAGTGTAGTAAATAAGCAACAATTTTGTATTATAATCATCAAGCTTGCTAAGAGACTATATCGTGATTACTCCTACCACTAGAAAGAAATGATAGCTGGGGCGCCTGGGTGGCTCAGTGGGTTAAAGCCTCTGCCTTCGGCTCAGGTCATGATCTCAGGTTCCTGGGATCGAGCCCCGCATTGGGCTCTCTGCTCAGTGGGGAGCCTGCTTCCTCCTCTCTCTCTGCCTGCTTCTCGGCCAAATAAATAAAGAAATGATAGCTGTGTGATTGGTACAGGTACTGACTACCGCTACAATGACAATCATACAAATGTATCAAATCAATACGTTCTACACCTTAAATTAACAAAATGTTATATGTCAAAAATATTTCAATTAAAAAAGAACCGAAAATCAACTTAGTAAATAGCTCTAATTTATTTACGCCAAAGTCCAACTAAATCTTTCTTAAGAAAGATTTACATTGGAGCGCCTGGGTGGCTCAGTTAAGCTCTCAACTATTGATTTCAGCTCAGGTCATGATCTCAGAGTCAGGTCATGATCTCAGAGTCATGGGGTTGAGCCCCACGTTGGGCGCTGCACTCAGTGGGGAGATGGCTTGAGATTTTCTCTCTCCTCTTCCTCTGCCCTTCCACTTCTTCCTCTGCCCTTCCACGTGCATGCTCTCGCTCTCTCAAATAAATAAATAAAATGTTTTTTAAAAGAAAAAAAAAAAGGAAAGCAGGAGAGAATCTAGTGCCTTACTGTACATCAGGTAGAAGACATTTTCACATATTATTCCAAGACTTGAAAACCTATGAGGGGTCAAAGGTGTTATCTTCATACCCTTTCTATCAGTCATACCCTGGTTCAAGCTACTGCTAAGAGTCTAGTGAACAGTTGGCTGTTTTTTGGGTTGATTGGCAAGAAAGGCATATTTGAAGCTATGGAACATGGTTTTCTTGGTTTCCCGTTCCTTATGGATGCTTATATTATTTTCTATAGTTGCTCTCTTCTCCAATGAAGTTAATGTAATAATCTTGTAACTAAATAATAAGTTTAAATTGGCTAATCCTCAAAAATTTTGGTATAGATTTCCATTCATTTTTTATTTTTAACAATTAAATATAAAATTACATAACGTTTTCCAGGGGCACCTGGCTGGATTGGTTAAGCGTTGGACTCTTAGTTTCGGCTCAGGTCTGGATCTCAGGGTCGTGAAGCCTACTTAAAAATAAATAATAACTTTTTGCAGAAATCACTCCTCTTATACAGAGTGAAGTCCATAGTCTTCAAGGCCTGGGTTTTGAATACAACTGATAAGGTGAAGTTGGGTGTTTTCTTTCACTGATAGGAGCAGATTTACCCTGAACCTTTTACTGGGGCTTAAGATTTTAGTGCTTTGGGTTAAAATAAAGCCTCAGGCCTACAACCCTCAGTTGTCCATGATTTTGCCATACCTTTAAGGTATTCCCTTTTTGTCCCAATTTCAACAAATGTGCTGCCAAAGCAAGCACTCAGGTATCTCCTTTTATAAACAGGACCAGCATGGAACTTTCCACTCACGGGTGCTAACTCTGTTCCACAATTCACAGAGAGATTGTAATCACTTAGGGTTTGTCCCTGTCACTCTTCTCTACAACAAAAAGATGCCTCTCCGCCTATGTCTCGTCTCCCTCGTTCTCCCTTGAAGGAGAGTCAATGCGTCGCGCCTTGGCTGAGAAATGGGCCTTGCGGGCCGGCGGCCGTCTGACTAACAACGTTGAAGCTTCAGCCCTTGCCGGGGACTTCAGCGGAATCAGCAGCAGCTTCATCTCCTCAGGGACTTCAAAGGCCCATGAGGAAGAGACAGGGTCCCTGCCGGAATGAGGCGAGTCTTAACGTCCCAGGCCAAGATGTCTCCCTGAGGTGGGTTTTGAGGAGAAGCCGCTTCTGAGGAGGGCTCCCCCCACAGCACAGGGGCCTCGGGCCAGGGTTGGCCCTGTGCAAGCCGTGGGGAGGGCTCCGTGGCGGCAGGACTGACCCCGCCAACGTGGGTCTCTCCCAGCTGAGTTTCGGTTCACAAGTCAGCGACTCCACACAAACAGCGCAGGAAGCGACCGCCTGGAGAACCGGAAGCCGAGACTGTGCTGCCGTGGAGGCCGCTGTGGAAAGAATTCGACTCTCCCGCCGTCGCTGAACGAGCCCCCTCGGACTGACCCCGAACTGAAGGGAAAGTGGGCAGGAAATAATTGTGGATTTTTAATTTCTGTAGAGCTCAACCTTCAAGAGAAAGGATATTAATTTTTTTTTTTTAGACTTTAATTCCTCCCTGAGAATTTAATAATGTGAGGCATTTCATACAGTTCAAATCAGGGCATTTTAATATAGCCGGCATTTATTCTTTGGAATGGATTTATGCCTCATTTGAATTCATTGCATAATGTCCAGTGAGCTCTAGCGAATGAATGAATGCCTTACCTGGGAAAATCCAAGATGGAAGACAGACTGCGGAGTGCATTTTGAGGCCAGAGCATTGGGCTGGGCTTGGGGGAGTTTAATCCGTGCTCCACTGAGACCCACTTCAGAGCCTTCGGGGTCCCATGGCTGACCTCAGGAGGACTCACAAGGGGACGCTGATGAGGCCGGGGAGCACTCAACGTTTTCCCAGGAAGAATGGCTGCACTTGCGCAGGGCCAAGCTGTGTGTGTTAAGAAACCCAAATGTTAGAAACACTGGGGACGTCAGGAGAGAGACGTTTTCCCCCTCCCTTCTTGGGTCAGCTGAAGTCCGTAAAGCTGAGTGTCTGATTTCTCAGAACTTCTAGGCTCTCAGCGTTCATTCTCCTTGTCAGGCGCCCTTCCTTCTCCCAAGATGGAGGGCCTTATTCTGCCTGTTTGAGGTCAGCAGGGGGGTTGTTCATCACACAGGCTCGGCCTCCTCCTTCTGGATATCTTCTGGATCCTGCCTGTCCCCACAGCCTGCCATTGCCTGGTAAGTCCATTCCATCCCGTGAAGGAAGAAGGCGCTATCCAAAGATAGTTTGGATTTGGCCCTCCTTCCTAGGCTGCAGCTCCCCTTGAAAAGTACTCAAGTGGCTACTTTAATCCCCTTTAGGGCCTATTGGGATTCCGTGAATAGGTTTCAGCTGGGTTCAGAACTTGGAAGAACAGTAGAATTAATTAGCATCCCCGAAACAACACAGGCTGTGTTCCTTCACGTGTCAAGAAAATATAATACTTAACTCTGGAGTCCCACCACCATGGCTTCTGTCCTTGGAGAGAATGACCATCTTCCTCAGTTCCAGTTAGAAATCCTAGGGAAACCACCTCACACCCATTAGGATGGCTACTCTAACAAACCAACAAACTCCAGAAAGTACCAACGGTTGGTCAGGACGTGGAGAAAGAGGAAGCCTTGTGCCCTGTTCGTGGGAATGTGACATGGTGCAGCCACTACTAAAAACAGTATGGAGTTTGCCCCAAAATTACAAATAGAACTATTATATGACCCAGCAACTCCACTTCTGAATATATACCTCAAAGAACTGAAAGCTGGGTCTCAAATATGTACTTGCACACCCATATTCATGGCAACATTAGTCACAGTAGCCAAAATGTGGAAGGCACCCAAGCATCCACTGATGAATGAAAGGATAAACAGAATGTGGTATATACATATATGAGGTAATAGAAAATAGATATATTAGTCTTTAAAATACATATATTTAAAATCTGTATACATGGGCTCCTGAATCCTGGCATCGGGCTCCTAAAACCCTTGTGATTTTCTAAGTGATAAGAGCACTAGAAGCATCTCTTGTTCTGATGAGGTGACTCTGGGGGTGGGCTTCCAGATGGCTCCTGGTTGGGGGCTGGTCACCAAAGAAACAAGACATAATTAGTAGCTTGGAGTTTTCAGCTCGGCTCCTCCTTCTCTAAAGAGAAGAGAGGGGCTGGAAATGGAGTTAATAATTGATCATGCCTACGTGAGAAAACCTCAAAATAAGTTCCAGTAGTATAGGCTTCTGAGAACTTCCAGGTCGATGAACACATCCATGTACCAGGAGGGTGTCGTGGGCCATACAGGGGACAGGATCTCCTGCCCTTAGAACCCTCCCAGACCTCGCCCTATGTATTTTTTTAATCTGGCTGTTCTTCCATATCCTTTGTTATATCCTGGTAGATAGAAGTAAGTGTCCCTGAGTTCTGTGAGCTGTTCCAGCAAACAATTGAATCCAGTGGGGGAGAAGGTCATGCAAACCTCTAGCTGTAGCCAAGTCAGACAGAAGACGTGGGTAAACTGGGGACCTACTTCTTGCTGTTGGCATCGAAAGTCTTGAGGGACTGATCCCTTACCCTGTGGGATCTGATGCTAACATGAGGCAGAGAGGTCAGAAGCAAGTTAAATTGTAGGATCCTCAGCTGGTGTAGCAGAATTGCTTGGTGGGGGAAAGCGCTCACCCCTCCCGTGTCAGAAGTGTGGTGAGCGTGTTAGTCCTGTGGGAGTAAATACTGGTTTTTTTCTTATGCGATGTACAAGAGAGTAGTCACATGCACAGAGACAGGAAGTAGAATGACAGCAGCCAGAGCTGGGAGGAGGGGAAGTTGTTTAACGGGGTAAAGAGTTGCAGTTTTGCAAGCTGGACGCCTTCTGGTGGTTGGTTGCACAACAGTATGAATGTACTTAATACTACTGAACTGTCCATATAAAAATGAGTAAGATGGTAGAGTTTTTGGTTATTTGTATTTTACCACAATTTTTTTTAAGATTGTGATGAACGCCCCTTGCATCGGGGGCTAACTCTCGAAGCCATCAATTGTGGCCAGTGGGCAGTGTCCGCGCAGAACATCTGAGCCTCCACTCCTATGAAGAAAGGAGCCCTGAGTGTCCGCTGCTGCTGCCGCCGGCCTTCATATAATTTGAGACCAGTGAGATTCTGGAAAGCTCTGGAATCCTGTGGCTGAAAAATGTCTGTGGTAAAGAAAATCATAAATGAAACTGAAGAGTCATTGGAATTTTTGCAGAAGAAACAATTCTGTATTTTTTTTTTTTAACCAGTAAAAGAAAGAGGTGTCAACTCTCCGAGTTGTCTAAGCCGAGAACAATGAAATTAATAAATCTCCGAAGTTCAATCTGAGATGCCAGGACAGGAAGGGCAAGAGAGACAGAGTCTTTATTTATTTTTTTCTTTTTTTGCTGAAGCCCTAGGATACAGTGTTCTTACACGATCAGTATTTCCCAATGATATATGATCTTCTGAGTTCATTTAAGGTCATGTGCAATTTGCAGCAGTAAGGATTTAGTGATTTTAAAATAAAAATGTCTTTCTTTTGTAATGTCACCTAGCACTTTGGTTCAGGATAAAAATGTTAATCATTGATTTTCTGTTGAAACTTGGTTTTCCACTGGGCCAATACCTCATACTGAGTAGTCTTACCCGCATGGGTGATGAACTGGAATGTCTGACAGACAGTGTACATCAGCAAAACAGCTAAGAGTTCTGATTATTGACAGAATTTGAATGAGGTCATCAAGCCAAACTATGCAAAGGAGGGGAAGGAGAGGGGATATATAGTGTTCGCTTTCTCAGCCCTCTGCCTTTCCTCTGTGAAGACTGTCCCACTGTGGGATTAAGCTGATCCTACCTTACTTCAGTATTGGGGTGCTGCCAGTCCTACTGCTCCACACCCCCTGGGTGCAGGAGTAGGTGTGTGACCCAAAGGCCCCAGAGTCCTTTCAAGGTGATTTTGAACTAGAAGCAAGGGAAGACAGTCCCTTCTCTCATGGCAAAGACGGGACAGTCCCTGGCCATGGTTTCAGGCCTGAGGAGAAAGCCAGTCTGAGAGAACAAAATGGTGTGAAAAGAAAAACAAAAATGGGGGACAAAAACATGTGCAAAATCACAGCTTACAGTGTGTGGGGGTTTTGTCCAGGTTGTCCTTGAAGCAAAGCCTCACCCTTGCCCACCGCCTTGGGGGTTGGCTCCCAGTTCCATGAATGGATTCATTTCTCCTCTGCCTGAGTTGGTCAGAGTTGAATTTCTGTCATTTTCAGTGGAAAGAGTCCAGGGATGCAGCCCAGCGCATATCTGCATGGGACACCCAGCACCACAGGACAAGGAGAGTCCCTCGAAGATAAATCAGTGCAACATTAGGCTACTGACTTCCCTTCCTGAGAAAACAGGGAGTCGCAGGAAGTAGGCTTGAACACTGGACTCTGCCTTCTGCTCCATCATTAACTGCACCATCTAAATGATTTATCTTCTAGAATTCCATAAAACGAGGGAGCTAGACAATACCATCCAAAGCGCATTTCAGCTTATATTCTTTCAACTATCGAAATGTCAGTTTGATTTATGCTACTGAGTCTTCTCTTGGTTTTGACCCCAACTCTGCCTTTAACTCTTTGCCTAAGTCTTGCTCATTTTTAAAAAAGATTTTATTTATTTATTTGTCAGCAAGAAGGAGAGAGAGAGAGAGCACACAAGCAGGCAGAGAGGCAAGCAGAGGCGGAGAGAGAAGCGAGCTCCCTGTCGAGCAAGGAGCCCGATGTGGGACTCAATCTCGCAGGACCCTGGGATCATAACCTGAGCCGAAGGCAGCGGCTTAACCCACTGAGCCACCCAGGCGTCCCAAGTCTTGCTCATTTTAACAGGGTTTAAACGTTAGTCCTTCCTGTGTTGGCTAGAGGGAGTAAGACACGAAGAGATGGTGTACCCTGTATCTCCCCAGCTGAAATATCAGATATTTAATAAAGAGAGGATACCTGTTATTGACATTATAGGGCATAAAAACAAGGCAGAAGAAAGAAGAATCACCAACTGTCCTTGGCATTTTCTGCTCCTGAGGCTCAATGCTACTATGCACGGGCTGATGTTTTCTTGCAGGACAGAAGTGGCTGAAAATGCAGGGGATATGCAGACAGAGTTGAGTTCTGCTGTTTGGACAGTGGTTTGAGTTGCTACTTTGGAAGGCTTGGAAAAACTCCCGGTGTAGGTGTGATTTCCCCCAACCTAACTATGTCAGAGCCTCTCAACAGCCTGGGATTGTTGTTCTTAAACAAAACACTTTGGGATTTCTCTGTTCTTTTCAGGAAATATCTCGTCTGTGTGGTGAGGAAGGGGAGTAGTGTCGTGTCTCTTGAATAGGATATGTCCCTCTGCAAAATATGCTTGCTTGTTCCTTTGAAGCATGTGTGTGTGTGCGTGCACGCTCAAAAAGTTAAAGATTATCATTGATTGACCCATTAACTTTCAGTTTTTGTTTGTGCTGGGAGAAATTAAAAAATGGGTCAGAGGATTCCTTACAATAATTCTGCTTTCAGAGAGTTGGCTGAACTTCATAGCAAAAAGCCTTTGTTGGCTGCCTGCTAAGGAGTGAGCTCCACCAGTTCCGGGCCTGAGGCTACCTGGACTGTGGGGACGCCTTATTCTCAGACAGATGGGGGAGGTCTGCATTTATATTGACATTGTATTTAGTAAAGAGTAGAGAAGAAGAAGCCCATTCTCTACTTTCTCTCTCTTGGTGTACTCTCATTTTCCTTTCCTGGTGATAGAAAGAATCAAAGGGTGGAATGATTCCAAGTAGAGAGACAGCTACAAATTTGGTTGTCCCTAAAGTAGCTGATCTCACAGTTTCTTCTGAGCAAGCCAGACAGGAACTTGAGCAGTTCTGGCCCCTCCATGGGCTCACCTACTCCCACCTTCTGCTACAGCCCATCAAATAGAATCTTCTCGTCAGATCTTATCCCTGGTATATTTCTTCCTCTGGCCCATGGAGAGGAGTAGATTGAACAATCATCAGCTTAATTCGTTTATCTTGCTTAGTTATACAAAAGAAAGAAAGAAAAGGAGAACAAAAGTGTGTGTGTTTGTGTGTGTGTGTGTGTGTGGATGCGCGTGCGCGCGCACGCACACACGTGTGCATGCCCAGGCACACACACAGACCCATGTGTATGCATGTGCACATATATTCATAGGGCTTTTATTTCTGGTTTTTTTTTTTACATTCTTAATCAAAATTTGCTTGATATCTATTATGTACAATAAAAAAGCAAGATGTAAAACAGTGCTTATGGGGGCACCTGGGTGGCTCAGTGGGTTAAGCCGCTGCCTTCGGCTCAGGTCATGATCCCAGGGTCCTGGGGTCGAGTCCCGCATCGGGCTCTCTGCTCAGCAGGGAGCCTGCTTCCCCTCTCTCTCTCTGTCTGCCTCTCCATCTACTTGTGATTTCTCTCTATCAAATAAATAAATAAAATCTTTTTACAAAAAAACAGTGCTTATGTTACCTTATGTGTAATAGGGAGAAAGGGAATAATCATATATTTATATTTGCCTGTATTTGCTGAAGAAACTTGGAAAGACACAAAAGGAAATGACAAAGGTATCTACTAGTGGAGTTGAGATAGGAGCTAGCTGGGTGGAGGATGAGGAACTGTTCACTGTACATCTTTTATATGTTTGATTTTGAACCATCTGAATGTATTACCAATTCAAAAAATAGACTCAGTACCTAAAGTAAAAGTGTCTCAAAGTTGGACATTCTCTGCCTATGCTCTGAATTTCTATAATGTTTGAACACTTTATTTTTATTTTAAAAAATATTTTATTTTTTTATTTGAGAGAAACAGAGAGCATGAGCAGGGGTAGGGGCAGAGGGAGAAGCAGGCTCCTCGCTGGACAGGCAGCCCAACAAGGGGTCGATCCCAGGATCTTGGGATCCTGACCTGAGCATAAGGCAGATTCTTAACTGACTGAGCCACTCAGGTGCCCATGTTTGAACATTTTAAAAGCAATCATGTTTAAATATGCCTCGGGAAAATTTCACATGCTGTTAACATTTTTCCTAGGTACAGAGATCCAAGAAGACAAAGGCAAAGTGCCAGATATTTCCCTGAGGACCAAGACTGTGTATAAATGCACCGAGTTCAAAAAGTAGGGAAGAAGAGGGACTCTTCCAGCCACTGGGTTTCTAACACAAACGTCTCTACATTTAGATCACCGGTGCTTCTCCTCTGAGTCGACCTCTGCCACCCTGCTCCTATACTCGCAATTTCAGAAGGACTGAAGACCAGCCTAACAGCAGCAGCTAACTTGCTGGTAAGTGGATGAAATCAGGTGATAATGAGCTTGGGATGGAAAGGGACCACAGATCTACAGAAAAAAATGGGGGAAGGGTAACCAAGGCTGTTGGAGGTACCTTGGATCAGTTCCGCAGAACAGGGCTGGCAGAACAGGGGAGCAATGCCTGTCAAAAGGCACGGGAACACTCTATGAAGTTCTTGCCTGCACTTTGGAGAGGTCGCAGCATTTTTCTGGAGGAGCAGAGATGGAGCTGTGGGGTGAGCGCAACTCCCTCCCCAGCCCATGCCCTTTCCTTTCTAGATCTCAGATCGCCCAGGGTTCAGTTTGTATTTTCTGAGCTCGTGCTCTTCTGGGAGAATTTAAATAATCTTGCTGACACCTCGAAGTGATCTTTATTTATTTATTTTTAATTTTAATTTTTTAAGATTTACTTCTATTATCGTATAATGTATTCTTTCAAGAATACATCAGATTCAAGAATCAAGATTCATCAGTCTTCTGTAATACCCAGTGCTCGTTAGAACACCTACCCTCCCCAATGTCCATCACCCAGTATTTTTGAAGTTTTTCTTTATTTATTTGCTAGAGAGGGAGAGAGTGCACAAACAGGAGCAGCAGCAGGCAGAGGCAGAGGGAGAAGCAGACTCCCTGCTGAACAGGGAGCCCAAAGTGGGGCTCGATCTCAGGACCCTGAGATCATGACCCGAACTGAAGTCAGACATTTCACCAACTGAGCCACCCAGGTGCCCCCTGAAGTCATTTTTGAAAGCAAGGAAGTGTGTATAAGACAAAGGGTATGTTCTGGGGACTCAGAACGCAATGGTCTGTTATCTTCTTGGCTTGATTGACCAGATTCTTGATGACCCTAGACAAATCCTTGATCTGGGTTTCGGTTCTTGGCAGGTGTTAGTCCTCAGCAAGAGGTAGCAGCCGTGGAGCCACAGAGGGCAGGACCAGCCCTAACCATCCCTTTTCCTCATCAGAAGCTGGAGGCGTTGCAATAAATGCCTGAGATCTACGATGTGAATGCTGTAAACAGTCCAGGACAGATGTAAGACACACCAGAAGTAGTTCAGTTTAATACCTGAGAAGCATCCCTTGGTGTTTGAAAGAGGACAGGTGCTTTTCATTTTATTCTTCAGAAGCACACTTGGTCATTTTCTTCCATCTGTAACCTTGGCGTTTAGAGTGCAGTTTCCTGCGACCCCTGAGTTCCAAAGGGTCAGTCTACCTGGTTAGTAATGCAAGGAAGTTTAGTCATGTTTAGAGATTTGAGACTCGGGGCCAGCCTGGCACCAGGTCATCCCGTATAACCTGAGGATTTTTGGCGATATGAGTTACAGGGATGCCAGGACCGACATCATCAATATAAAGATGGTTATCCATGAAAAAGTCTTCAATCTTTCATCCGCTTCCTCAGTTCTGTAAACTTCCACTTCAAACCTCAGGCAGTCAAAGGGGAGGGACTTCATGGGATTCTAAGGGGAAGTCATTTTCCTCCCTGCTGCCTCAGGACAATGCTGGGAGAGGCCGGCTCTGAGAATGTGTAGGTGGATGATTCGAGATGACGTTCCAAGATTCCTTGCGGCTCTGCAGGCACTCTGTCTCCACCCCCTGCCCCCTGCTCCTCTATCGACCCCTTCTTCCCTGACAAAATGCATCGTTTCCACAACCTGCAACTCACCGAGGGCTGCCGTGAACTCTGGGGGTTGCACCAGGTCAGGGTAGTGCGGACAGGTCCAGTGCCAGTGAGAGGTTTGCTGAATCCCCGTTGCGGCCTCCCTTACCAGTGAAAACATGTGCCTAGAATTCTAATTGCACGGCGACGTGTTCATACTCGATGCAGAAGGAAGCCTTCCAGTCTCAGCACATGCCCTGGGCAGGACGGGCCCCAGCAGTCCCCATGTGGCAAAGTGGTAGGCCAGGATCACCAGACTTTCTCAGGGTCGAATGCCAGTCCCCACCTACTCTTTAAAAATAATCAACTTTAAAAAAAAATTAACTTATCTATTTGAGAGAGAGAGAGCATACATATGAGCATTCGGGAGGGGCGGGGGAGGGGCAGAGGCCAAAGCAGACTCCCCGCTGAGCAAGGAGCCCGAAGTAGGACTTGATCCCAGGACCCTGAGATCATGACCTGAGCCAAAGGCAGATGCTTAACTAACTGAGCCACCCAGATACCCCTAAAAATAACCGACTTTTAAAAAATGATTATTGTGGGACGCCTGGGTGGCTCAGTTGGTTGGACGACTGCCTTCGGCTCAGGTCATGATCCCGGAGTCCTGGGATCGAGTCCCGCATCGGGCTCCCAGCTCCATGGGGAGTCTGCTTCTTCCTCTGACCTTCTCCTCGCTCATGCTCTCTCTCTCACTGTCTCTCTCTCAAATGAATAAAAAAAAAAATGATTATTGTTTTTAATATTCACTATAGAAAATTCTGGAGCATTAGGAGATGCAAGTTCTTTTTCCTAGCAACAAAGACTGTCAGCCTTGTTAATTCCTTCTTCCTGCCCTGGACATTTGCTCAAAAAGTATTACCAAGCACGTATGGTGCTGATGCTCGGGGGACGGTGTGAATAGGGCAGGTGTGGTCTCAGTTCTCAGAGCACGTGTGTTCTAGTGAGAGGGTGGACAGTGACTAAGTATACGAGTATTTCAGAGACTGGCAAGTTCTGAGAGAAATAGCATAGGAAATATGGTAAGGGGCCGAAGGGTCTGCTGGGGCCACTGTGGCTGAGGTAACCAGGCAAGACGTGGGAGGTGGTGTGAACTGTGGGATGGGCAGAGCCAGCCTTGGGGAGGCCAGAGAATGCCAGGAAGGGAAAGAGCTTGAGAGGCTTCCAGGACTGATGGAGTAAAAAGGAGCCAAGAGGGGGACCAAAGGCCAGGCCAGGTATTATCCTGTGGGCCTGTTAGGAATTTGGGTCTTTTTCTAAAGGTAATGGCCCAATGTTAAAGGCTTTAAGCAGCGCAGTTATAACATCTACTTCATGTGTGTTTTTTCCTGTGTGTTTTTTCAACTGTTGCTCTGTTTGAAGAATGGATTCTAAGAGGGCAAAGTGAGAGCAAGGGGGCCAGGTCTAGGAGTCTGGGAAGAGAGAGACCATGGGAGCTTGGCTAGGCAAGCAGAGACAGAGAGAAGTGATGGGGTGGAGAAAAGTTCTGAGGTTTAATAGACTTGCTAAGAGATTAAATAGGATGGTGAGGGAAGTTGTGGTGTACCCTCCTCTGAAACCTTGCAGAATGGGGTGGGGAATCATTTATTACTAAAGGCAAGCAGCAAGGCACCTGTGTGGTTCAGTCATTCGAGTGTCTGACTCTTGATTTCAGCTCAGGTCATGATCTCAGGGTCATGAGATCGAGTCTCTCATCAGGCTCCGCTCTCGGGGAGAGTCTGCTTGAGATTCTCCTGCTCCCTCTGCCCCTCCCCCATGCTTGCACGCCTGGGCACGGGCTCTGTCTGTCTCTCAAATAAATAAATAAACCTTAAAAAAAAAATAAAGGCAAGCAGCTTTCTGTCCCTAGAGGAAGAGAGTTCAACATTGGGACAGACCTCTTTGGTTTAGGAAAATTATCATAGTAGATCTAGTATTTATTTATTAATTAAAAGATTTTTATTTATCTATTTGAGAGACAGAGAGTGAGAGAGAGCGTGAGAGGAGAGAAGGTCAGAGGGAGGAGCAGACTCCCCGTGGAGCTGGGAGCCCAATGCGGGATTCGATCCTGAGACTCCGGGATCATGATCTGAGCCGAAGGTAGTTGTTTAACCAACTACCACGCCTGGCGCCTGGGAGCCACCCAGGCGCCCAGATCTAGTATTTATAATCTCAGTCTTTCTCAGTCAACAGATCCTTGTGAGCTTACCCTGGACTAGACATTCATCTAGGTGTACCAGCAAATCCACAGACTCTGAATTCTACCACACAGGGTATAGGTGGAGGGGCCAAGGACAGGCTTCCCTGAAATGTTCCACTTTGGCATATTGATTATTAAAAATAAAATTTTCTTGTGCAAGAAGGACACTCAGCCCCTCCCCCATCCCCCTGAAAGCAGGAAATAACACTCTCCTCTGAAAAGTCCCCTCCCCTACCAGGCCGTAAAGAGACATCCTTTTCACGAGAGATGGAAAATTTAGAGCAGAGAAGCCTGAATAAACAACCCTTGTTACTTTTTACTAATCTAATTTACTACCCTAGCCCAAACTCAGCTGAGAATTCCTTTGTAAGTGAAGCTCCCAGTTAACTTCTCTTTGTCCTGTCAATTTCTCACAGGTTTATTGTCTCTTTGTCTAAGAAGTATGAAATCTGCCTGCTTTGGTCATTTCTTGGGTCCCCATTTCATTACTGAACCTCCATGAGCATGTAATAAAACTCTGCTTTTTCCTCCTGGGAATGGGTCTCATGTCAATTTAATTCTTAGTCCAGCTGGAAGATCCTGAAGGATAGAGAAGAATTTCTCCTTCCCTTCATACACATGAATAAATAATAAGTGGATGAATTCTATTGCATGTGCAAGATGATTCATGCTTTGGAAAAAAGAGAAATGTTAGCAGGGTAAGAGTAATCAGGAGCCCCAGGTGTTGAGGGTGAGGTTTTGATATTATCAAGGTGATCATGGCAGGCCTCACTGAGCTGATGACATCTGCAAAATAGGAAAAGATTCTCTATAAACGTATCAAACCGCAGACGCTGTGGGAGGGCAAGGACCATGCCTGCAGTCTTTGAGGTACATGGTAGGAATGCAGTATTTGTGGAATGAATAAATGGGACTGAATGAATGCATTTGTTAATGTTCTGGTTTGGGACTATAAATTGTTGCCTAAGTTGTGAGTAGGAGCTGTGACCCCAACGAGGGGACCCTTTTAATTTAAGTGGCTGAATCATTGTTATGTTTGCAGAACGGAGCTGGTTCATGGTTGCAGTGATGGAAAGCGGCTTTTGTTTTCATTTGATTTTTTCATACTGAGCATATTCCTATGTCATCAAAAGTCTTCGTAGGAGGGCGCCTGGATGGTTCTTTCGGTTGAGAGTTTGAATCTTGATTTGGCTCAGGTCCTGATCCCAAGGTCCTGGGATCGAATCCTGTGTCTGGCTCCACGCTCAGCAGGGAGTCTGCTAGATTCTTTCTCCCCCTGACTCTCCTGCTCATGTTCTCCCTCTGTCTCTAGTAAATAAATCTTAAAAAAATAATAAAGGTCTTCGCATGCATCACCTGTAATAACGGTACAGCAGTTCAGCACGTGCATAAATCATGACGTATTGAGCTCGTCTCCCCATGCTTCTCAGTCACTGCCCTCCAGCCTGCCTTTCCTCCATTTCATCTCTAGGATTGCAGAAATGGCTCTCATTTGCAGCTCTGAATTCTTGCTATTTTTTTTTATTAATCTTCGCTGCCTTTCTGTACCAAACGTAAGCTAGTCAATCAGTTAGGTAAAACCACCGTCTGTTTCTGAAGCAGTGTGTGTTGGAGTTGGGATTTAGTTCGGGGGATGAGAAAAAGAAGGAGCAGGAACGGGAAGTTCTGAGTCCTACACGGGCTCTGTCCCCATTTACCCTGGCTTTGCTCTATCTCCTTCCTTTGTCTGGTATTTGCTCTGGCCCCCAGAAAGAAAATAAAAGGAGAGGCACCCACCTGGCTCAGTGGGTAGAGTGCATGACTCTTGATCTCGGGGTCGTGAGTTTGAGCCCTACGCTGGATGTAGAGCTTACTTAAAAATAAAATCCTAAAAACAAGTAAATAAATAAAAGGAAAAAATAAAATCACCACCACATCACTAACACTACAGTAGTCATTCTGAGACTTGATGATTTCTATAATAGGTACACGTAGACTTTGGGCTTTTTTTTTTTTTTTTTTTTAATTTATTTGATACAGTGAGAGAAAGAGAGAGAGAGATCAACAGCGCACAAGCAGGGGGAGTGGCAGAGGGAGAAGCAGGCTTCCCGCTGAACAGGGAGCCCAATTCCGGGCTTGATCCTAGGTCCCTGAGATCGCGACCTGAGCGGAAGGCAGACACTTAATCCACCGAGCCGCCCAGGCACTCTGACATATATAGACCTGGACAGGTGATTAAACAAGCGCTCTGCAGCCATCTTCATGCTTCTGTGAAACCCTGGCGTGAGGTAGCCCAGGTGAAGAATGCTGATCCAAAAATGCACCTGTGAGTCCGGCTGGGTGTGGCGAACACCATGTCTACACACCAGATGGATGGTGGCAAGCAGTTTTGCTCCTTTCCCTAAAAAACAGTACTGAAATAAGTACATTCTCAGGTTAAAAAAAAAAAATCCTAATGCCTTTACCATACCAGAATCTTTTCAGGCTGTCGAAGATACAAGCGGTGTGCAGTCCCCTGTGTAATTTTGCCCACTAGTCCACAGAGAATATTTCTCTTAAAATGATTCCCTTAGAGCTTTTACTTGTGCAAAGCTTGAAGTAGAATGCTCTCTATACTGATCATATAAAAACAGAGGACAGAGGACACCTGAGTGGCTCAGTCAGTTAAGCATCTGCCTTTGGCTCAGGTCATGATCCTGGGATCTTGGGATAAAGCCCCACTTTGGGCTCCCTGCTCAAAAAATGGATGCACCTTGAGGACATTGTGCTAAGTGACATAAGCCAGTCACAGAAGACAAGTTCTGTATGTTCCACTTACAGGAGATACTCGGAGCCATTGAGTGCATAGGGACAGAAAGCAGAATGGTGGTTTATAGGGGTTGGGGGAAGAGGAGTGGGGACCTACTGTTCAATAGGTATAGTCAGAGTTTCAGTGGGGAAGATGAAAAAGTCTGGCGGTGGAGGGTGGTGATGGTTGCCCAACACTGGATGTACTCATGCCACTGAACTACCCTTAAAAATGGTTAAAATGCGGGGCGCCTGGGTGGCTCAGTGGGTTAAAACCTCTGCCTTCGGCTCAGGTCATGATCTCAGGGTCCTAGGATCGAGCCCCATATCGGGCTCTCTGCTCAACAGGGAGACTGCTTCCCTTCCTCTCTCTCTGCCTGCCTCTCTGCCCACTTGTGATCTCTGTCTGTCAAAGAAAAAAATAAACTTAAAAAAAAAGGAAGGGGCGCCTGGGTGGCTCAGTGGGTTAAGCCGCTGCCTTCGGCTCAGGTCATGATCTCAGCGTCCTGGGATCGAGTCCCACATCGGGCTCTCTGCTCAGCAGGGAGCCTGCTTCCTCCTCTCTCTCTACCTGCCTCTCCGTCTACTTGTGATTTCTCTCTGTCAAGTAAATAAATAAAATCTTTAAAAAAAAAAAAAAAAAAAAAAAAAAAAAAAAAAGGAAATATATCTAAAAATGGTTAAAATGGTAAATTTCATGTTATGTATATTTTATCACAATTTTTAAAAAATGAAGCAAAGTAGGGGACAAAAATAAACTGAGGTAAGCAAAATGAGTAGGATGAGTAACTTTTTCTGTCTTTTGGGGTCAGAATGAAGAATGTTATAGGATTTTGACTTTTTGTTTCTTTTTTGCTACTTAAACTACAATGACTCCCTTGTCCATCTCTCATTTCCTCTGGGAATAATGAATGATACAGAAGAAGGATCTTCAGCTCCAGCTACAAAATGGGCAACAGAAATAATCTCAGCTCATTCCAAATGGGATTCTTCTCTCTTCAGTTGCCTTCTCTCCTCATGCCTCTGGAAATGGAACGGCCAATCTGACTGGAAACAGCGGCATTTTCACGTGTGTATAATAAGGGCCCAATAAAAACTCTTCTGGAAATTAACATTTACAACACATGTCTTTCATAAAGAAGCTTCTTTTTACCTACTCAACACAGCCCACTAAAAGGGAATAGGGACCTTCCTAAAATGCAGGAATTCCCCGGGCTGTCCTTGTACATCTGTATTGAAAAATCAGCAGGAGAGACTTAGAACCAGTTACCAAAGGTATTTGTGCACAGAGTGTGAGGAAGAAACAGAAAGAATTGGATTCTCTCTAGGATGAAAAAGAGGCTCCCTTGTGCTGGGAGGAAGAGAGACATTGAGGCAGAGGTCTACAAGTCTGTAGAGGGCAAAACAGAGTCTCTCACGTCAAGCAGGAGCCTGTGTCAAGTAAGGACCCATGTTCAGCAAAGACGCAGACAGTTAAGTTAAGGTACTACAGCTAGGAGATATCACAGGGACCAGTGTCAGCTGACACCCCAGAACTGAGAAGCAGCAGGACCAGAGGAGGTCTGCAGAGACCCAAAACTGATTAAATCCCTTTGAAAAGGGGAGGATTTGGGAGTAAACTGTCAGAATCTTCAGACTTGACACCTCTATGTCTGACCACTTAAAAAAAGGCAGTTGTTGCCAAAGGCTCTGCCTGATTGATCTCCGAACAGAACTGGAAGCCTTCCCTGCTTGAACATCAGAAGCAGTAAGTGCCAAGAATTGACCTGGACCAGGCTGTGGCCTATCTCAGCTTCACACCCACAGACTGACTTCGCATTTGGTTCATTAACTTCCTGCTCCCTTCTGTTATCCTGTTTGTTGTGTGGTTTGTCTTCTGTCCTACTCTGTGCACTGTGTAAGAAGCCAAGTTGATTCACATGGTGAACTGTCACTGAGTTTGGAATCCTGAACCCACCTTCTAATTGTGATTTAACTTTGCTTTATCGTTGAATAAATCTGACATTGTGGAAAGACGCAAGTTGTGTGTGCGCCTTTATAACAAGCACACTCACAACGACGTTCCTGAGTTGAGGGTCTGTGTGCCTCACTTCCCTGTAATATCATCTCAGAAACTGTAAGGCCCTAGGTGGAATGACTGAATGTGACAGGTGGTGGCTGGTGAGATGACAGCCGCCCCAACCCCCCACCCAAATTTCCTGTGTCCCTTTGATGAGGGAAACAAAGGCAAGAGAAATCCAGCCTGAACTAAATCTCCTAATCGCTGACAGTCCACTGAGGGGACAGCCCACTGATGGATACCTGAGACATGCAGAGCCTGACCTCCCTCAAGGAACTCACGGCTGCCTTGGTGCCTTAATGTTTATGTTTTATGAAAGACTAAAAATAACCTTATCTTAATGGCACTGAGCCCCTCAAGGACCAGAAAGCCTTGTTTCCACATTCACTGGAGACATACACTATCCCTAAACCCCTCTCATTAAAACGTGTGTGTGTGTATTATATATAATATATATATAGATAAATTATATATATATGTATATATAATCTCCTCATAATCCTGGTATAACTCTTTCTACCCATGGGTTCTGTCTCTGTGCTATAAGACAATTACCTTTTTGGACCCAAAAAGCTCTCAAGAATTCGTTCTTCACTCACAAACCCCAAAACATCCACATTTCATCACCTTGTGAGACACGGGAGTGGTAGAGAGCTAATTGGCTGAATCCGCCATATAAACCTGGTTGGCGGACACAACTCAGTCCTATTTTCTGGGGATGGAGGACTAGATGGATGCCTGCTTTCCTCTCCATCCCAAACCTTAGGACCATGTAAATCCCTGTGGTTAGGGACTCCAGGAAGGAGGACGGCCAGCTCCCCCACTTCCCCAGGGGACTAGCTGCTAAGGGTCTACAGAAAAGTCATGATATAAAATAAGGGATAAGTGAGGATTCTTGCAATCTTAGTTTATGGACTGAGATTCATATCCTCTGCTCAATTTTGCAGTTTTTTAACAGAAGGTGCTATGGAAAGCAGTGACCTTGTTCACTTCAGCTTCTTCTAGAAACTTTGCCCTCCAACTCACAAATCCAAAGCAGGACATCTGCCCCCTGCCCTATCCGACCCACATACATACCACAAAAAAACAAGCAAAAGCCCCAAACCCTGCTAGCTTACAAGCCTTTTCACACTGGGATAATTGACGCTGTGGATGGTGTTAAGAAAGTCCCAGGATGGGCACTGTTTATATTCCTGGAACATCAATTTTGCTCAAAGATTTGGTACAATATTTTTATGTTCAAAGAAACTAGGTTACATGATGGAGTAGAAAGCAAACTTTGTAGTTTAAAAAATGATGAAATTCCAGACTTCAAAGAACTGTCTTTCCTATAGGGAAGGGGGCCTCTTGGTTTCAGAACCCCATGGGGGTTCTTTTGAGAGGGATGCATCTGTGTAAAAGTTTGAGCAGCTCTGGCCCTGCGCCCGGCCTGGCTCAGGGCCTCTCCCCAGGCTTGCGCCTAGTCCCTAGGGATATTGCATTGCAGTTAATACCTCCTCACATTTCTAAACTCACAGCTTGTCGGCGGTGGCGCAAACTGAGAGCTAAAGTTTGATTCTAGCTCGCTCTTTTCATAGGAGTAAAGGGAGAATCAGCAACCTACAAGGACTCCCGGGAAGGGGAAGGGGGGGGTGCAATCCAGGTGTCCCGGGCTAGTGCCCCTCCCAGAGTCCTTGGCTGCCTCCATCCTTTCATCCTGCTGGAACTCCTGGCCTCCCGGCACGTGCGGAGAACCTCATTCCCCACCCACCACTCCCGGCCCATCCTTCACACGCCAGTTCCTTTCTTGGGAGCCCTGCCTCTCCACTGGAGTATCTGGGGTCCGCGGGGGAGCTCAGAAAAGCTTGGTGAATTAATAACTGCTGGCTCTGAAATATGCATCAGAACCCAGGGGTTAGTGAAGGAGAGGTGGCTGGATTGGGGAGCGATTTCCTCCACATCTTCCGGTGCGACCGAGAGAGAGGGGCTGGGGTCAAGGTTGGAGGGCGGAAACAGACTTGATCCAGGATGCAGAGGCACTAACTCACGTTAGCAGGGGCAGCCTTTTCCCGCCGCCCACGATGCTAGGGCGGGCACTCTGCGGAGTCCCAAGGCTGGCGCAATCTCCCGCGCGCCTTGCATTCATCAGAAAAGAGTTGAAACAGTACACGAGAGGAGGAGCAACTGCTCCTGGGCCTTGGCTGTTGAGCACGACCAATGGGGATGCGAGCCCCGTAGCGCGAACCAATTAGCGCAGGGCCTGCTCCTGCGCGGGCCAATGGTGGCGCCGGCTGGGCGCTGGGGAGAAGACAGATGGTCTGCGCCCGCAGCAGACTCGCGCCGCGCACGCTTCTCTCCGTTGTCCTTGTCGCCTACGCTGCCGCACCATGAGCGCCCCGACGCAGGTGGTCAACTTCGGGCCCGGGCCTGCCAAGCTACCTCGCTCGGTAAGTCCCCACGGGCGCGCGCCGGGAGTGGGGTCCGAGCGGGAGCCCGTGCTCGGGTGGCTATGCATCTTTGCACCGGGTCTTAGGATCCCTTCTCCCCGGTCGGAGCCCTCCGAACCCTCTGCGCCAGCGTGCACGCCCAGTTCGGGACCCTTCGCAAGTGGGTTTCTGGAAGAATGCGCTTGGGAGAAGGAAACTGGGCAACAGGACTGTGCAGCTGCCCCTGGCGCCGACTGCCGGCGAGCGGCTTACACGACGTGACTCACCGGCGCAGCGCACCTGCAGACTCCGGGTCTGCCTCCTCCGGTCCTGGGCCCGGGCGCGGCGCAAAGCAAAAAGCTCTCATCGCTGGGTTCGCCTTGCAGGGCACCGCTGCGAGCCAGGCAGTATTGAGTGGATCCGTGAATGGACACTGAGTGAATGGTGAATGGGGATCGCGCGTTAAACTGGAGGGGATTGCAGACTGGAGTCCCGCGCCTGACCTCTCGTAAGGAGTGTTTGGTTTAGCCAGCACTTGGGAACATTGCTTTTCAGAAATGTAAATCTGAAAGCCTTCAGTCCCGGCTTTCCTTCCTTGTTTTCCAAGAGAACCTTCCCTTCCCCCGCCTTTTTCAGTCGTGCTTTTAATTTTTTAATTATTATTATTATTATTTTAAATTTTAACTGGATTGACTCCTAAAGGCATTCGAGTATTCAAATTCTGGTAGGCTGTGGGCGGCCAGCCCAGTTTGCTTCACTTTGTTTCGGAGGAAATGGAATGATTAAATTCTCCCCGGGGCCACGACCAGACTTTTCAAGTGCAAGTGGAACTCACTCCCTGCCTTCCTAGGCCCCTAGCCAGGTTTCAGCTCCTCCCCCCAAACGCCCATTCTCCTTCCCACATCATCTTCAGTCCGCCCCCGCCCCCACCAACTGTGAAGAAGGCAGTTTGTGGTGTGCCTTGATTGACAAGCTGCTATCTCTGTTGTTATATTTTCATTTTTCTAACCACATTGACTCTGATACTACGTTGTAGCAACATGGGGCTTAGCCAAGTGCTTTACAATTATCTATTGTTGAACAGAGTAGAAATCTCCCTGGGATAGAGCCTCTTCTGTGTTGTAAGAACAGAGAATCTTTAACAATTTTAGAAGGGAAAGGACTTCGTGCTTTCCTAGGGGCAGAGCTCATAGAAGTGGAAAGAGCAAGGCTTGGTTTTTCCCACTTACTGCAGCCTGTTTTAGGCGAAATTCCTTCCCTGCTTAGAGCTGTGCAAGTGTTTTTTGTACCCTCCTCAACTTTGTCTTTTCTCCGTGGTTTGGAGCCTTCTGAGTATTTGTTCCCTGTGCAATTTCTTTCTTTCTTTCTTTTTTTTTTTCCTTTAAAAGTACTCTCTCCCCTGTGGGGCTAGAACTCAGGACCTGGGGATCAAGAATCTCAACTTAGCCAGCCAGGCATCCCTCTCTGTGCAATTTCTTATGCCTTTCTTATAATGGAAGTTGACAGTTATTTCTTACTTTCTTGGGAAGATTTTTCTCCTCAGATGCCTTCTCTGAGGGGTGAAGGGGTAGGAGGAAGTGGCAGATGTTGCTTTTTATGAGTTTTGATTTGATTTGATTTGATTGTAAGGATTAGAGAAGCTTTTCAAACTTTATTGCTGACCGAGACCACAATGAGAAATATATTTTACAAAATGACGAAGTGTATGTATAATTAAAGCCTTATGAAATATTTAGCCTAAATAACTATGACATACATACTTTTTGTACTGTGTTCAATGCTAGTCTGTTCTATTTAGTATTGTGACCCATAAGAACGATTGCATTCTGCAGTTTGAAAAAATAAACTCCACTGGACTAGAGGGGCATGCTTTTTGGGTAGAAGTCTTTAAAACTCTTTGTAATGATTTGGATCCTAAACTCATTTCAAGGGATACTGCCTGTAAGAGAAATCCTGTCTTAAACGGGTTCAAAGATGCCTTTACTATCTGTGTTCACCAAAGAAAGGATTCGTTAAGTGTGTTTAATCGGCTAGTGCTGATAATAATAATCATCAATAATAATAATCATCCCATAGTTTGCAAAACCAATGACAAATACTTTTTTTTAATGCTAGGTTTTAATATTATTATTGTTTTTAAAGATTTTGTGTATTTATTTGAGAGAGAGCGGGAGCATGAGAGGGGTGAGGGTCAAAAGGAGAAGCAGGCTCCCTGCTGAGCGGGGAGACCCATGCAGGACTCCATCCTGGGACTCCAGGATCATGACCTGCACCAAAGGCAGTCGCTTAAATAACTGAGCCACCCAGGTGCCCTATTATTATTTTTAATTAATTTCTACACCCAACATGGGGCTTGAACTCACTACCCCAAGGTCAAGAGTCACATGCTCCACAGACTGAGCTCGCCAGGTGCCCCAACAATGACAAATTCTTAAACTACCCCCCCTTGCCAGGAAATCTTTTGTCTAATTCTTTATTGTTAAATGTTGTATTTCAGACAAGTTGCCATCCAGTTTAGATTGTTTTGTGACATCTGATTTAGTCTGTCTTCCAAGGAAATTTGATGGCAGGATGCTTCTACAGAGAGCTTGTCTCACCTGTTTCATGTATATTTTTAGAGCTTCCCCCCTCTCTTTGCATGTTACGGCAGTTCTCACAGACACAAAGGTAAGGCAGGGGAATCCGTGCACACATCTCTGAGGATTTTAACTTGCAGCACCTATCTACACCCTCTTTTTCCCTATCTGCCCCTCAATTTTTTTTTTTTTCTTTTTTTGAGGGAGAGAGAGAAGCAGATTCCCTGCTGAGCAGGGAGCCAGACCCTGAGATCATGACCTGAGCCTAGGGCAGATGCTTAGTCGACTGAGCCACCCAGGTGCCCCTGGATTATTTTAAAGCCAATCACAGATATCATGTCATTTCACAAAAACACTTTTAGCATTCATCTCTGATAAGACTTTCTATCTGTCTTCTTTAAAAACAAATAAATAGGGTGCCTGGGTGGCTCAGTGAGTTAAGCCGCTGCCTTCCGGCTCAGGTCATGATCTCAGAGTCCTGGGATTGAGTCCCACATGGGGCTCTCTGCTCAGCGGGGAGCCTGCTTCCCTCTCTGTCTCTCTCTGCCTGCCTCTCTGCCTACTTGTGATCTCTCTCTGTCAAATAAATAAATAAAATCTTTTAAATAAATAAATAAATAAAGGATTGGTGTTTTTTGGTTTTTTCCCCATCGCGTAGTTACTTGCGTTCTTTGCAAGTGGTAAGTGTAACTGTGTAGCAGACTTGTCTGGGGAATCTGGTTTTTCCCAATGGTCTTATCTTGATCGTTAAGGGTTGTCTTAAGAAAAATTATCTATTTGATTTTTTTTTTTTTGAATCTAGGTGAATTCTTTTATCTAAGTAAATTCATTTTGGGAAAATTGTATTTTAATATCAATCACATGACATAATTTCACACTTAACTTGTGTGTAAGTTGCATCAGCAGGGCTCTGTGGACTGGCTGGAAGGAAGGGGATTGGCTGTGGGGGGTACAGAAGTTTCCAGACCTCACAGGCTCTGTGGGTAGACTCCCTCCCTGATCTGATGTCCAGAGGCAGAGCTCTGGGCTGAATATTCAAATCATTTTATTTTCTCTTATTTCTTCTAGGTATTGTTAGAGATCCAAAAAGAACTATTAGACTACAAAGGAATTGGGATTAGTGTTCTTGGTAAGATTCACTTTTTGACTTTAAATATCCAGGTTCCAACGAGAACTGATGAAAATCCATCTGCCTTGAATTTTCACCTCTGTCTCCTTTAGGCCTTTGTAAATATATTTTTAAATATTGGTATGTTTGATAGAAACCTTTTAAAATTTTTTTCTAAAGGTTTTATTTAATTATTTGAGTGAGATAGAGCATGAGGGTGGGAGCAGCAGAAGAGGGAGAGAGAGAAGCAGGCCCTCCACTGAGCTGGAGCAGGGAGCCTGATGTGGGGCTTGATCCCAGGACCCCAGGATTACGACCTGAGCTGAAGGCAGACACTCAACTGACTGAGCCACCCATGTTCTCCTAGAAGCAGTTTTGAAATCAGCATACTGGTGAGGGGTTCTTGCTTGTCCGTTTACCACTTCATGATTTCTTTTGCTATTATAGTGTCCGAGATCAGAGGATGCTGAACATACGCATCCCAGGACTCCAGCCCTCTTTTACTGAACTTGAAAATGAACCTAGTAAAAGTTTAAAAGTCTATAAGCCTTTGCTCACATCTTGCACCTTAATAATTGCATTAAGTTTCTCCTTTATCATTGAGGAAGGGGCCCTTTGAATTTTAAAAATTTTAAATTTTAATTTCCTTTTTTTGGGGGGTGGTAACTCCCAAGGATGCACAATATGGAGAGATTATAGGGTTAACTGTAGGATCACTGCTATTAAATTTTGTTCCTGTGGGGTTGGTCCCAGCCACGCTGGGGTTTCTGTGCAGTGAGAGCCACAGAGTGGAATTTTGTGCTATTATTTCTATGGGGCAGTCCTTGTACATGGATTCATAATTGTGAGAAGGATGTTGAGAAATCACAGAGACAGAAGGATGAATTAGTAAATGGCTCATTCAATGAGTATGCCGCTTGAAAATCATTCTGTGACTAGAAGTCTCCAATGTTTACAATTTGAAAATTAGTTTGGATTTTCCCCATAGACGAAGCGAGACTTGGCCCACAATTTGAGTGCAGAATAACTGAGTTTTCCCTTTATCATCTTATTTGCAAAGTGTGTAGCTACTTCTTTTTCTTTTTTTTTTTTTTTTTTAAGATTTTATTTATTTATCTGACAGACAGAGATCACAAGTAGGCAGAGAGGCAGGCAGAGAGAGAGGAGGAAGTAGGCTCCCTGCTGAGCAAAGAGCCCGATGCAGGGCTCTATCCCAGGACCCTGGGATCATGACCTGAGCCGAAGACAAAGGCTTTAACCCACTGAGCTACTGAGGCGCCCTGTGTAGCTACTTCTAACGTTACTTCTGTGTGATTGGTTTTAAACAGGAACTTTTTTTTCTTGTTATTTATCTTTCCTTCCACAGAAATGAGCCACAGGTCGTCGGATTTTGCCAAGATTATTAACAACGCAGAGAATCTTGTGCGGGAATTGTTGTAAGTTTAAAATTTTAAACAGAGTCATTACTCTTGGTTGATAATCTGTATATGTGAATATCTGTTAACAATATTTACTTGGCTGTGTGTTAAAAATATTTCATAGTTAAAAATAATCTTTTGAAGAGTTTTCCCAAACTCACTGAATTAGTATATGCTTTTTATTTGTTTCCCATCCTGCGTTTGTGTTTTTATTTTAATTTGTTTGTTTATTTATTTATTTATATTTTTATTTATTTTATTTTATTTTTTAAGATTTTATTTATTTATTTGACAGAGAGAGATTATAAGTAGGTAGAGAGGCAGGCAGAGAGAGAGAGGCGGAAGCAAGTTCCCCGCTGAGCAGAGAGCCCGATGTGGGACTTGATCCCAGGGCCCTAAGATCATGACCCGAGCCGAAGGCAGCGGCTCAACCCACTGAGCCACCCAGGCACCCCTATTTATTTATTTTTAGAGGGAGAGAGGGGGAGTGAGAATCCTAAGCAGGCTCCAAGCCCAGTATGGGCTCCCTGCCAAGCAGAGAGCCCGATGTGAGGCTCGATGCCACAACCCTGAGATCATGACCTAAATGGAAATCAAGAGTCAGATGCTTAACTGACTGAGCCACCCAGGCACCCCTGTGTGTTTTTATTTTAAATGGTGTTTCCAATGATTTGAAATCATTATATCTAAGAAAGATTTTTCAGGATTAAAAGGGATTTAAATAACAGAGAAATGGTCATCTTGGTCAGTGTACTGGTTCTTAAAGCAAGAGCCTCATAGTACCTGTTCAGTCACCTGCCTGTGGGTGGGTATTAAAAAATTCAAGTACAGGGCCGACCATGCCCAGCTGAATCAGAATCTCTGTAGAAACTTCAACTTTAACAGACTCTTTGGGTAATTTTAAGAGCTCTTCACTCCAGGAACTTCTCAAATGATCCCTCTTAGCTATCTGCACTACTCTCCTTACCCAGAGGAAACCTTACTCTTAAATAGATTGCTGTTTAAGGGATAGATTTATATACTATCTAAGTATAGTCACATAAATGTTACAAATGCGGTAATCTTTAAAAAAAAAACAAAACAGGGGTACCTGGGTGGCTCAGAAGCCTCTGCCTTCGGCTCAGGTCATGATCTCAGGGTCCGGGATCGAGCCCCACATCAGGCTCTGCTTGGCAGGAAGCCTGTTTCCCCTCTCTCTTTGCCTGCCTCTCTGCCTACTTGTGATCTCTGTCTGTCAAATGAATAAATAAAATCTTAAAAAAAAAAAATAAACGTTTCCTGCTCATAAAACTAGTATATATTCATGGTAGAAAGTTTAGGAAAAACTGAATGTCACAAACTAAACTGAAATTTTCCATAACCCCATCTGTCAGAAGTAATTATTGTTAACATTTTAAGGGTGCAAGTTTGCATGATTTCATTAACACGATTGGAATTGTACTGACTATTACTTTCCTTTTGAACTGCCTTGATAAAAGTCTTCAGGTGGGGCAGGCTGGTGCCTTTTTTTTTTTTTTTTTTTAAGATTTTATTTATTTGACAGAGAGATCACAAGTAGGCAGAGAGGCAGGCAGAGGGAGAGAGGGAAGCAGGCTCCCTGCCGAGCAGAGAGCCTGATGCGGGGCTCGATCCCAGGACCCTGAGATCATGACCTGAGCTGAAGGCAGAGGCTTAACCCACTGAGCCACCCAGGTGCCCCGGCTGGTGCCATTTTTGTGAGGAGCACTAGAGCCCAGTGCATTGTGGGTGGCCAGAACCGGTAATCATTTGATTGGCGCCTCACATGGGTTGTGCCTGTTGGGTTCCATGTCATGTTCACAGCACAAGGCCATCCTTCATGGAACAGGTATTTGGATATTTGGAGCCCCGGCCCAGAAGATGTGGCATTTGACCCGTATGGCTGCAAGCCTCTTGGGCCCGGACTTCCAGTTCACTTTCTGGGCCTATCCTTTATTTTCCTAACCAAGTGCCTGTCTTGTGTCCCTGTACCTGGGCCTGTGTCTCGTGTCCTTCCATCCAGGTGTTGGCCTGCTTATCTGTCTGGCGTCTGAATAACATAAACCTGGAACAGTGCCTTGGGCTGCCAGTCCTCAAGGCTGCCGAGTACCTCGTGTTTTAGAGCCTCCCAGTGCGAGCTGCCTGCTAGCCTACATGATCGCGGGCAGATGGGGTTCAGGACCAGATACTTGCACACCACCCATTCAAACCCTCTCACATTGCCCTGCCCTTTGGTACTCAGGCCTCTGTGCTGGACCTCTGTCCCCAGCCATCTGCCTTTGTTCCCAAGCTCTGAGCTTCCTCAAGGCTGGGGTCCAGTTTCCATGGCCTAGTCCCTCTGGGGCTGGCCTTCTACTGCCTGCAGCTATTCCAGAAAACATCTTAATTTTGTACGCCGGAGTAAAAAGATTTTCACTGGTAATCTCGATGTTCATCAGTATGTGATGACATGCTTAAGCCTAACACATTATCTCAGATCCTTTGCTAGGGTCCACTTGGTTCCTGTAAGGGACCAGCACATGTCTGTTTTTAGGACTTCTGGTTGCAGAAGCCCAACTCTCAGCGGAAGAGGAAATGTATTACCTCGTGTAACTAGACAGTGCAGGAGCGATTAAGGAGGAGCTCAGGTGATGTCCAGGAATGTCTTTTCCTCCATCTCCTGGCTTTGCTTTTGGATGTGTCGGCCTCACCAGATGGCCACCAGTGGTTGCAGGATTAGCTAGTTTATTCGTTCCCTCAATAGAGACCATTCATCTTTTCCAGAAGTTTGAGCGAAGATCTCAGAACTGAACTCCACTGGCCATCTTAGCTTGTGGGCTCATCCTCTGGAGTCAGGGTTGGCCACCCTAGAACCGTGGGGACTGAGTGATAGCAAGGTGATTCCCTAAAGGAACAGCAGGGTGTGACTAGCTTCCCTCCAAAAAGTACCCATAGGCTTCCACAGGGAGCCCGAGGAAGGGCTTTGGGGAAGGCAAAGCAGGGCTGGGACTTTACCACATTTCTTGTAGTATATCCACCCAAAGTAAAGTGCTGGTAGAGCCTCGCTCATTCTTTCTTTGACCTTGTGTGTTTCTGTTTACTGTCTCCCACGCTTCTGCCCAGAGCCATTCCAGATAACTACAAGGTGATTTTTGTGCAAGGAGGTGGGTCTGGCCAGTTCAGTGCTGTCCCCTTAAACCTGATTGGCCGGAAAGCAGGAAGGTGTGCTGACTACGTGGTAACGGGCTCTTGGTCAGCTAAGGCCGCAGAAGAAGCCAAGAAGTTTGGGACTGTGAATATCGTCCACCCCAAACTTGGGAGTTACACGAGTAAGTGCTGGGATCTGAGCTCTACAGTGATAATAGAATGTGAACAAATGCTGCCGAGTGGGTGGTCCCTTTTCAGATACCTGGTTATCCCTGCCCAGGGCAACATGCAGTTTTTAATTCCTTCTGGTTGGTAGCTGATTTGATACCATTTAGAGTGGATAGTCTCCCTTGTTAAGATTACTAACTGGCTGCTACAGAATGAATATTCTTTTTTTTTTTTTTTTTAGTGTTTGATTTATTTATTTGACAGAGAGAGATCACAAGTAGACAGAGAGGCAGTCAGAGAGAGAGGGGGAGGGGGGAGGGAAGCAGGCTCCCCGCTGAGCGGAGAGCCAGATGCAGGACTCAATCCCAGGACCCTGAGATCATGACCTGAGCCGAAGGCAGCGGCTTAACCCACTGAGCCACCCAGCCACCCCAGAATGAATATTCTTTGATTTACTCAGCTGAAAAACCTATGGCTGATTTGGTTTTAGGTATGGCTTGATCAAGGGCCCCAGTAATGTCTGCAGGTCCTGTTGTCTCTCCCGGTCTCCTCTGTGATGGCTCCACAGTCCCTTCCCTTTTAGAGGATGCTCCTGGCCTTATATTTTCCCAAGTGTCAACGCCTTCGTGCAAGCATTCCCAATCATAGCCTCACATGTCCTGTGCCCCATTCCCATTCAGTCATGTGGCTGTGGGTGAAACTGACTGCACCCGAATTACATGGACTGAGTTGGGGCGACTGGAGCCCCAAGAAGGAACTCAGTGGACATAGGGTGGATGGATACTGGGTAATAGGAAAAATTTCTACCATATCATTCTTGAAGATTAGTTGCCCCCAACAACTGTCAAGAGGATGGGATGAATCATCCTTTTAGGTTGTTGATGGGGATTATTATATAAGATGGATAGGGTGGTTTCCCTTGGGAGGACTTTGCAGTCAGCTTTTCACAGCTAGGGGAGGGCTGTCCTGCCTGGCCATTCCCATCTACATGAGCAAAGAAGAATGAAAGCACAGACTCTCCACCTCTTTTTCTGTGATAGAAATCCCAGATCCAAGCACCTGGAACCTCAGCCCGGACGCTTCCTATGTGTATTACTGCGCCAACGAGACCGTGCACGGAGTGGAGTTTGACTTTATCCCTGACGTCAAGGGGGCAGTGCTGGTTTGCGACATGTCCTCAAACTTCCTCTCCAAGCCAGTGGATGTTTCCAAGGTAGAGTGTAAAGGGGCCAGGTGGGGGAACCCCTGTGTCTTGGATTTCATGAGGGCATTTTAAGAAATAGGAGAACAAGGAAAGGCCCAGAATGTCTTGGGCCAACAGAGACCCTGAAGCCAAGACAACTCACGATGCCCTGGCTGCAAGTTCCTTGTTTATAGTAGTTTGTCGGGACGTGTGAGTCTTGATGGGTTCCACCTTGTGTTAATGATGGCCTCACAGAGTCACAGGGAGTCCTTGGGAACTTCATCTGCCTTTGAGGGTGCCTCTTAGGAAATGTTTTGGTCAATACACTGGGAGTAGCTCACTGACTTCTGGGGAAGCTGCAGATGATCCAAGCTCGGGGGATCTGGGAAGGGGCTCCCCCTTACCTTGAGCCCACCTCAACTCCAAGAGCATCCACAGGACACGTGGGCTTTCCAGGCGGCACGTCAAGGCGGGCAGGGGAGCAGTGCCTTCAGGTGCGTGCCGTGAGGGCGTGTAATAACTGTAAAGCATTTAGAAACAAACACACTCAATGGTAGCCTGCCTTTTAAAAAATATATTGTGGTATAATACATATAACATAAAATATACTGTTTTAACCATTTTTGCATGTACAGTTCAGGGGAATTAGGTATATGAACACTCTTGTGCAAATATCACCTCCATCCGTCTCCAGAACTGTTTATCTTCCCAAACTGGGACTTTTGCCCCTAAAACTGTAAGTCCTTAGGGCTCCCTCAGGCCCCGGGAGCCTCCACTCTCCACATTGGACTTCTCCAGCTCCCTCATAAAATGGTACTCATGCAGTATTTGTCCTTCTGTGTCAAGTTCATTTCACTTAGAGTATGGCTCAGGGATAGCCATGCAGTGGCTGGTGTCAGAACATCATTCCTTTTTAAGGCTGAATAATATTCCATGGGGTGGTTCTCCCACGTTCTCTTTGTAGCTTGCTTTTTATTACCAGATCTGTGCATTGGCAATTCTCAACAATGCTAACTGTGACATGCTCCCTTCCGGGCCAGACCCTCTTCCCTCGGACTTGGGATGCCATTTGCTGTTTAGAAGGATTTCATGGGGGGAGGTGGGAGAAGGCTGTGTGTCTTATAGGACAATATTTTCTGAAGTTCCTTTAAGCTAAAGGTTCATTTAGCTTAATTTCTGTTTGCTAAAATTTCTTCTCAGGTAGCTTGTCTATTATTTCTCAGCATCTTCTGAGTGTCCTTTTATGCAAACATGAATACATTAAGAATGGTTTCTTTTGGTTACCAGGCACAGTTAGCAGCCTCATTTTATTTTGTTTTAAATTTTTAAAAAGATTTTATTTGTTTATTTGAGTGAGAGAGAGCGAGGGAGTGTGCCCACACTAGCAGGGGGAGGGCCAGAGGCAGAGGGAGAAGCAGGCTCCCCGATGCGCAGGGAGCCCCATGTGGACTCGATCCCAGGACGCAGGGATCATGACCTGAGTCGAAGGCAGACGCTTCACTGACAGAGCCACCCAGGTGCCCCAGCAGCCTCATTTTAAATACTGGTTTGGGTGTAGAAAGGAGGTATACAGAGCGAAGGTGAGTATGTGTAAGATCTTTATAGAGATGCTCAGACTAGCCCCTTGCTGGTGAGAAGGACCACGCACATACTTAACCTGCAGGCCCCAGACCTGGGGAGGACAGATGTGCTGTCCCAGATGGAGATGCCAGTAGAGAACGGAATGCACTTTGAGCAGAACTGGAATAAAATTGGTTCCTTGTGCTTTGGACAGAGACCAGGAAATGGGGCTACATGTGTGAAAAATGGCCGTGTGTATCTACAATAGCATGTCTTCTCTTGCTCAGTTCGGCGTGATTTTTGCCGGTGCACAGAAGAACGTGGGCTCTGCTGGGGTCACCGTAGTGATCATCCGCGAGGACCTGCTGGGGTTCGCGCTCCGAGAGTGCCCCTCGATCCTGGAATACAAAGTACAGGCTGCAAACAGCTCCTTGTACAACACGCCCCCGTGCTTCAGGTGAACTCTGGTGGGGGGTTGGGGGGCGGCAGGGGGCAGGGGACTGATGGAAGGGGTCTCACTGTTTCCCATCAAAGCGGAGACAGATAGCTTTTAAGGTAGAGAGTGTTTTCATGAACCAGTGACCTCGTAGTTCAGACATCCTATCAGGCTTCTCTGCCTAGCTCGCCTCTCTCTCTCTGTTAACCTTCTGTGCACTGTCAGATCAGTTTTTCTTGCCCTTTCTTTTTGGGGGTGGTGTTTTGTTTGATCTCCATAGCGTTAGTGGTTCACCATTAACCCAGACGCTCTCTGTAGATGAAGTGGCAGGCTTGTATCTCAAACAACCGGTGAAGCTTTGGAAAAGGACTTTGAAAGGCCAGGCCTCCCCCGCTTTCTTTTCTTGCCCTGCTGGGCCTGCCCGAAGCTGGCCGCCGTGGCAGCAAACATACTGGCTTGGAAAAAACACCATTCTGGTTTTTCACCCAGTCTGCAGGTGCCCTGTAAGCTTGGCTTCCCATTAGCCAAGTGAGAAAATGGTGTTGAAACACATTCAGGAAGAGCAAGCCCCCTCTATGCCCCCCATGATCTTTGAACAGCTGGCCTTGGATATTTTGTGAAAATCTTGTGACACCTAGGATTTAACAGTTGCCTGGGGGATTGTAGTGCTCACTGGCTGTGTGACCTTGGGCAAGTCACTTAACCTCTCTGTGCAGCCAGTTCCTCCAGGAGTAATAACAGTACCCTGCCAACTGGGTTGCTGTGAGGAGAGAACATATATGAAAAGCACTTCATGGTTGGCACTGGTGATTATGCAAGCTAGCTGCTGTATTACTATTATTGCTGTTTGTCTCGGTGTTAGTTCCCAGAGGCTTGGCAGGGGAGGGGAGAGCCACAGGGCAGATAATGGTGTAGAATGCCGACACTTTATGTGTGTGACCCTTTTCATCCTCCCAAGCACCCTAGGAAGTAGCATCCATTTTGCAAGCAAAGAAGCAGAGGCCATACTTGGAGGACACGGCAGAGCTGGGATTTGAACCCAGGTAGTCTGGCTCCAGATCCGGGGCCTGTATACCTTGTACCTTCATGCTCGCCACAAGTGCAGTTACCAGAGTGCATTTATTTGTGTCTGAAGGATCCCATGTTAGGAGACTAGGTCACTGTTAGAATCTAGCTCTTCCACTCATGGATTTTTCTGTGGTGGGTGGAAGTGTGGACTCAGGCTGGGTCAGGCCGTGGTTCCATCCAGGTTGGGATTTTGTCAGAGCTCTCCCCCACGGGGCTGCCTCTAGAAAAATCTCCCAACTACTTGGCTATAGCAAAGAAAGGTGTTGTTTTTTTCAAAGTTAGATTTCTGATGGAACTTTCTGCTGGATTTCTGCACAGCGGACAGGGATGCACAGCAGCTCATTTGTGTCTCCTGCTTTCCTCAGGGAATGGGGTGTTCTGGTGCTTACTCTCTCGGTCAGCTGTAAACCCCACTCTGTTTCAACATGGTTGAAAGGGTCTCTGAAATGCCTATTAAGGGTGGGGCAGCGGCACTTGGGTGGCTCAGAGGGTTAAAGCCTCTTCCTTCGGCTTAGGTCATGATCCCAGGGTCCTGGGATCAAACCCCGCATCTCAGCGGGGAGCCTACTTCCTCCTCTCTCTGCCTGCCTCTCTGCCTACTTGTGATCTCTGTCTGTCAAATAAGTAAAACCTTAAAAAAGGGGGGGGTGGGGCAGTGGGGCTGAATCACGACCCCATCTGTCCTGTCTCTGGGGGTTCCAGCCAGTGAAACAACCAGGGATCACTGGCCAGCTTGGACACGGGAACTGGTTGTGCTGAGCTGTGATGGCACGGGAGCAGGGACCCTGGGGAAGTGGCTTAGATGCCAAGTTGCACAGTGACGGGGGTGTTTGTCCCCACCCTGGGGCCAGGGCCTGGCTCGTAGTTAGGCGAGGCTTTCAGGGCAAGGCAGGGGCCACCATGGGCTCCAGGAGGAGGCGAGGAGAATGTTGTCCTTGAAATGTGTCTTGAGAGCTGGCAAGTTCAGATTGGAGGAACGCCCGGAGGAGCTGGGGGAGGGCACACCCTCTGCTACCTTCTGTGGTAACTACGAGTTGCTTGCTGGGAAGCAAATTCTGAACGCGGCAATGAATATGTTAAAATGTTGTTTGTTAATCTTAGAGTCAAAAGTCAGCGGTGAAAAGTCAGTGAGAAAGCAGGTCAGTCTGTCTAATAAATATGACAATGATAAGAGATAACAAGTTCTGGAGTCAGACCTAGACACGCAGAGAGAAAGGGCTCCTTCCAGTGGCTCTCATGGAGGGACAGTGCCCTCCCAGCCCCTCGCAGGCATCAGCCCCAGGTCAGCCCCAGGCCCGGACCAGTCAGGTCAGCTGGTCACCTGGTCGCCTGGGGGAGGGTGGTGTGGTGGGTGGTAGGGGGGGGAGGGGGAGGGCGGGCACTGCCTCCCCAGAGCTTTCCTGCCCTAGGGGGGTTGCTGAGCCAGAAACAAAGGCAGACCAGAGTAGTGTTCACTGAGACCACCCCAGGGCAGGATTGTTAAATATTGATTAGAATGGTGGAAATGGAGCAGATGAAAGAGTCTGGGTTAAACGCTTGCTGACCAAGACCCCCACTGGGTGTCGCTTTGCTTTCTTTAACCCTGAAAGAAAAATAAAAGTGTGTACAATTGAGCAATTACCTTAAATCTATGATACGAAAAACTTCAGATTCACTCATGGTACTTAAACACTCAAGATTAGAAAATTACAGCTTGTCCAGTGAGAATAAGCTCCAAGGTAGAGAGGGGAAGATTCGTGCCACATTCTCTCCCCGAGTTCTTGAGGGTGAGCTGGTAAGGCAGCCCAAAGGCTTCCGAACTTTGTGTGACACAGAAGCCCTTGAAAAGGCCCCATATTTGAAAAGAAGCCTTGATTTACTTATGCATTTTCTTTTAAAACCAGAGCTGAATGACCACAGGCTCTGGGCATTTTGTGCGAACTGGGCTGGGTTAACGGGCCTTCAGGGCCTTTACGTAATGGGCCGTAGCCCTGAGCAGTGAATTGGGGTGGAAGAAAGGAACACGTGGTCATTCTGTTTTCCCCCTTTAGTAGATCACACTGGAGCCCATGAATGAACAGGCAATAAGATGCCTAAGCTTCCCTTCTGTCCCCACAAAACAGTTATATACCACAACTAACTGAACCTGTGAGTATTTATTTGTTTTTGCTCTAGTAGGAAGTAAGTAAAGTAACCACGAAGAAACAAAATAACCCCATCATCTCTCAAGCCCACGTTTCTCAGTAGAGTAGGATCGTGGGGCTGCCTCAGGGCCTTAACCTCACTCACCATGAACCCCAGAGGCAGATATGCCTCTGCAGTTAGATTCTTCAGAACAAAGAGCTAGGAAGAGTTTTTCCCAAGGACTTCCTGGTATGCTTTTCTCTTTCCTTTCCTTTCTCTTTCTTTCTTTCTTTCTTTTCTTTCATTCATTCTTTCTTTCTTTCTTTTTCTTTTCTTTTTTTAAGATTTATTTATTTGAGAGAGAGAGAGTGTGCACACTTGTGGGAGTGTGTGTGAGTGCGGGAGGGGCAGCTGGAGAGGGGAAGCAGACTCCCCGCTGAGCATGGAGCCCCACGGGGGCTCAATCTCATAACCCCAAGATCATGACCATGAGTCCGATGCTTAACCGACTGAGCACCCCCCGGGCACCCCTGTGCTCTGCTTCTGAAAGCCTCAGCACACAGAGTACATTGTATTACTTTAAAAAATTAACGTGTTCTTAACAAAGGTGTCTGGAGCGAGCAGAAACTGCTGGGGTAGCCGCTGTTAACTGCTGTGTGTCTGGGCCTCTGCAAGTACCCAGAGCCATGTATTCTGCAAGTGGAAATTTACCATATGGACTGTTCTGTGGATTCCTTTTTTTCTCCCCAGCAATATGCCATGTGCAGTATACTCTTATACTCTAATACAGCTTACATGTCTGCCTTTTTTCTTTCTTCCCCTTTGAGGTGCTGTATGGTATTCTGTGGATCTCCTGTGGTTTATTGAGTTACTTATCAATAGGTGGCTTTAGATGGTGAACTTGCTGCTGTGTGAAGCCGGTGGCGTTTTAGAAGTAAAGGGAGAAATCAGGCATGTTCCACTGATGTGTGGGGAGAATTGAGGTGAAGTTGCACAGCTGCGTAAGCATCAATGTCCCCTGGGTTTTGAAGAGTTTGGATTGTGTGGGGGTAGCAATCTGAGTTAATCATGAATGAGAAGCCTCAGGGAGAACCTGCTTCTTTCTGAGGGGTCAGCCTCAGGCTGAGGCCTCAAAGGAGGCCCGGGGCGGGGGCTCCGGGCAGCCATCCAGTGAAGCAGGGAGGGGGCAGGGGTGGGGGTAGGGGGTGCTTTCTGCTCATTGGCTGCTCAGATCCCCAAGATCAGCAGGGCGGGGGCGCCTGCAGAACAGAGAGCCTAGGTGGCTCAGTGGGTTAAAGCCTCTGCCTTCGGCTCAGGTCATGATCCCAGAGTCCTGGGATCAAGCCCCGCGGGGAGCCTGCTTCCTCCTCTCTCTCTGCCTGCCTCTCTGCCTACCTGTGATCTCTGTCTGTCAAATAAATTAAAGTCTTAAAAAAAAAATCAGCAGGGCGTGTGAGCTTGAGTCTGAGCTCAACAGCCACAGAGAGGGAGGTGTGTTGGGGGGCTGAGGACTGGCTGGGTTTGGGGGCCTGCCCTGGGCCTTGCTGCAGCCTTGAACTTGAGTAGTGAGAAAGCAGTAGGGGAATTCAGGGTCACAGGGCTATGGGTAGAAGCACAATGTGGCCTCTGAAGAGTAGTGAACTGGCACACATGGCTCTGCTTGGATCACGGGGCAGGGTTTGTCGGGGAGTGAGCAGTTTGGGGTTAGATGGGAATTCCAGAGCATCTTCCTGAACAGAGCGGTGGGCGGGCAGCATCCTGTCTGGAACACACATGCACACGCCTGTGCCATGAAGCTCTTGTAGCCCCTGCACTTGGCAGCTGTTTCTGGGAGGTTTGGTGCCAGCCAGGCTGCCCCACGAGCAGGGGAGGTCATGGTGGGGGTCCTGGAGCCCTTCCTGAACCAGATGCCTTGGTTACTGTGGAAGGAGCTTGGGCTTTGGAGTCAGAGCAACCCGGTTGTAATGTTGGCTTTATCGGCCACTTAATGGGTGATCTTGGCCAAATTAAGCTCCCCAAAGCTCAGTTTCCTCATCTGTAAAATGGGCTGTTGGTAGCTCTGACCTCAGGATTATTGTGATGAGCGAAAGGGAGAACAGCTAGCAGGGCGCCTGGCCCCATAACAGATGTTAGGAAATACTCTGGCCTCTTTCTTTCTCGTTGTCTCTCTGATTCTCAGTCTCGATCCAGAGAGCTACAGCTGTGGCCCCAAATTACTCAGGGACTCTTCTCTGCTTCCTTCCTTCCTTTTCTGCCACTAGCTACTGTTTCTCATTCCTCAAGCAGGGAAGCCTCCGGAACGCCTTTTTTTTTCTTTTTTTTTTTAAAGATTTTATTTATTTATTTGACAGACAGAGATCACAAGTAGGCAGACAGGCAGGCAGAGAGAGGGAGAGGAGGAAGCAGGCTCCCTGCAGAGCAGAGAGCCCTATGCGGGACTCGATCCCAGGACCCTGAGATCATGGCCTGAGCTGAAGGCAGCGGCTTAACCCACTGAGCCCCCCAGTCACCCTCCAGAAAGCCTTTTACATGGCTTTGGGTGCCCATTGCTTACCGAGCAGCCTGGCATTGACTTCCGCTTAACTTCTGGGTGTGGAAACACCAGAATCCTCTACCTACCAGGTTGAGACAGTGAATGAACTGGCCAGAGCCTCAGACTTCCCCTGACACCAGCTTCTGGCTGTTAGAGTGTTTTCCAGATCCAGTGATCTCCTGCTTCAACTTGTCATGGTGGAAAGAGCCCCGTGGTGTTAATAAACAAGGTAGCTCTTGTCCAGGGGTTAGCATCCTGGATCGTCGCTGGGCATTGACTCCTGGCAACTCAGTTTGCACAGATTCCCATGAGGGGACTGGCTTTGTCCCACCTCTGGAGAGTGCCTAGCTGAGAGCTGGTCTTCATATTCCCAGCTCAAGAGGATGGAGTCTCTTCCCTTGGACACCTGTGTTCCTGTCCCTACAGACTTTCAGGCAGGTGCACTCGGAAGAGCCCTTGGTACCTTTTTAAGAGACGAGCTTTCAGAAGACCATTGGGAAACCACTCACCGCGCTTCAACACTGTGTGTGTTTGGTTTAAGTTTTGGGGGCTTCGTAATGAAGATGGCACTATCTACACTTGTGTGACCTAGCTACCAGGTGCTGGACCCTGCGCTAAGCACTTTCCCCAACCCATCTCCTAGTCTCTCTTCTCTAGTCCTCTCGGGCCCCGAGGTCTTACGGCTGGCAGAGTTGACATTCTGGCTCAGAAAGGAACCCTCCCAAGTTTCACGAGCAGCCAAGGGGCCGTGGCTCCTGGAACCAGAGACCCAGATTCCGCCCCGCCCCTTTTCCCATCTGCTCTCTGTTTCTGATCATTGCTTCTTTCTGCTGGAATATTGACTTCATTTTCTCAGATGAGTCTCCTTCAGAGACTCACAATGTCACCAACACACAGGTCTGCGTCTCTGTGCTCACTCCCAATCAGAGAGTCCCAGGGAGGGCTCTAATTGTCCCAATTAGGTCCCCAGCCCTGCTGTGAGACCAGGGGACAAGGGACCCAGCTGGCTCTGCCTGTTGGGTGGGGATGGGGTTAGGAGGATCAGGGCAGCTAAAATGCCAGGTGTCCCCCATAGGGAGGTAGGCCTCCCTCTTTCCAGGTGGGAAAGCCAAGGTTGGGATTCCCAAGGTGAATAACCCTGAGTGGTCTTCTTAGTTAGTGGCAGCAGCCGTGGAACTAGAGTCAGGACTGACTCTGAGCCTGGGCTCCTAGTGTCTTGCCACACTGCCTCCCGCCAAGTAGAGGGCCTCATGGGAGGGCTCAGGGGTAGAAAAGCTGAACGCTGCTTCAGGTCTCCCACAGCCACGGAGTCCAAGTCATGGACACAGAGAAATAGAAAGTAAGTGAGTGAATGGTACAAACTATGGGATGGATGGGCAGAGGGCTCTATGAGTGTAGGAAGTGAAGGGGTTAACTGGGTGGGGATGGGGAGCCAGGGTCCTGAGGACACCTGGTGCAACGAGAGAGGAGGATTTGCATCAGGGCTGGGGCTGGACAGGTAGGGATTGGTGTGAGCTCGAGAGGAGTCTATAATTAAAACATTTTTTCTGAATGTCTTGTGCAAAGCAGAGCTAGATGGATTTTTAATCTTTATTTCAGCATCTACGTCATGGGCTTGGTCCTGGAGTGGATTAAGAACAATGGCGGGGCCGCAGCCATGGAGAAGCTCAGCGCCATCAAATCGCAGATGATTTATGATATTATTGATAATTCTCAAGGATTCTATGTGTAAGTTGATGCGCTTTCATCTCACAGTTGGCCTCTTGTGCATTTTAAAATGTGTATATGTCGTGTGCCTTTGAGGAGTGGACATCGTCCCTTTACTTGAGCTCTTAGAAGTGCGGTGATCTGGGAAGTCCAGGGCCCCAGGATTACGGGGCAGGTGAGCTCTTCCCTTGTGCATCCCCACCTGGGGAACCCCAGGGGTGTTGATGTTTCTCACACCAAAGATCTCACCTTCTTCCCAGCGTAGACCCCTTCTCCCACTGTCTGCTTCCTCTGTAGGGCTCCTGGGAAAAAACACGTGTACTTGCTAAAAGCTCTCAGCATTACTCAGGGACTCTGCTGGAGAACCTTGTATAAATACCCATTCCTGGGCCCCTCAGCTGGGTCACTTCACTTTTTTTTTAAGTTTTATTTGTTTGAGAGAGAGAGAGAATCTAAAGCAGACTCCACTTTGAGCTCAGAGCCCTACCCGGGGCTCGATCCCACAACCCTGGGATCATAACCGGAGCTGAAATCAAGAATTGGACACTCAAGCAACTGAGCCGCCTAGGCATCCCAGGTCACTTACCTTTTTTAGGAAAGTTCACTGCTTCCCTTCTAGGACGGATGTCACCATCCCAGGCCTGCCATGTGTGAATGGTATTGGCTATGGTATGAGGAGAGTTCTAGTTAAACATTGTTGTGACCAGATGAATCATGAATGTGCGTTGACCGCTGGACGAGAGTGTATGGGTCTTGCATTAGCCTCGTAGGACTGCTGGAACAAAGACGCAGGAACTTGGTGGCTTAAAACAACAGAAACCTGTTCACACTCCTCTGGAGGCCAGAAGGGCAGGGCATTGGCAAGACCCTGCTCCCTCCAGAGGCTCTAGGGAGGAATCCCTTCTTGTTCTCTTCCAGTTTCCAGTGGCTCCAGGTAGCTCTTGGCTTGTTGGTGTTGTCAGCCTGGTCTCTGGCTTCACCTTTGTTGGGTGTCTTCATTTCTGGTTGTTGGATTTAGGGCCTCCCCAGATATCCAGGATGATTGATCACAACTAGAGGCCTGTAACTTAATGACATCTGCAAAGACCCTTTTTCCAAATAGGTCACATCCACAAGTTCTGGGGGTTGTCCAGTCCCCTAATAGAGACCTCTCACCAAAATGCTGGGTGTGACGCACCCAGTACACCAGTACATTGCCTGGCACACGGGGAGCTTGATAGATGGCTCTTTTCATTAACGTTGCCCTGCCTTCAAAGTGTCAGATGTATGAGGCTTTATGCTGTGTGTGTGTGTGTGTGTGTGTGCGCGTGCGCGTGCGCATGCTACACATAGGTGTTTGTACACATTTGCACGCATATATGTAAACGCATACTCATTTTCCAAGCCTGGGACCTCCTCCTCAAGGACCACTACTCTTTTGGGGTCAATGATAGTAACTGACCAATAGTAACAGGAGAGTGTACACTCTTCTTTGAGAATTCATGTGCCACACGGGATGGATAAAATGGTACTTTAACCCTGACTTCTAATATGTCCCTGTGACCACCCAAGGGTGGGGGTTGGCGGGTTATTTTCGGAGCAGATAGGATAAAGCAGCATGTTTCTGCTACCTCTGCCCTTAAAATGCTTGTTGCCTGTTCCCCTGAGTTCTTGTCGTGCAGTGACCCTCCAGCCATAGGCCCTAGGGGAGTTGAGTTTGGCTGCATGCCTTAGCCTCTAGGCTCCTTTCCCGGTGGGGGGAAGGGGTGCACACTGTGCTTTCTGCCTGCTCTGGGTCTGTGCCACAGCCAAGTGCAGACTGGGGGCTTGGCAGGTGGTCTAAGAAGTTCCCAGCCAAGGGCTAAATAGTAGTTAGAAGCTTGGAGCAGTAAGAGGACGACTTAGCCTGTAGGGGGTATAGGCTTGTTGTTGGTTTTTTAGGTTTTTGTTTGTTTGTTTGTTTTTAATGAGTTTTACTAGAGTTAGTCAGAGGAGGGCAAAACTACTGTTATGGATTTTTTGGAAGGCGGGAATGATCCCTGCAAAGGTACTGAGGGAAGAAAGAATATTGTGCTTGGGGAGCAAAGAGTGGGTTTTCTGGAGGTGATGATCATGCTGACTTAGAAGGAAGGTAGGGAAAGGCTTGAAGACATGTTTCGTCCACCTGTTCAGTCCTCTGTTCACCTTTCTACCTGTCTACCCACCATCCACGTTTCTATCTGTGATCTATCCAGCCACCCAGGACATCGCCCATCTCTCCGGCAGCCACCCACACCCCTGTGCACCCATGCGTCCACCCATCCGTCATCCACTCACACACCCATCCGTCTGTTCATCCATCCACCGTCTGACCATCCAGCCCATGTTCCTGAGCACCTACTCTCGGCTAACTGTTCTAGGCTCCGGGATGCCCAGAAGAATAGGCATCTCTCCTGACTCCCTAAAAGTGCTCAGAAACCTGAACGTGAGGAAAAGCACTTGGTTATTGTGGAGGCCAAATTTTCTAGTAGCTTTTGATTCCATTTATTTCTCAGGAGATGTGTAGGAACAAAATGGGGAGACAGAAAGAAATAATGATGCCTCTGGAAAAATCCAGGAATTAGAAACAAAACAGAACATAGGAGGAAGCCTGGGAATCCCTGGGTTTCCTTTCCCCCAAGCTTTAAACTCCAAGCACCCAATCCGGCATTTCTCAGAAGGTAGCCTGCTGTGGCCAGCACGGCGGGTGGGTTGTCTCCTGGGCAATCAGGTCACCTTCCCTCCCACCGCCCCCAAACTTCTCATTTTCTTATGTACTGCCTTGACCCAGAATTTTCATCTTCTTCAGAGTAAACCTCTTTCTGGGAACTAACATCCGCCCTGGGCTGCCGGCCCAGAAAATGTCAGCCTGATGCCTGAGCTCACGCGGGACACGGTTACTGGAGTCCGCAGGCCTTTGCTTGCTCCCTGCTCCACGTTCCCTGTGGAGTGCTTGATAGCTGTTTCTGGGATCATTGGATTTTCAGGAAATGCTCCACTTCTCTTTCGAACTATAGAAATACAGTGCCAAAAGGGAGGTGAACAGTTTTTTTTTTAAAGATTTTATTTATTTGAGAGAGAGAGGGAGAGCACAAGCACAGCACTAGTTCCCCTCAGTGTATCTGGGAGGGAGAGGGAGAGGGAGAAGCAGCCTCCCCGATGAGCAAGGATACTGATGTCCAGCTGGATGCCAGGACCCTGGAGTCATGACCTGCGCCGAAGGCAGACCCTTAACGACTGAGCCACCCAGGCGCTCTGGAGGTGAACAGTTTTAAAGAGAAATACCAAGTAATCTAGAAATACGAGACTGAACCGAGTTCTGGGCAGTTTCCTGGGGGCTGTGAGCCTCGTAGAGATGCCGAGACTGGATGAAACAGCCGTCGAAGTCCCTCTCTTCCTCATATGGCCTAACCACCCTCGTGGTGCTGGTCGACCCTGACTTAAGCCCACGTGGACAGTGTAGCATTCTGGGTAGAGAACCCCCTCTTTGCCATTTATTAGCATGTGACCTTGAGCCAACGACCTAACTGCTCCTAACTGCTCCAGACTCGGATACAATGGGCATACTCCTTATGACTGCCTTGAGGACTTAAGTGAAAATCCATGTGAATAAAGAATATACAACAGGGCTTAAGAACATGGGCTCCCTTGTGGGTTAATTTGCATAAAGCGCTAGAAGCAGTACTTGGCATCTAAGGAACATTCCTTAAGAGTTAGTTCCTAATATTATTTTGGGTTACAATGGAAAGCACTCAGAATGCTGGCTTCTGATATTCAAAAGATGTCCAAGTGATAGTGTCCATATCCAGACCCGAGGTCACCTTTCTCGCTACCTTCATGTGGGGACCAGACCCTGGGAAAGAGAGGAGTGTGTGACGGGTCTAGCGATAACCCTAACATAAAGGGAAGCAGGCAGAGCCCTAGTCTTTACAGATACTAACCCTTTGTCAGCACAGCCCTGTGAAGCAGACACTGAAGGCTTTTTTCCGGAGGCACAGACAGGTGAAGGGGCAGCTGGGAAATGGGAACAAGCCAGGATATGCACAGGAGGGGTGACACGGGGGGCTGCTTCCAGGGTCCCTTTTTTTTTTTTTTTTTTTTTTTAAGATTTTATTTCTTTACTTGCCGGAGACAGAGAAACAGTATAAGCAGGGGGAGTGGCAGGCAGAGGGAGAAGCAAGCAGGCTCCCTGCTGAACAAGGAGCTGGATATGGGACTCGATCCCAGGACCCTGAGATCATGACCTAAGCTGAAGGCAGAGGCTTAACCCACTGAGCCACCCAGGTGCTCCCTGACCAGGACACGTCTTTGTAAGAGCTTTCAAGCAGGTCTCTCCACTTTTTGGTGTTCCACACTCCATTCTCTCCTCTGTGTGCTAGTGTTCCTTTTCTAAAATTCACATTTCATGTTGTTGCAACCTGATTGCTCCTCATGGCTCAAGGACCCAGTCTAGTTCCCCTCAGTGTATCTGCAGGCTTCCCCCCCCCCCCCCCCCCCCGTCCGGGCCCAGCCCCTGGCCAGGAAGCCCAACCCTGCAGTTCCCGGAGTTCTTGCTGGGGGTCCCCCAGGGCTTTGTAGATGCAGTTTTGCCAGAATGGCCTTCCTTCCGGCTTACCCCATCCTAACCTTGCCATGTCGCTCTGAAACATTTCAGCTTTCTCTTGGGCAGAATTCCTTGCTCGGCTGTGTGCTACTTGACCTCCGACGTGGCATGTTAACTCCCTACACAGCCATCTCACTAGGTCGGGAGCAGTGAACCCCTAGAATCCTTGTTCCCCTTCCTGATCCTTCTCCCAGAGACTGTCTCAGGCACCATGTAAATCATTTGTTGTGTGCGGACTCGTGGCTCCCGTGATACCATCCACTTTCGTGTTAGGATGGGTCCATTTAGGGTGCTGGACTGTAAATAAGTCTTCCTCCTTTTAATTTTTTTCCCCCTTAAATTAGACGTGCTCTTTGCCTGGCACTTCTATAATTAGACCTTCCTTCGGGGAGCCGGAGGCAGCAGGATATCAGGAGGGTAGCCAGAATTTTTAATTTAAATGTCAGCCACGAAACCTACCACCTCGTGGAAGGGTGGTGCGCAGAATTCAGGCTCAAAGACCATTCCAGAAACTTGTTTTCCCTGCTTGGCGTCTCTTTTCCCTGTAGGTGCGCACTTGACTCCTATTAACTTTAGCAGGAATTATGTATGTGCCCTTAGGGGAGAGCATGACTTTTCACGGGGGGCTTCCTCACACTGCTTTTATTTGCTGTTTAATTTTAATGAATCACATCCTGTACAAGTGTGAAAATAAAACAGGGTGAGCTTAAAAATGGAGAAGGGGTGATTACATGTTCTCCTCCTACTTTTATTCTGGAGTGGATGCCCGCTCCTCCCTTTGTCTCCTTTGACTGTCAATGGACCATAATTTTGGCTGCTGATTTTTCAAATCAGAAACTGAAGTCAAAATACTAACCTCTCCTAGATAAAAACTCACACATCTTTCATTTTTTGAGAGTTTGGAGAAGCCTTCTGCAAAATGCTGGGACCAAAAAGATGAATTTGTTGAATTTAACGGATACTTAGCTTGTTTTACTATGTTCTAGACACTGTTTTATTTTTATTTAAAAAAATTTTTTTAAACATTTTAATTATTTATTTGACAGAGAGAGCACAAGCAGGGGGAGCAGCAGAGGGAGAGGAAGAAGCAGACTCCCCCACTAGGCAGGGAGCCTGAAGCAGGGCTCGATCCCAGGACCCCAAGATCATGACCTGAACTGAAAGCAGACGCTTAACTGACTTAGCCACCCAGACACCCCCTCAGACACTGTTTTTGCATCACAGAACACACAAGCCAGTTTTTTTTTTTTTTTTTTTTTTTTTAAGATTTTATTCATTTATTTGACAGAGAGAAATCACAAGTAGATGGAGAGGCAGGCAGAGAGAGAGAGGGAAGCAGGCTCCCTGCTGAGCAGAGAGCCCGATGCGGGACTCGATCCCAGGACCCTGAGATCATGACCTGAGCCGAAGGCAGCGGCTTAACCCACTGAGCCACCCAGGCGCCCTAAGCCAGTTTTTGTTAAAGCAACAACTTAGTAATAATTTTTTTGCTTTTGACTTTGGGTCAGCAGACTGGGCTGGACTTCGCTGGGTGGTTCTTCGGCTGTTCTCACCTGGAGTATGTATTTAGAGTCCACAGTGATTCACCTGCAGCCGGCCATCGACAGTGACCTCACAGACATGTCTGGGAGTTGGTGCTGGCTGTTGCTGGTCTCCTGTTACCAGCAGTCTAGCTCAGGCTTGCCCACGTGGCAGCCATGTTTTAAGAGGGCAGATATAGAGGCTGTATTCCCCTTGAGGCTTGGGCTTGGAGGTTGCATAGCAACCTTGATGGTGCAGTTTCTTGGTTAAAGCAAGTCACAAGGCCAGCCGGATTCAAAAGGTGTGGAGAGGGGTGCCTGGGTTTCTTAGTCAGTTAAGTGGCTGCTTTTGGCTCAGGTCATGATCTCAGGGTCCTGGGATCAGCAGCGAGTCTGCTTCTCTTTCTCCCTTTGCCCCCCTCCCTGCTCATGCTCACTTTCTCTAATCAACCAACCAATCAATCAATCAATCTTAAAAAAAAAAAATGTGAAGAACTAGACCCCACTTCTTGCCTGGAGGGCTGTAGCGAATTTGTGGCCACTTAGAAGCCACAAACCCCCCCTATAAATACTGGCTCACTTAAATCTTACATCAACCTTAGTAGGTAGGTTCCATTAATCTCCCCAGAATACATGAGGAAAGTGAGACACAACAGAGAGGTTCAGTAAGTTGCTTAGGGTCACACAGCTTGGGGCAGTGCAGTGTGACAAGGGCTTTGAAAGCTGTTAATGGCTGAGTCCCTCAGCCACTGTTAGGACCAGCATATATATGTATTTTTTTCGCTAGCCTTATAGAGAGAGGGTCACTCACATCTCCATGTGGTTGCCATGAAAGGTTCCTATATGTTGTGCCTCTGAGCTCTCACAGCTGGTCTGAAATGAAGGTATTATTTCCATTATTCAGGTGAGGGAACTGAGGCTCATGGAAATTAAGTACAAGTCATACAAGAGAATGCTAACTCACTGTTCCATATGCAAGAGAGTTCTCCCTAAAAATTATCCATGTCCTGGGGCAGATTTTTTTTTTTAACTTCTGTTTGTATTGACAAAATGTTTAAAGCAGTGTTTCTGTTGATTTGTTAGTGGCTGTTGCACATTTCAGAAAAGTAGCTGGAATAATCATGTTTTTCAGATGTCCAGTGGAGCCCAAGTATAGAAGCAAGATGAATATTCCATTCCGCATTGGCAATGCCAAAGGAGACGATGCTTTAGAAAAAAGATTTCTCGATAAAGCTCTTGAACTCAATATGATCTCCTTGAAAGGACATAGGTGAGTGAGTACACATCAATCCAAAAACTCACCAAAGAATTGGTTTAGTGGGTTTTTTTCCTTTTCCTTTTTTTTTTTTTTTTTTGTTTTTGAGAGATAGAGCACCCACATAAGTGGGAGTGGGGCTTGATCTCTGACCCTGAGATTATGATCTGAGCAGGAATCAGGGGTTGGATGCTTAAGCGACTGAGCCACCCAGGTGCCCCATAGTTTTTCAAATGTAGAACAAAACCTATCTACCCATCTAGGAGTCTCCAAGCTGGGAGTAGCTGCTGTTGTAACTGTTGGAAAGACCAGTTGTCACAGGATAATCCTTTTTAAAAAATATCTTATTATTTATTTATTTGAGAGAGAGAATTCGTGAGTGAGAATGGGGGTAAGAGAAGGAGAGGGAGAGAGAGACTCTTAAGCCGGCTCCATGCCGAGCACAGAGCCCAACATGGGGCTTGATCTCATGAACCTGAGATCATAACTTGAGCTGAAATCAAGAGCTGGTTTCTCTAACAATGGAGCCACCCAGGTACCCCTTGGATTTTATTTTTAAGTGATCTCCACACCCAACAGGGGGCTTGAACTTACAACCCTGAGACCGGGAGTCACATGCTCCACCAGCTGAGCCAGGCAGGCGCCCTTCTTTTGCCTGCGAAACCCTTAGCATGATTCCCTGGCTGAGCGTGCAGTGGGGCCACCTCTGCAGGCTTTTGTCATAATTCCCTTGGACAAATCTCTGAAATGGCTTTTACGGCCCTAAGGCTTCCATCCCTTGACTGGAGAGAACAGATCCCTGTTGCTCTGGCTGAACATCAAATAGTTAATCCTGCATGCTCTATGAAAAGTGTGTGTCCTTACCACAGGGGAGGCGAGACACTGGCCCCCAGTGGTTGCATTCTCCCGCCTTCCTCGGAGCAGGCCCATCAGATACCTGACTGAGTTAATCCAGGTTACATGTGGGCATGATGGTCTGTTGCTACATTAGGGAGAATTTTCTTGTGATGAGAATTTTCTTGTGATGTGCTGGCCACCTGGGGGCTTTCAGGTGACAGGTTGGATATGATGGCCTCAGGTGCTGTGTCTCTCTTAGGAGTGGGTGACTGGAAAGGCCGTCGTCTCGATGCTCAGTTACATGCTTTTGTTCTCACTGGCTGCATCTTTGGTCGCTCTAGGTCTGTGGGAGGCATCCGGGCCTCTCTGTATAATGCTGTCACGATTGAGGATGTTCAAAAGCTGGCGGCCTTCATGAAGAACTTTCTGGAGATGCATCAACTATGAACACATCTTGACCAGTATATACTCTGCCCTTGAACAGTGTATAAAATCTAAAGTAACTTGGGAATGAGGACAGAAACCTAGCAAACATGGTATTTTTCTCGAGTGAACGTGCTTATTACAGATCTCAGTTTTTTTTTAAAGAATGACAGCAGAACATCCACAGCTCTGCAAAGCTGGTGGGTTTAACGGCCTTCACCTTAATTCTCACGTGAACTGGAAGCATTTAAAAAAAAAAAATCTCCCTTTAGCTTTTCTAGCGAATTCTGGCTAACTTTGTCTTTGCTGCTACTTTTTCTAGTTAGATCTCAATATTCAAATCTGCCTGTGGCCTTAATGATGCAAATTGAAGTTACTGATTTCTGGAGACACTCAGGCAGGGCACGGAGGCTGGGTGAGGACCGGGATTCAACAGGTGCTGAGTCTTGATCCTTTACAAAATGACATGGTGGCGTCTCCTGGGTTCTGCACCTGGTAATTCGGGTCCACACTGCCTGTGTGGTGATGTTTAGGGGTTCCAGGCTCAAGGGCAAGCTGGGGGATCTTTCTTTATCCTGTTACTCTCGTTAAAGAGATAAAAGTGACATACTGTATGTTCACATGGCAAAGTCTGTTTTTAATACCAAATAGTTTATATCTCTGTGCAGTCTGTTTCTAATAATACGGTTCTTGGGGATGCACATAGAGACTAAAGAAAATTTGTTAGAATCCTTAACCTCACGTATTACGGGTTAACGCTTGCAACGGTGTGTCCCTTCTCTCTCTCTTCTCTCTCCAAAATACCTGCTTCACAGGGTTTAGAAGTTCTCTGATTTCCTTTTATGTTCCTTTTAGTGGATAGAAGAGAAGGTTGCTTGGTTGCTATGTTCTTTTTTTTTTTCGGTTAAGCTGTTAAATTAAAATTCTCTGTTAAGCTCCCTTCTCGTTGGTTCACTTGACAGTTTTTTATAGTGTTGGGCCAGTGATGCTGTGAGTTCCCTGTTGTTTGTCCATTGTCAGTATTTCTCTTGACTGTGTGGAAGACATGGAAGTCCTAAAGCATCTAAACGTTTGTCAATAAATTTCCTTACCTGCTATTTATTAATGTATGTGTGTATGTTAAGAAACCTCTACACCCAGTGTGGGGCTTGAACTTACAACCTGGAGAGATCAAGAATCGTGTGCTCGGGCGCCTGGGTGGCTTAGTGGGTTAAGCCGCTGCCTTCGGCTCAGGTCATGATCTCAGGGTCCTGGGATCAAGTCCCACATCGGGCTCTCTGCTCAGCAGGGAGCCTGCTTCCTCCTCTCTCTCTCTGCCTGCCTCTCTGCCTACTTGTGATCTCTCTCTGTCAAATAAATAAATAAAATCTTAAAAAAAAAAAAAAAGAATCATGTGCTCTACTGACTGAGCTAGCCAGGCACCCCACCTTACCTGCTTTTAAACAGATTGTTCTGTTAAAAACTTTGTGATGGAAAAACTTGAGTCTGAAAGTAGGATCTGATAAGGGTAATTTAGTTCCACCAAAGGTGTAAGTCTTGAGTCCTGTGCATCCATTTTTTTTTTAATGACTTGGTATACCATGGTGGCTTTCCATGGGCTCTTGGAATGGACATTATCAAGAAACCACCTTCCAGCACAGCTCATGCTATAAAGGTCTATGAACTCTGTCCCACCTAGGCCAGAAACATGCCCATAGGACACTTCTGAGCTATCTCTCTATTTTGTTGGATTATGTAACAAGGACTGTGCTGATCTTTTATTCTAGCTCAGCATCAATTAATTGGGTTATTTGCATTCCCCTGGTCAGTGCTACACTTCCCTTGTCTTTGTTCTCATCTGTAAAAAGAAGGATTGAAGTAACTCCCCCACTTGTCCCAGAGATGTTTAAGAGCTTCAAGCAAGGAGTCAAGGCAGGATATGAATAATAACTACAATCAATGTTTATACAGCAAAGCCAGCCGGTCCATGGAATCCTCCTCAGTGTTTACATGAAACAGTGCTCAGAGTCAACCTCGCTTTTCTCATCCTTTCCTGGTGGTTGCAAGCCCCTGTGCTTTGTACCAACCCCAAGTCTCAAACTTCCACTTACTTCCATTCCCGTCTCCAGGGTCTGCTCTGATGTTGGCCCTTGGCGGATTATTTCTACAGCCTGGTCTCCCCTAGGCCCCCTCCCTTGCACAGCTAGTAGGCCTGGAGTTCCCGCCTCGTTTGAGCCTCCATCAAAACGGTGTTCTTTTTTTAAGATCTTATTTATTTGACAGAGATCACAAGTAGGGGGAGAAGCAGGCAGAGAGAGGAGGAAGCAGGCTCCCTGTTGAGCAGACAGCCTGATGCGGGGCTCGATCCCAGGACCCTGGGACCATGACCGGAGCCGAAGGCAGAGGCTTTAACCCACTGAGCCACCCAGGTGCCCCTGGAATGGTGTTCTTACGGGGTGACCCTTTCGCCCCTCACAGGCCTGCATTCCCTACCAAGGTGTCTGCTTCTCTGCCCCTCCCCTTAGAGCGTCATGGAAGGAGTCTTGTTTCTCCACTTCTGGTACCTGGCATCCTTGCCTTTCAGGGGTACTCAGTAGTCGTCTGTTCGAGGAATGAGGAGTCTTACGCAGGTCGTATTGGTCTTCCTGAGTTTTATGAACTGAACCTGGAATAGAGGCAGATGCACAATCTTAACAGATATGGATTTTTTTTTTTTAATTTTTAAAACCTTAGTGTATGGTACAATTTCACTTTCCACTACAATGGTCAACTAGGACTCCGTGGTTGAACAGGGATTTTGAAAGTCTTGGAGAGCTCCCTGACTCATCGTTATAAATCTGTGAAAATGGTCAGTGGACAGCATCCATATAAGTACAAAGGGGAGTCACTTGTTGGAACACAGATTGCTGGAAAATGCTTGTCAAGTGAAAACCTTGGCCTTTGTGTGTCTCAGGTGAATGAACTGATGCCAGTCTGCTGACCACAGGGAGAGAAGTGTGAGGGAAGATAAGTGTACAGGCTCCCGGGTCAGCAGGCTGCGAGAGCCAGAACCAGCCAGCCTTCCCTTGAAGATAAGCAGAGCAGACAAAATCAGTGTCTTTCAGGCCTCGGGGAGTCTAAGGCACAACGGCCTCACATTCCTCCAGATACTCCCAAATCCCCCGCCAACCCCCCGCAAGCTGAATTTGAGGTTTTATTTTTCTCCTTCAAAATTGTTCCCAGTACATAGTCATTCTAATGCTGCTTGGGTGAGAAAAAACAAAATTGTTTCCATATTCCTTCTTTTTCTTTTTTTTTTTAAGATTTTATTTATTTATTTGACAGAGATCACAAGTAGGCAGAGAGGCAGACAGAGAAAGAGGGAAGCAGTCTCCCTGCCAAGCAGAGAGCCCGACGTGGGACTTGATCCCAGGACCCTGAGATTATGACCTGAGCCAAAGGCGGTGGCTTAACCCACTGAGCCACCCAGGCGCCCCCAGATTCCTTACGTTTACCTCCACACGCTACTTGGTCTCCCAACACGGTGGTTCTGTTCTTTGCACAAGAAACAAACCATGTTCTGTCTCCAAGTCTTCATTCCCCACTGGTCTGTGTTTATCTGTCCAATGAGCCTTCATCACCATTTAGCTGATGCTGGAAGGTTTGACAAGCCCTTTGGTGAACTAGGTGATGTAACAAATAATTATTCCTTTCCCCCCAGTTCCGAGCTGAAGGAACCACTAAGACCCATAAAAGGGACAAGACCCACTGATAGATTAGATGTTCATTTCCGCTGAAGGCATTAGCAGGTCTGACCTTGTATCACTTCGTGATTAATGTTTGTTGTAACGTGTTCTTTGGAAGGAAAATAAAATGAGGAAGAATTTTCTCACATTTGATCAGAATGAACATAATTAAAAAGTGAAATGCTACTGGGTTTGGGAAGAAATCAATCACTGTAATTGGAAAGAAGATTCCTTGCCTCCGTCGGTAATTGGACTCTTGGTAATTTAGATTCGGAATTCATGACAGTTTGTGATAAATTGGCTCCTGTTGGGCTAAAGAAGGTAAGAAGTTCTAATTACCCCTGGATTATTCCAGAGTGGATGGAAAAGCTTAATCATAGAAGGAGGTGCTGGGCAAGAGATAGAAAAGCCAACAGCGAGCAAAGATTTATTGAATTTCTTTTTAAGAAGGGTAAAGAATAAAATGGTTCATTTGATGTGACAAAAACAAGAGCATGGTATTTTGGGTATCTGGCATCCTGGGGATGTAAATTGGATTTTCTCGGAAAGTAGGGAACTGGGCATAATAGAAAAAGTTTATGTACACAGAAGTTCTACATTTGGGTTATACCAAGTAGCCTTGCTTACTTGTTAGGGCGTGAGAATATTGACAACCTTGGGCCTCACCTGGGGGGAAAAGTATGGAATTTGTATTTTGAGTGTTTAAGTGTGTAAGTCATCAGTACTAAGTTTAAGGAAGTCTGATACATTTTATTCAAATGAAACATAATTGAAGCTAGTAGAAATGTAGACAGACTAATTAGTGAGCCTGCTGACCTGGTCGCCGTGGGTATCCTAGCCTTGGTTCTGTACAGATTGCTTGAGAACACCCGAGGAATAGGCTGGATTCTAGGTTGATGCCCTGGGTGGTGAATGTATTTTGAATTTGTGTGGTTTATTTTATTTATCTATCTAGTTGCTGATGTATAGATGTAGATCTGATTTCAAACTTACAGGGAAGTCGCAAGATTAGTACAAAGAGCTCTTTTATTTGCTTGGCTTACATTCATCAATTATTAACATTTAGCTTCACATGCTATGGTAGTCACTCTATCTATACTTTTTCTCCCCCCCCAGAACCATTTAAGGATAAGCTGGAGACACTGTGCTCCTTTACCTCCAAATAGTGACAATTTCCAGAGAATAAGGGCATTTTCCCGTGTAACCACAGTGATGATCTAAATCAAAAATGTAATGTTGATACCGTTGACTCATCTGCAGTCCGTATTCAAATTTTGCCGGTTATTATAGTAACATCCTTCATAGCTATTTATTTTAGTCCAAGAACCAGTCTACAAGCATGTATGGTACTTAGTTCTTATGTCTCCTTTTTAAAAAAAAATTTATTTATTTGAGAGAGAGAGAGAGCATGGGCAGGGGGAGGCTCAGAGGGAGAAGCAGACTCCCTGATGAGCAGGGAGCCCGATGTGGGACTTGATCCTGGGACTCTGGGATCATGACCTGAGCTGAAGGCAGACATTTAATTGACGGAGCCACCCATGTGCCTGGCTCTCCTGTCTCCTTAAGTTAAATATGAAACAGTTCTTCAACCTTTTAGTCTTTCACGTCATTGACCATGGCAGAACACAGGCTGCTTGTAGTAGAAAATCATGGAGTGGGTTTGAGTTGGTCCTGTTTCCTGTTTTGGCAGGGGTACCACAGAAGTGATGTCCTTCTCTGTGTACCCTGACAGGAGGCACCTGATGTCCGTCTGTCTGACTGGTGTCTTAAGGTGGTGTCCATGAGGATTCTCCACTGTCAAATTATTATTTGTCTCTTTGTAGTTAATAAGTATTTTATGGAGAGAGATTTCAAGGTTCCGACTATTCTGTTCTTCATCATGAGAAGGTAAAGTGATTTATGGCTAATTTTCCACCAATATTTCTACAACCTGCTCCTCTCTCTCCCAGAGGGAAAAGAAACCCTAACATATAAGGAAAGGTGTGAAAAAAAAAATACATTGGGGTGTCAAAAGTCAACAGTTGGGGTTATAGATCCCAGGAGCCCTGAGAGTAACAAGTGTGTTTTGAGAACGTGAATATTATGAGCAAGTGTGCTTTTTGGTGAAACAGGAAAGAAGGAAAAGAATCTTCTGATCAGGATATAGGGACCAACTTGTAGAACTTTCAATCCCTGTCCAGTCAGGTTTCTTTAATTCTCAATATTTTTAAAAGAACATCCCCTTGGTAACACAGACCCTTAATCTAATAGCCGGATTGTGAACCGCACAGCCTGATTATACTTTGAAAGATGTCCTATAAAAACCTAAAGTTAAGGTTGCTTCTGATGTTTCTATCCTAGCAGAATAGCCCCCAAGAGAAAAATAAAATCTCGGCTTCCACCTAGCCAGGTAAAGAGCTGAAAGCATCTTAAATGTCTGAGAAGTAAAACCTGAAGTTGAAATGTAAGAAACACAAGAGGTTATAGGGCATTCTGGGGGGAAAAATAATGATCTCACCCAGCAGAGTAAAAGTTTTCCTGCTGGCTCAGTATTCCTTCCTGCTCCCTTCCCCCACTTTAAAACCATATTTTCTTTAGGGTGAAAGTCCAGGGGTTGAAGCAGAAATCCTCAGAAGTTGTTAGGAAATGACAGGTGAGCAGGTTAATAACCTCAGGTAGCAAGCATTCTGCTATAAACTATACACTGGGGGAAACATTTCTGAATTTTTGATGCATTTAAATCTTGGGTAATCTTACAGTTTCCAAAGAAATACACTCAAATTAGTGCTCCACCTGGCTTTCACCCAGTCATTTCCCCCATTAAGCCATTTCTGATCTCCCAGTCGCATTGTTCAGCGGACATTTTATTTATTTGAGACAGAGGGTGTGCATGCGAGTGCAAGGGAACGGGCCGAAGGAGAATGATGAACAGACTCTCCAATGACTGGGGAGCCCCACTCCCGAGATCATGACCCGAGCTGAAGGCAGACCCTTAATGAACTGAGCCACTCAGTTATCCCTGTTTAGCAGCTTTTTAAAATTGTCTTCCACGAGCAAGGTTCTTGTAGCCACAGGGGCAAGCAAAGTAACCAAAGCAAAATCCTATCACTTCGGATTTTGTTGGTCACAGTAGATTGAAAACTTGATCTAAACTGACTAAGGCAAAACCACATCAACAAAAGCAGAGGAAGGAATCCATTGGCTGATAGAACTGAACAATTCAAAGGTAGTTCCAGCCCAGGTCTGGTTTGCTCTAGAGGCCCAAGACATGTGGTCTTTGGGTTCACCTTTCTAGGACATTTTGCCCTCCATCCCTGGCTTCACAATAACCGTGGGTGCAGCGGTCGACCAGACACTGGTTCTGAATACTTTGCTTGACCAGGGGAGGACAAGGGGTCTGTACTTGTGCCTCCCCAATGAGAGAGTCCAGGCTCACTCTGCTTGGGCTGCCCTAGTCAGGTTCTTCTCCTGAGCCAAATATTAGGGCTTGGAAGAGGGGATATGCTCAGTGGCTACATTACATCAGAGCTCGTCCTTGGGGCTGGGTGGGCAGCCAACCCCACCTACACCCTATGGAAGCCTACACAGTTTGCCAAATAAATTCTGCTTTCCGTTGCCCTTATAGAGCTCACAGCCTACTAAGGGGAGGCAGACAGTAAACAAATTGGATCCAAGATAGGAAGTAAAGGAACAGACCTGAGAGACTGCCAGGGGGATGCAGTCCGGACTGGGAAGTGGGAAGTGATGTTTTAGTTGATATTTGAATGGTAGAACAGGAGTTAATCAGGAAAAGAGATTAGGGAGAGACAAGAGCAATTTGGGCATTTGGGGGGACATTTATCATTTTATTTTCTGTTTAAAGAATTGGTCTGTGATGCCACAGTTTGTACAAATGGCCACAGGAGGGCAACTGCAGGAAAGGGCCACCTGGCCACATGTGGCCACAGCCATAGGGGGTGAGATGAGCACCCAGCATTGGCCATTGTGGTGCCTGGGGCCCTCTCCTTCTTGCAGGGATCTGAGGGCCAACAGGGCTGGAGTTCGGATGGGGACAATTAACCAAGTAGGTTGGACATAAATAAACAGGTAAACAGCTGGTAGGGCAACAGAGGTTTGTACCCGCTGGATTTCAGCCCTGAGTGTATCTTGTTCTTCTCAGCCTCTTCCCACAGCCTGAGGACCACCAAACCTTCTGTAGGTGAAATCCAGTACATGTTGACTGAACATATCAACGACTATATTGATAGCCATGGGAAAATAATCTATGTTCATATTGATTGATATTGGTAAGATTTCACAAATGCTTTCTTATATTCTCTGAAGTGTCTTAAGCATTGATTCTCTACTAGAGGCTTCTGGAAGTTGGGATCAACATCTGCCAGAGCTTTGCCGAGTGAGGGGGATCTTTGCCTGGAGATACACTTTGATTCTGTTGTGCAGTTTTGGAAGCCCGTACTGAGTGATCAGTTCAGTTGTGTTTTGGTTGAACCATCTATTACTTATTATTAAATTAGTGGCCATATTAAAAGATCATGAGATGAAGCCTTAATATCTTGATTCTTGTCTTTTCTTAAAGGGATAGAACATTTGGGCCTGCATTCCAGTGTGGTGACATGTGTCTGGAACCAGCAGGTGCTGCTCTTTAGATGGGGAGAAGGGCTCTAACTTTCCTTTTTCCACCTCGCCCACTTTTTTTTTTTTTTTTTTTTTTTTAAGATTTTATTCATGAAAGAGAGAGCCAGCACGAGTGGAGGGAGGGGCAGAGGAGAAGCAGACTCCCCACTGCTCAGGGAACCTGATGACATGGGGCTCAATTCCAGGATCTTGAGGTCATGACCTGAGCTGAAGGCAGACACTTTACTGACTGAGCCACCCAGGTGCCCCCGGGCCAACAGGGCTGGAGTTTTTTGGTCATACTTTTTACCTACCTGACCCTTGGGTATGGGGTCTGCAAAGAGCAAAATCTGAGCTTTCTATTAGAAAACCATCCCAAGGCAAAAAGTAGAAGATATTTTTTCCTTGGTACCATCTTTCCAGCCTCTTCTGCCATTTTCAGCTCTGCAGAAGCACAGACAAAGCTTTAGAGCTGGGCGATGGACTCTCAGAACAGGCTGGGCAAGTCATCCATCCATCCACCCAACGCACTCACACTAATCTATTCATTTAATGAAATGGGGAACAGCGTTGACAAGTTCATTATCCCGAAAGGATTGGAGCCTGGTAGGGAAAGGAAAATATGAACATGCAATTGTCATACTCTGGGACAAGTAAACCAGGTCAGGCTGCCAGATAAAACAAGCTGTCCAGTTAAACTTGCATGGTTTATTTGTTAAATCTGGTAACCCCACCACCTGCAGAAGGGTCAGGCGCAAGGGAACGCACACACAGGGGGACGGGGTAAGCCTTCCTAGGGGAATTCCCATGGAGACCCATGAGACAGAGACAGGAGGGAGAGGATCCGGATGGTGGTGGTGGGGGGGGAGTGTTCCATGAAGAACGTGCTATTCTGCACACGTAAAGACCAGGAGTCAAGCTGCCCCCAGGGAACTCAAGGGCAAACATGAAGTTCAGGATGTGGGTGGAGTTTTGTCACCACAAGAAGAGGCAGCCAAGTCCTACCTTGGAATCTGGACTTGATCCTAAGCACAGTGGGTAGCTGCTGTAGGACATGAAGCAGCAGAAGATGTGCACTTGAGAAGAGTCCTGGCGGGTGCAGTGGCTGATCGGAGAGGGGGAGTCTGCAGACAGGAGACAGTGAGTGATGGCGGTGGCGACAGTGAGTGATGCTGGAAGCGACAGTGAGTGATGGCGGTGGCGACAGTGAGTGATGGCGGTAGCTGTGGGGAGCAGAGGGGGATGGATGAGCTCCTTACAGGGTGAATGACCAGATGTGGGAGGTGAGGGCAAGGGAAAGGTCAAGTGTGGTGCAAGTGATGAGTAAAAGATGCTTCCACTCAACGGGGTCAGGGACACAGGGAGACACTTATACTGTGCTGTCATTTGCCTGTTTGCTACCCGCCTTTCCATGGCTCTGCTGAGAGCCCCTGCAACCCTTGTTGCTCTGATTTCCTTGCCAACTCTTGTCCGGGTAGGCTCAGCCAGTGGAAAGCACTGGCAAGAGTTTGGAGAGTGGGAGGAAGGTCAAAGCCAGGTTTATCTCCTGCCTCCCTCTCTTTTCACTTCAGGCACCTGCAGCTGGGCCTCTGAGTTCCCATCCAGTCCCAACCAGGCAGGCCTTCCCAGCTCGCGCCTGGCAGCCTGGCTCTGGCCGTGGCAATGTCATCCCTTTCTCAGTCCCTCCAGCCATGGGGCAGCTATGGCTTCTGCTGCTGTGACTCTCTGGGCTGTCTCGCCATCCTGTCCTGCCTTTCAGATTTCTGTCACCATATGAAATTTGCGGTATTTTCCTGAGTGGGCCTTGAGTAATAGAGACGTGTTGAGTTTGTGGTGCCTGTATGAGACATTGGAATGAGGGTGTTCAACAGGCAGTCACGTGCATAGGTGGAAAGCCGCAGTGAGTGGGGTGGGGTGGAGAAGGGGGAGTGGGTGAGATCCTCTGAGAGTCAGCAGAGGGGAAGGAGAAAAGAGACGGTCCAAAGACGAAGTCTCAGAAAGACACCGGCAAGAGAGAACGACTTTGGGAGGACTGGCCAGCACAGAAACTGAAGACAGAAGATACTGCCACGTTAGAAACTGTGTGAGTTGGTGACTTTGCTTAGAAGTCACATAGATGAGGGGGGAGTCTGGGTGGCTCCGATGGTTAAGTGTAGGATTTTCCAGGGTTGTGATTGCGAGCCCCACGTTGGGCTTGGGCATGGAGTCTTCTTTAAATGAATGAATGAGTGAGTGAATGAATGAATGAATGAGGCTTGAGAAGCACTTCTTTGAACTCATCAGCAGAGAAAGCCCTGGGGCATCAAGGAGACTGCTTTCATGAGGGTCATGGGGCAGAAACCAGCTCTGGTGAGTATTTGTTTGAAAAACGCAAAAGGACAGCAGCGCTGGGCTGGCCCAGTTGGTTGAGTGTCTGCTGTCAGTGCAGGTCCTGATCCCGGAGTCATGGGATTGAGCCCCATTGTGGGCTTCCTGCTCAGTCGGGAGTCGGCTTCTCCCTCTCCCTTTGCCCCTTGCCCTAGCTTGTGCTCTCTCGCTCTCAAATAAACAACTAAATAAATACATTTAAAAGAAAAATACAAAAGGAGAGACACTTTGCAAGGACAAGGCTCCGAGCCCTGAGGCTTCCTGAGAGGACCGAGGGCAGACTCACACCCCCCCATCACCCTCTCTCTCTGGCTGGGAGCTCATGGAGCGCAGTGGGAGGTACAATCACCGACACGGTTTAAAGGATCCTGTTTTCCCCCTTTGGTATTCAGAACGGTTTTAATGGAATTCATATAAAATATAATATGTAAATTAACAGTGTCGTCAGGATCCCCCTTCCATTTGTCGCCCCCCCCCCCATTAGAAGGGGAGTTCACTGAACGCTGCTTCTTCCTCCACACCTGGTCCCTGTCGACAACCTGTTTCCTCTCCTGACTCCTGGTGGCCTCACTCCTCCCCGGCAGCTCTTGGGTCCCCAAGCTGGTTCACTGCGGGAGGGAACTGCCACCCACACTGGTGGGCAGAGGTGAGGAGACCACCGCGTGAGCCAAGCCTGAGGCTGAGCGCCGAGAGGTGGGGACCCAGGGGATGGGGAGAGATCGCAGGTCCGGGGGCTCGGGTTCCGAGACATGCGCCCTCCGATCCACAGATCACTGCACACCTGAACTTGCCTTTCCTTGTTTTCCCTTTTGACCCCATCCAGCTTCCTGCCATCCTTGTCCCTGAGGGGAGGGAGGTCGGTACCAGCCTAGGGCTGGTCCCCGGATGCTTCCTATTTCCAAGCCCTAATGAGACTTGTGTATCTATCTACCCGTTGTGTTGCCCTGGCGTTCGCCATGACATGGAGAGTTGTTTCTGCCGTGGGCTCTCTTTTCTGGTATCTTTCCTCGTTCTTACTGATAAGGTTGGCAGAGGTCATCCAGAGGTCCTGACCCCCAGTTGACCCGCAAGCTGGATCTGGACAAGCGGGGGCTCCCCACTCCCTCTTGCCTGCTGTTCCCACAGCGGGAGCTGCTTTCAAGGACACAACCCTGGCAGAGCAGTGGGTCCTCGGGATCGTCTGAAACCGTCTGGGGCTTCTGTCCGAACTCCGAAGGTTCTGGTGGGTGCAGAGACACTCTGTCTTCGCGTCCACCCAGGACAAGCCTGGTAAGTTCCCTGGCTTAACAGTGCCGCCTGCCCCTCTGCAGGACCTGCCTCTCTCTGCCCCCCTCTTCCCCGGCCCTCTGGCAGCCACCAGTTTGCAAACCCATAGATAATCTTAATGCTTGTTTTTCTTCTAAGACGGAACAATCTGATAATGCTTCATGCTTCGGTGATCCGAACAATAGAAGAACCAAACATACACTTTCCAGGACGCCCTTGAGGCCTAGCTGGTGTCACACTGATGTGTTTCCTAACCCTCCCTGTTCTTTGGACCGTTTTCTCATTCGAGTCTGTTTTCCCTCAGACGATTTGTCTGCTCATTTATAAACATCTTTGGTGAATTTGGGCATGCTAATATATTTTCCCCTCAGTTTCAGTGTGCCTTCTTTACTCTCCGTTGTCACTGACTGGAGGGGTGCTTTCAAGATGGCCGTGCAGGGATTCACCACTGCAGCAAAATGCTTTGGAAAAGTAGTATCTCACGTATGCGGAGCACTTCATACAGCCTACTATATATTGTTTCTTCTTCCTCAAAACCCGGTTTATCACAGTGGGGTCAGCTCAGGGCCGGCTGTCCGCAGGGGACGGGGCCGCAGGTGGGTCATCCCCCACACCCCCTACCTCCAGCCGCCAGAGAGCGAGGGCTTCTCCTCATGGTGGTGACAGGGCTCCTGGAGGGAAGGGTAGACGCTGTGTCTTGAGGCCTGGCTCCGAAGTGAGACAGCGTCATCCTTGCTCCATTCCACTGGCTGAGGCCTGTTAAACGGTGAACCCAGATTCCAGGGTTCTGGAAACTGAGTCTGCCTCTCCGTGGGGGAGGCTGTGAAAGTCACCTCACCAAGGGTGAGGATACAAGGAGATTATGTGGACGACAACTTTCTTGCCATGTTGGAAGACAGCAAAGAGGTCTTCGGGAACCTTCATTTTTCAAACGTCTCAGATTCCTGTAATTCTCCATCTCTGGTTTGGTGGTCCCTAGAAATTCCCAGTCACTTTTGGTGAGGAGCCATTTTGGGACCAATGCTGTCATTCCAAATGAGGAGTTCTAGGATTGACAGTCTATGGCTCCTCATACATATTTATAAGCTTTCCTCTATGCATGTGCAATTATATTTCTGTGTATATTTTGAGAAATAAATTGTACAGGCCTCTTTTCTTTCACACCCCCTAGAGATGTTATAGAGGTAGTAAAAGTGTCCAAATTTGTGAGAAATTGGAATAATCAAGAGTTACCTGTATGGAATGCTATTAACAATAGCAATTCACACTAGAGTACCTTTCATCTGAGACACTCAGGGTCTGTTAACAGATTAAAAGTAGTAAAAGACACCGATCTAGAGAATTTTCATTATCCTGTGCTCTGAAAACTCAGATTTTCATTGGTTTGAATGGGCCTGAAAATACATTTTTATTACTAGGGGCATAGAAGCCTCTAGCAGTGTTCTTAATAAAGCAAGGTGACTTATAAGCAATCATCTGATGAAGGGTAAATGTACCATACTCCATTTTAAGAAAAATACAATATAAAAGTCTTACCATGGAAGAAAATCTTTATATGGTCTTTTAAGAAAACTTCAAGAAAAATAAAGACATGACACTATATTAAATTTAAAGCCGGTGACTTATAAGCAAAGAAAAGCAAAGACGGTCTGATTAAGGCTGTTGTATTGTTCTGCCATTTTTTATGTCTCCCCCATTTCTGTGGCCTTTTTAGATCATAAGCTTTTAGGGCACCGAGAACAACTCCATTTTGATGTAGTGCTGAGCAAATGCACCGAGAGGTTCTCAATAAATAGGCATTAAATTCTAAGTCCGGAAGGGGCCTGGAGACACCCTCTCTTTACTCCCTGGTAATACTGTTTTAACCAGCCCAGAAAAAGACTTTTTCTTCTCTAAATCTCCGAAGTCAGAGACTCCACAAAAAGAAGTCATGTCTCACCTTTGCCCTGTGCTCTGCTGAGGACCTCCTTGACCCACAGCTTGGGCTGCTGGGCTGAGGCACTGTGCAGAGGGGCTCTTCTGATGGGGGCTCTGGACTGCAGGGGGCCCTCTTCACTTTGGGTGCTTAACCACTCTGACCCTCAGGATCATTTGCAGTCCTGGGGAGGATGCCATGAGCCTGTGCTATATCCAGGTGACTAAGGCATAGCAGGCGTGGAAGGCATAGAATGAATCTTGGCTTCCTTTTCATTAGTTGCAGAGAAGAACTTGGCCCTTGGATGGGATACTTGGACTCTAGCTTCATGCTTCTCGAACTTTAAGATGTGTATGACTCTCCTGTAGATCTTATTAGAACGGGGGACCTGATCGTTCCCCTGTGGGTCTGCATCTATTTCCAGTGAGCTCCCAGGTGGTGGTTGGGGGCCGCTCTTGAAATACCCAGGTTGTAGCTCTTGCGTTTGCAGCTGCCTCCTGGGAGGGCCAGATGTCTGCTGCTGAAGGAGAAAACTTCTGTAACGGGAATTCTATAACCCACCTCCCTCACAAGCCTGTACCACCAGGTCAAGGGGAGCAGAGGTAACCTGTAGGCTGTGGGTCTGGTTCCCCACACCTGGAATTGGAGGCAGGTAGTCTGGGTTTAAAAACTGGCTCTCTTGCCCTCTGGCTGTTTGCTCTCAGGTAAATTATTTAAACTTCTGTGTCTGTTTCTCCATCATCGTAATCTCTCAGGGGCCATTATGGGGATTGAATGAGATAAATAGCCCAGGTACATAGTAACCCTCCAGTCTGTGTTACATTAGCTGTGATTTCTACCAGGAGACAAGTATTGTTAGACGATAAGGTGTCAACAGAACTAAGTATTCTCTAGAACAAAATCTCCTACAGCATGTGAGCCTTCTTCTAGGGGAAGTAAATAAGCCCACAGAGAGGTGCCCCTTGCCTCCGGCCACCAGGCCCAAAGGATTGCTTTCAGGGTCAGAATGTCAGTTCCCAGGGCTCCTGGGTGGCTCAGTCAAGCTAAGCATCTGCCTTTGGCTCTGGTCGTGGTCCCGGTGCTCTGGGATCGAGCCCTGCGTCGGGCTCCCTGCACAGAGGAGAGAGCCTGCTTTTCCCTCTCCCTCTGCTGCTCCCCATGCTTGGTCTCTCTCTCGCAAATAAATAAAAAAGGGGCACCTGTGTGGCTCAGATGGTTCAACATCTGCCTTTGGGTCAGGTCATGATCCCAGGGTCCTGGGATCGACCCCTGCACTGGGCTCCCTGCTCTGTGGAGAGCCTGCTTCTCCCTCTTCCTCTGTCTGTTGCTCCCCGTGCTTGCGCGCTCTCTCTCTCTGTCAAATAAATAAATAAAATCTTTAAAATAAATAAATAAATAAAACATTAAAAAAAAAATCAGCCCCCGTCATTCCTGTTCTTTCTTGCACTTCTTCCTTCCCCTGATCCCCAGTGGGTAGATTCACCTTTTATTGCAAGACGAGAAAAGGAACATACATTAAAGCAGACGCATGTTTACTTGGAAACTTCATCACTTTTCTAAATGGAAAAAACTCCTGACCAAGCGAAAGGAGCCGACTTAGGATAGACTTTAATTGGCTATTAGTGTGCGTACTGGGCGGTGGAAATTGCCTGGCCTTTGGCTCCAGACCGTGCAGGGCACCCATGGCAGGCATTAATAGCCCATTAATGCACACCCTGTCACTGCTTTATTTCCTAATTAATACTTCCTGCTTTAGGGATAGGGGAACACAGCTCTAAAATTGTTTTATCTATCGCTGCCGCAATGAGGGAGAAAAAGGATTATTAGCGCCTCATGCCTGTCACGTTAACGGCTGGACTAGAAAATCAGAAGGATTAGTATAGGTTTTATTTTCTTCATCTTTACCTCAGGGTGGAGAAAGGTCAGTCCCAAACCCAGCCCCGAGCTTAGGTCAGGAAGCAAGGATTTTGACAGTATAGTCAGCCCTTGGGTTCCTTGTCGTATCTCAGAGTCTAGGAAGTGGAGAGGAATGATCAAGTGTATGGCAGATTAGTCTCATTCTCCTGAGAATGACTTGAGAGGGAGGATTGCCATGGGCATTTGGGCAGGTTGTGCACTATACAATATCATAGATGTAGAACATTTGCATGTATTATTATGAAAGCTTTCTAATAGATGGAAATAAGTGTCTTGAGGAAGTATCTTTTTCTGTTTCTCTTCAAGGATAGAAAATTCTTCTCAGTGGGGGTGATTTTGTCTCTTAGGAGATCTTTGGCAATGTCTAGAGACATTTTTGGTGGTCACCAGTCGGTGGTGTGCTACTGGGATCTAGTTGGTAGGGACCAGGGGTGCTGATAAATACCCTATATTGTACATGACAGCTGTCCCCCCTCCCCCACCCACCCCAGCTCAACAAATAAAGATGTAGCTCGAACCATGACTAGATCCAGGGCTGAGAAACTCTGGTCTGGAGAATGAAGGCAATCCTCCCTGCCTCTCAGTCTGGCATCTTGTCCCTGCTCGTTCTGGAGAAAGAGCTGCTGGAAAGGGAATGAGCCATTTCTGACTCCACCTCTTATGCCTGTCGGGATCAGTGTGCCTGAAGGAAGGCAGGGCTCAGGGCCGTATCCCTGCAGGGCTGTGGGTTGGGACGACCGCCACTGTGGGGAAACTCTTGTCCCTCAGTTGACCAGGCCCACGTATCTCCTTCCATCCCATGGGTCTTTTAGAGGAACCAACTTTCCTTGTCTCTCCAAAGCTTTCCAAATGGGGATTCCTTGCCTCTAAAGAGAGGGAAACAGTATCCTCAGATTTGCCTTATTTGATGCTTCCTAAACCAGTCTTGGAAGGTATATTTGGATTTTCTGGAAGGTTTTATAGATGATCAGTTGGGGGATACCGGCAGGAATTTGAGGAAAAACAGAACTCCCAGTCTGGTAACTGGGTTCAAATTCCGGTGTTGCCACATACCAGATGTATCGCCTTAGGCAATTCACCGATCCTCTCTGTGCCTCAGTTTCCACATCTGTAAAATGGGGATGAGAATGATGATGCTCCCTGCACAGCACATGTGTTCAGAACAGTGCTTGTCACATGCCAGATGTTCCGGACCTTCTTCCATGTTCATTTTTGGGGCACTGTATTGGTTTGCTAGGGTTACCATAACAAAACGCCTCAGTCCGGGGTAGTATAAATAACACATTTATTTTCTCTCAGTTCTGGAGGCTGGAAGTCCAAGATGAAGGTGTCAGCGGGGTTGGTTTCTTCTGATGGCTGTAAGAAGGAACTTTCCAGACCTCCCACCTTGGCTATCAGAAAACCACCTTTTCCCCATGTCCTCACAGGGCCTTTCATCTGTAGGTGTCTGTGGTTTCTCTGGCTCCTGATCTCCTCTTCTTAGAGAGACACTAGTCAGATTGGAGCAGGACCCACCCTAATCGCCTAATATTAACTTAATTACCACCTTAAAGTCCCTAACTCTGAATACAGTTCCATTCTGAGGTACCGGGGTTTAGGGCTTAGTATGAATTTTGGGGAGACACGGTTCAGCGCCCCCACACCTGACAAGGGCCTGGTAATAACATGAACATGGTCCTGAAATGTTTGACTGTGATACCGATTGAAAAAGCCAGGATGGGGCGCCTGGGTGGCTCAGTGGGTTAAAGCCTCTGCCTTCGGCTCAGGTCATGATTCCAGAGTCCTGGGATCAAGCCCCGCATCGGGCTCCCTGCTCAGCGGGGAGCCTGCTTCTCCCTCTCTCTCTGCCTGCCTCTCTACCTACTTGTGATCTCTGTCAAATAAATAAATAAATCTTTAAAAAAGAAAAGAAAAGAAAAGAAAAAGCCACGATGGACCTTGAGAGCATGATGCTAAGTGAAATAGCCTAGAGAAGGAAAAAATCTATGTGTTTTCACCTAAATGCGAAATCTCAAAAAACAGAACTGCTCTATACAGAGAACAGACTGGTGGTTGTCAGAGGTGTGTGTGTGTGTGGGGGGGGGCTCCACTTATAAAACAAATCCCAGGGATGTAACGTACATCATGATAGCTGTAATTAATACTGTATTGTTTCTTTGAAATTTGTTAAGAGATTAGATCTTAAAAGTTCTCATCCCAAGAAAAGAAAATTGCAGCAATGTGAGGTGATAGATTTTTTAAAGTTAATTAATTTATTTAAGCAATCTCTACACCCAGTGTGGGGCTTGAACTCCTCATCCAAGATCAAGAGCTGCAAACTCCTCCAGCTGAGCCAGCCAGGCGCCCCGAGGTGATGGGTATTAACTAGACTTAGTGTGGTGGTCACTTCACAAATATACATATATCAAGTTGTTATGCTGTATAACTTAAACTAACGCTATGCATTAGTTATATCTTAACACTGGGAAAAAAGCCAACAGCTCAGGGATAAACCTCTTCTCTTCTCCCCCTTATGTTTCAGGTAAGACCTCAGACCCAGGTTTTATGCCTGCTTTAAAGATATTCCTGAGTTGGGGCACCTGGGGTGGTGCATTGGATTCTTGGTCATGATCTCAGGATCAGGTCAGGATCTCATGATCGTGAGACTGAGCCCCGCAGGGGTCTCTACACTCAGTGTTCAGTCTGCTGGTGATTCTCTCTCCCTCTCCCCCTCCTGCTCATGCTCTCTTTCTCTCTCAAATAAATAAATACATCTTTTAAAAAAACTATTCGTATGTCAATAAGGGCAGGTGCTTCCCTCCCACATCTTTTGGTAGCCTTTCGGGGTTATGTTAGAGCCTCGCGATTAGAGTGATCACATATCTTAGATTTTTCTGGGGAGTGATGATTTCAAAAATTCTGTCTTCTTGTCCCTCTAAGAACACTTGTATATTTCACACAACAGTTTCCAAAATTTGGTTCAGGAATTATGGCCACGGTGCCTACCGTGCCAAGATGGCAGCTTGGAGGTTGAGGAGGGAGGGGCTGGTGACAGGGGGCCAAGGCGAGCCAGAAGGGGGAGAGAAAAAAAGAGCCAGAAGATAACCCTAGAACCAATCCCCAAATAATAATGCTTTTCTAAGGCATCAAGTATTAGCCTCTAGTTTATTCCTTGAATACTGTACTAGGAGGAACGTTTAAGACAAAATTTCCTGGCTAAAGTGGAAATAGAAATACTTGTTTGTTTGAAGGTTATTTCAAGGAGTAATGCTAATATCAATAAATCCCTTCAAAAATGAACAAAAGGAACTTAGAAAATGTTCCTTTTCCTCTCAATCACTCTTCATAGCTCACCGAGCAATGTTTCTATTTGTACGGACGGGGGAAGGATGCCTGAATCCTGGGTCTGTTGCAATGATCACCTTCCTGCCTGTGCAATATTCATGCACGAGGCAGGCAAACCATGGCTCAGCTCTTGGGCCTCATCCAAGAGCTGCTGCAGGAGGGAATCCAATCGATATACATTAGGGCATCCTCAAGCGTCTTTGGCAAGGGCCTATAGATTATTTTGCTGAAGGCATTTGTTAATTTGACAGCAGACCCGGAGTGGCAAGAACAATGCACTTGTCAGTCAGGAAAAAGCCCCTGAAAAAATCAGCACCTCCAAGCAAGGCGATCTCAGTGTGAAGGCTGATGAGAACATGGCTTGTATTTTGGACAATAAACTCTATCTATGCTGGGCTCCCGGTCGTTAAGTGTCTCTGCTCTAAGAGAAAACAGGGGCTATTAAGTCCTCCAGATAGAACCAGGGGGAGAGCGATCCTTTCTTTTATAAGCAGAAGGGAAGGTTCTGCTCAATAAAGATCAATTAAACATCTCTGTTAAAAGGTTGCTCGGGAGCCGGTGCCAAGAGAAATTCCACTGTATTAAGCCACACGCTCTCATTTCCTTCTCCTCTCCCACCTCTGTATCTTGCACTAGGGGGACTCTTAAGAGGACATTGGCTATTGGAGGTGGGGTGAGGTGACAGTGGCTCTCACCTTCGTGGCTGAATGATCTGTGATGTTGAGTGACTTTTCATGCCTTTAGGCAGGGGCATCCCCAGAGGACCCCAGACAGATCAAATTCTCCTTTAGATTCAGCTGAGCATCAGTCATTCTGATGGACGAGTACAAATAAATAAATAAATAAAAATAAAGGCTATGACAACAGGTGTCCTGAAAGATTATGTGGTAGTCAGAGCTACTAAATCCCAGGATGCAGGAAGAGATTGGGGGGGGGGTGTCCTTGGGGTCCCTTACAGGAAGAACATAATCTAAAGCCCACCCCTACCACCGGTCTCCTTTACATGTACAACCAGCTTCTACTTCTTTAAAATACTGTGCACTTCTGTTCGGTGGCTTAGACAGTGGCCTCTCATGTAAATTCCATTTTTGGGGGATCAGAATGAACTGTCCTGCTTTCTAAACGCCTGTAATTGAGTCTAAATAAATAGATTTCAATTATAACGCCTGCCTAACAGTTAATTTTTCAAACATCTGTCCCTCACCCAGGATGTAAACTTCTTGTTTATCTTGTCATCCCCTATCAGCCATCCAGTGCCCAATATCTGATTTGATGCTTTGCATAGGGCAGGTGTGTTGAAATAAGCCTGCAAGTTGATCTTGAATAAACATCATTGCAGGAATCATCTTTAACTATATTCCTTTTTCTTTTCTTTTTTTTTTTTTTAAGATTTTATTTCTATATTTATTTATCAGAGAGAGAGAGAGAGAGAGAGAGACAAGCACACAAGCAGAGGGAGCAGTAGGCAGAGGGAGAAGCAGGCTCTCCACTGAACAAGGAGCTTAATGTGGGATTCGAACCCAGGATCCTGAGATCACCACCCAAGCCAAAGGCAGATGCTTAGACAACTGAACCACCCAGGCAGCCCTAACTATATTTCTGAAAGGCGGGCAGTGCACATAGGCCTGGGTCATAGGAGGATCTGGGCACAATGTATGAATGTGGCTATAAAAAGACACCTCCACCTATATTTAAATCCAGAAATGTTTGGACTTAGTAATCTCCAGCAGTAGTGGAGACATGAAAGCCCTGGGCCTCTCTATAAGGTTTCTACTGCTGTGTAACAAATGAGCCTGAACTCAGCAGCCTGCCGTGCTTTCCTTAATTCTCTTGTGGTTCCTGTAGGTCGCAAGCCCAGCCACGCACGGCACGGCTGGATCTCTGCTCTGCTGCAGTCTTACCGAGGTGATGTCAAGGTGTTGGCCAGGGCTCAGCGCTCATTTGGGGATCCGTGTTCTCTGCCAAGCTCATGAGTCATTGGAAGAATTCATTTCCTTGAGGTCATAGGGCAGGAGGACCCCTTTTCTGGCTGGCTGTCAGGCAGGTCCTCTCAGTTTCTAGAGGTCACCCACTGTTCCTGCCTCATGGCCCTCTCTCTATCAGCATTGGAGACTCTACTCTCAAGCTGTTTCTTCCTCTCAGGTTGATTCTGACTCCTCTGTGACTTCTGGACTCAGGTTTAAAGAGCTTCATTGATTTGATCAGGCCCACTAGGATGATGTCCCTATCCCAAGGTCACCTGGTTTGGTGCCTTAAAAACTTCTGCAAAATCCCTGCAGAGTGGCCCTGGAATGCATGCGTGATTGGATAATTGGAAGAAGGGGTGAATCCACAGGGGTTGGAAAACTTGGAGACCATCTCAGAATTCTGCCTACCACACATCCCGCTAGGCGGAAGCGAAAGCTTTGTTTATGGGCCTGTGCCTGACCCCGAATGTCCTCCCCTACTGTCTTGAGTTGTGTCGACAGAGTTAGTCGCTAACCCACCTCCAACATTAAAAGTACAGCTCCCTGAAGAGGGAGAGAAGACCAAACCCTGTCTTCATCCCTTGCCATAGGTGATGTGTTATGGCGTTGGGGAGATTTCCATTGGATCAGCTGCCATTTGAGAAACAACCTTAGTAAGGTGACAGATAGCAAGCATTCATGTGTCTTTTTAATGGTGTTATGAAGGGTCTATGATAGGGGACAGCAAACTAGAGCCAGCCATCTGCTTTGGGCAAATAAAATACTGCACCCCAGCCATGCCCTTCATTGATGACGTTTCTCTGGTTACTTTGATTACGGTGACAGAACCAAAGTATTGTGACAGATACCATGGGTTCAACAGAACCAGAAATACTCTCTCGCCCTCTAACTTACTGACCACTGGTCTAAGGCCACTCCCATAGTTCTCTGAGGATAAGAATCACCTGGCTCATTTGTTCAAAGCACAATTTCTGGGCTGAACACAGACTTCCTGAGCCAGAATCTGTAGGGTAGGGAGTTTGGGGAGGGAAGCAAACAAGCTTCACAGGTGATTGTTATCCCTGGAGAAATACTGGTCTCAGGTAGGCCTTCTTGCTACGTCAGAGCTGTTAAAAGGCCGTAGGTGTTGCCGTCGAGAGCTTAGATATTGAGTTTCTGTCGATTGGCGTTGTGGCTCTGCCTCTCCCCTAACCTGCCACCTCAGGTAAGTTCCTTTACGTATTTATTTATTAAAAGATTTTATTTATTTATTTGAGAGAGAGAGAGAGAGCACGAGAAGGGGAGGGTCAAAGGGAGAAGCAGACTCCCTGCTGAGCAGGGATCCTGATGCAGGCCTAGTTCCCTGGACTCCAGGACCATGACCGGAGCTGAAGACAGCCGTTTAATCAACTGAGCCATCCACATGCCCTGGTAAGTTCCTTTATATTCTATTTCTTAACCCGAGAAACAAAGATAATCATAACTCGTTGTATATATGCACAGTGCCTAACACAATGCTCACTATGGTCCTTCTTCTGGGGGACCCCACCGTGGATATAGCTCATCATTGGGGCAGGGGCTCCTGCAGAATCTTCTAGTAGTCCATGGTGTACTGGCATCTTCCCCAGAAAGAAAAACTCCCTTAAACGAATCTGCCATTACGTTCTGGAAAGTAGGAGGCCCTTTATAAAGTCAGGCTTCCCTGTATATCACTGAATATCTCAAGAGGTCGTAATTGATTCTTTTAGGATATAACGGAGTTTGCAAAAGAATTAATTCATTACTGAGATTTCTCGTACTCAGCAGGAAACTTGAATCTTTTTTACCCTCTATTTGTGAGTTAATGCTTTTAAAAATCATTGCCTGATGAGATCATGCAAATTCAGCCATTGGTAGAGCTGTTGAAAGAATGCTATGCCTTTGCCACGTAAATTCCTACAATATACTGGACTCCCGTAGTACACTGGGTTACCAGGGAATTTTGTATTTTCCTAAAAGGGGGAGAAAAATCAATCTTGAACCTTTTAGTCTGGTGATCAAGGAGTCTCTGCATCGATTTTGTTCAATGACTCAGGTAGTGTACCATTTATCCTAATTTGATCTGATTTAAAGGATATTTTTTCTGGGAAGTATTAATCTGAGTGTTCTGTGGGTAACACTAATACCCCACTTCCTTTAAATACACTTTACACTGCTTATGTAAACATCCTGGGGTAGAGTTTCCTTCTAAGTTTTCTCAGATACGAAATTTGAATTGGTGGCATGTTATTTCTGTTCTCAACAGAAGAGGGAGGCAAAGTCCTGACTAAACACCTTACCTACACCCTAGGCCAGAGAGAAATGTATCCATTTTCTTAGAGGAGGAGGTCAACAAGAACAGGACGAACTCTGCCAGGGATGACAGAGCCTCCGCCAATGAATAAAAAAACACACACAATTAGCAAGCCAGAGTGTTTTTTTCAGTTTCTTAATTTTGTTTTTGTTGTTGTTGACTTCAGTTTTAAAAGACAGTACCAGTTGGGAACCCAGAAAAACAAATCCTCAGAGGGCAAGGCAAGGGATGGTCTTCAGTTTTATCCAATGCAGTGTTGAGATCTTCAGTCCTCCACGATGCAGCGGGAAGGACGTACAGGTAGCCAGGCCACCCGGCTGAGCTTCTGGGTTAGCAGCTACTGGTGCTATATTATCCCTTTTGCTCATTTTGAGGAGAAAAGTAACAACTGCTGACCCCAGTAGTAGCATGCATTCCTGTTAGCTTTTTCTAAGTCCCAGATTTCTCTTAGGTTCATGTCTTCTGTGCAGATGCACCCCTCCCCCAGACTTTCAGAGTGTTTCTATGGCTCACACCTGGTGCCAACCAACAGCCACAGATCTGCCTGAAGGCCCTCGTGGAAGGCGGCTCTGATGGAGAACTCAGGGGCTGCACCCGGGGGGGGGGGGGGGGAGGGCGGCCATCTTGGCGGGAGGGTGCCTTGGTCTCCAGTGGGCTTCTTCCTGCTGTGGTTTGGAAGGGGGCAAGGATGGGCACACAGCCTTATTTGATGGAAGACAAGAGTATTTGCTTTAGGATCACTTCAGAGGTTCATATTTCTCTGATGGAAGAACAATATCAATTTGTGTGTGTGCTTGTTATCATGGAAACACTAGGGATGGGCAATCGTTGGCATGAGTCAGCTGAACTGCGTTGAATTTACCACGACTTGAGCTGACCTTGGACAGGTGCCTTAACCTTTCTAGTCTTGCATCTATAGAATGGGAATTCTCACATCTATCTTGTTTTCCTCCAAGATTGTTGTGAAGAATCAGGGAAATATGTATGTGAAAATACTTTTGAAAATAACAACCTCCTCTGTGTGTCATGGTGTGGCAGATGGCATCCAGCTTGAGTTGAGATTCAGAACTATGAGTGTGAACTAGAAGAGAGGTGAGCAGGGCCAGGACAGGGGTGAAGCAAGCAGGGGGACGAGGGTGCTAAATTTAAGTAAGCCATCCCTCACAGGGGTGTTTGCCAGCTCTGAGCTGGCAAGCCCCTGAGAGCCAGTGTTTCCTTAAATTCTGCACCATACCTCACCCAAGTTCCTGTCCCAAGTATGAGTAAAAGACATGTCTGTTAAAGACATAAATAAAATATATACTCATTGTAACAACGTACGCTAGTACCTCATCTAACTTTGCAGAGGTAACCATTGGCATTATTTCTGGGATGTCTTTCCTGGCTGTTTTCTTTCACCTGTAGTCTTCAACTAGAATTCTTTTTTTTTTTTTTTTTTTTGAAATATTTTGTTTATTTATTTGACAAAGGTCACAAGTAGGCAGAGAGGCAGGCAGAAAGAGAGGAAGGGAAGCAGGCTCTCTGCTCAGCAGGGGCTCAATCCACTGAGCCACTCAGGCACCTTTCAACTAGGCTTCCTATTTTCCTCTCATAGGTAGCACAGAAACATGCAAAAGAAAGCAATCTGGGGCGCCTGGGTGGCTCAGTGGGTTAAAGCCTCTGCCTTCAGCTCAGGTCATGATCTCCGGGTCCTGGGATCGAGTCTCGCATTGGGCTCTCTGCTCAGCAGGGAGCCTGCTTCCCTCTCTCTCTCTCTCTCTGCCTGCCTTTCCGTCTACTTGTGATTTCTCTCTGTCAAATAAATAAATAAAATCTTTAAAAAAAAAAAAAAAAAAGAAAGCAATCTGATTCCCAAACCTCAGTGGTGTTCTAGATCTTGGTCAGGGGTTTATTGGCAGACTCTGTGGTTCGGTCATATGGCACATGACCAAAAGTAGATGATTAAATGTTACTTCAGCCAGATTTCCCGACCACGGCCCAGGTCTTAAGCAGTTGAAGACAACTAGGCCAACTGAGAACTCCAGCACTTGTCTGTATTTGTCTCCCAAATAAGTTCGAGATGGGTCGGGGTGGAAACAAACCACTTCTCTTTAGGTGGGGCTGGGGGGAAACACTGTCAGTACTATAATAGACTTTGTTCCTGACATAGAATATCCATGTGTACCTCTCTCCCTGCCACACCCCCTTCCCTCCATCTGACATGGGGTCATGCTATACCTAATGTCTTTTGATGGTAGAACCATGCCTACGTTCGTCCACCTGGTCAGCAAAAGGCAGTCACTGAATAGGAATAGGAAACAAGGACAGGGTTTATTGGAGAGGCGGCCAAAGGAGGAGATGGAAAGGCAAGCCTCAGCTCTCCCTCTGGGAAGGGGGAGATTCCGGGATCTTTTTTTTTTTTTTTTTTTTTTAAAGATTTTATTTATTTATTTGACAGACAGAGATCACCAGTAGACAGAGAGGCAGGCAGAGAGAGAGAGAGAGAGAGGAGGAAGCAGGCTCCCTGTGGAGCAGAGAGCCCGATGCCGGGCTTGATCCCAGGACCCTGAGATCATGACCTGAGCTGAAGGCAGAGGCTTTAACCCACTGAGCCACCCAGGTGCCCCAGATTCCAGGATCTTTAAAGGCAAGTGGAAAAGGGTCCGGGTAAAGGGGACAGGGGTGATGTGACTCAAACTCAGGCAAAGGAAGTTAATGGGTAGGGGAGGGTTTCTTTCATTTGTTGTGCTCAGAGAGATGGTCAGGGGTCCTGGCCGGTGCTGGCCCGCTTCTTGATGAAACCTCGAGTCTCTGCAAAACAACTAAATTAATACTTGGTTACCAGGGTGTCAGCAAAAATATTAGAGAAATATGGTGGCAGACTGCACTCCCAGAATGAGCAAATTTTGGTAAAACGATTGTGGCTGTGCCCATGTGCCCTATTAACTCTTTGTTTACTGGTTTCAATTGACTTGCTTCATTTAATACAGCTTGAATCTTCCAGAGCAGTACTTAGAAGCCAACCTCATTGTTTTTAACAGCCCCTCATCTCCTTCCCTAGGACTGGGTAGTTAATTTAACCCTTTCTGTGCCAGACGTTTGGGTCCTTTTCACTGGCACAGTTGGAAGTTTAATTTGGGTCAAGGAGGAATGGACATTTTGACAGCAGATTACAGGGCACAAAGATGAGCACAGAATGGGATCTGTCCCTGGTATTTTTTCTTCCTGACCCACCACCACCGGGGTCACGTTCAAGTACAGTTTTCATTTCTAGTTTAGGGGCTTTAAGTAAAACCTGGAAGCACTCCTTTTGTTTAAGACAAAATTCCTTGGTAAAATAGTGTGTGGCACAAATACGCCTGCTTTGGGCATGGTAGTTCAAAAGAGGAGTACAGCGTTTTCCCTTGTTCTGTGTAAACCATCCTGCAGCTTTGGTCTAGCTGGGGTCTGAGGCATGGGGCACGGGAAGGAGCCCGAGAGGGAGCTATGCAGACGCAGCGCCACCCAGTGGCTGTCTGGAGAGAATGAACCTGTTTGCCCGCACAGGAGCAAAATCCCCGGAAACTACTAGAAAAGTGAGGGGCGTTTTACATTTTGAGGGGCATTTTTTAAAATAAGGTCTTATTTATTTGACAGAGAGATCACAGTAGGCAGAGAGGCAGAGAGAGAAGGGGAAGCAGGCTCCCTGCTGAGCAGAGAGCCTGATGTGGGGCCTGGGATCATGACCTGAGCCAAAGGCAGAGGCTTTAACCCACTGAGCCACCCAGGCTTGAGGGGCATTTTAATGGAGGCTGAGGTACTGCATAAGCAGGGATATTGGTGCCATTGACATTGGGGTTGTTGTCAAAGTGACCACATGCAGCCACAGGCTGGTGCCTGGGGATAATTCTGGTTTGTTGCTTTTGAGTGAATTTGCATTTTACATCTCCCCTGTATCTACGTTTATTAGAACCAGATAGTGGCAATGTTCCGGGAGCAAGTCATTTTCTAGGCAGTGCTTATTGGACTTCGGGGACTTTTGCCATAACTCTGTGGCGTGTAAGTTGGGAACCACTGAGACGGGATATTGAAAAGCTGAGTGCAAATGAGATCCCCAACTCCGTGTCAAGGGGGCGTGTGTTCTTTAAGGCAATCTTGGGGTGAGTTCTCTCCTTACTGTTGGAACACCCTGTTACTCCTCCTCGAAGATCGGAAAATGATTCCCTAATGTAACAAATCAACTTCTCAGGCAGCCTGTTAACCCTTTCCTCTATTACAAGATGCTCCCCTATAAAGAGCCTGTTTCCCTGCAGCTGTGGTCAGGGCAAGGGCTGTCTTAGCTCTCAGCAAAACAGGATGCTTGTTTCCGCTGCTAAAGCTTTGCTTGTGTTCTTCTACCTCCACGTCGTTAGTAATCTCCAGTTTACCGTCGAGCCATGTCCTCAGTGCACCCTGCTTCTTGTCCTCTCCGTCAACCTGGTCCGGGAGTGCCTTTCTCTTCTGTAAACTCTTGAAGCTTTAAAGCTGGGGTCCTGTATTTGATGTGACCTTCATTTCGGGCATGTCCCTTCCTCTTAGCTAGATCATCAGTTCTGATGTTGAATGTCTTATAGCTTCTTGAAGATGTTAGACACAAAAATAGTGTAATGTTTAAGTAGCCTGTTACATGATAGAAAAAAAAGCCAAGTTTTTTTTTCCCCCCAAACTTGTTTTTGTATATTGGATCTGCTTCAGATAGATTTTAAATATCCGTGCATCCATCCGTTCAGTCATGTGCGTGAACACATGGAGCTAGATACATGTCTGGCAATCCCTCTTCGGCAGAGAGTGGAGAAAACACTTTGATTTTCTGCAACGGTGATAAATGCGGCCGCCCATGCTCTAGGGACAAGACCCTCGTGACTTACTACCATGACTCTAAAGATGCCTGTTTCCGCAGTTGTGGGGATAAGGTGGTTCTCCGATTCTTACCTGCCCTTGAAATGCCAAGTGAATATTACCCCCACCTTAAAAGACCACCAGAGACGTGAGTCAAAGCCAATCAGCAAGGGTCGTTTATTGCAGGTTCGAACCTGGACCTCTGCGCTGCTCGTTGCCGATAACGCGGAGAGCTACACCTATGGAGGGGAGCGGGTGAGGGGGGGGTGTAAGGCGCCAGCTTTTGCTTTGTCCTCAGCCAGCCTCCTGCTCCTTCACCCTTTTGTAGACCGACATGAAATGCTTACGAGGCATCGTCTTCCACTAGATTGGACATGTATACCTGTTGAAAGCATGCTTACCAATGTGGGAAATCAAGCCATTTGCTCCTGAAAATGAAGTTAATCTCCTTGGATCAGGGATCGAGACCCCAGACCACCCCCATCCTGTATCCCTGCATTCCTGGGCCTGCTGCGTGCTCAGGAAACACTTCTTGGATGAGCGGTGTTCATACTTGGGTTGGATTCATCTCTGCTTCCTCTTGCTCTGCTCTGTGTTGGCTTTTTCTGCGTGTGCATGGCTTGCTGTCCTCTAGGGTAAGATAGTTCAGTGTCACACAGGCCATTGGGCAACTGCTCACTGGGAGAGGTTCAGGGGTTCTAATATCTTGGGAGGATTTATCCCAATTATGTAACTGCCCCAATCGAGTTCTGTCATAAGAGCTTTATAGAAGGATGAGCCAGGTTTCACATTTATCCCAAGAAAACAGACTTATCCAGATCATCTATATTTTAGCAGGGAGTACCAAACTTCGGGCTCAGAAATGCACTTTAAATAATTCTTGCTGTGCCATATATTTTAAATATCATTAAAAAGCCATCTTCTTTTAAAAATATGTGCGCGATATATTTTATGAAACCTATAACAAGTCTATGAAAAATTGATTATTTTTTTCCACAGGGATATGTTCAAATGATTTTCATTCTGCTCTCCAAATGAGAAATCCAGTGCTCATTATGCCCTTTATCTTATTTAGTCCCTCTTGTGAGTATGATCGCCATGTTCCCAAGCAAAGAGAAATCGGTTACTCTGGATGAGTAACCAAATAACTTCCCGCGGCGGGCCAGAGAGTTGGTGCAGATCTAAAGGAGGAAGCTTGGATTTCCCGTTCAAGTGCCTTGCTTTCTGGTTCTGTGCCTCCTTCCGGTCAGCTCCGTGTAAACTGGGTCAGAATATAACCTGAGAGCTGAGCTAGGTTTCAGGTACAGGTGCGACGTATGTGTGCTATAAAGAAGTAGGTCACTTGAGGACCTAAGGAAGATGCAAGGAACATCACAAAGATGATAACTGTTCTTTCAGTTAGGAGTTTTTTGTTTCTGTTTTTGTTTCTTTTCATGAAAAGGATGTGCCAATGCCCTGGCTTACTTTGCTGCTGGAGTTCTTTGGTTTTCTTTGCTCTGAGCTTATGGCCGAGGCTGCCTTGCCCCTGTACGCTCCTTCCCTGATCCTTAGGCTCAGAGCCATGCTGGGCAGGGGTCCGGAGGATCGGGAAGGATGGGGTGTCATTAACACTTCTCTGTGCTGGAGTCTCTTCGGAGCTGGTCCCTCTACTGTTCCCTCTGGGAGTCCTGGGCTCTTGTAACGACCCCAGCATGGGTAGAGGCTGGGGGAAACTGGGCACCCGGAGTGCCTGTGGCCCAGAGGTAGAGCCCCACTTGCCACTAAGGTGGGGGTAGAAGGTGCCTTCCCTGCTGGGTGATGGGTGAGCACATAGCGTTTGTTTTAGCAGCCAAGAGGCTGGTGTTGTAGGCCCTTGCCCTCCTGCGTCAGGCTGCAACCCTTCTGCTTCACGGATGGAGCTTCCAGGTAAGATTTCTTCTTTTATATTGTGGTAAAAACACATAACATTTACCATCTGAATCACTTGAAGGCAGACGGTTCTGTAGCGTAAAGTATGTTGATGTGGTTATGAAACACATCTCTAGAACTTTCTCCTCTTGCAAAACTGGAACTGTAAGACAGTTGAAGACAGTCGTCCCCTCCTCCACACTCCCTCGAGCCCTGAGGAACCAGCCCTCCACTTCCTGTTTCTGTGGATTTGGCTAGCTTGGGGAGGAGTTCTTTTAAGAACACAGTGGGGTACCTGAGGAGGTTGGAAGGCTACTGATTCCTCTTTCCTCACTCTACCCCACCTGAGCCTCCCCCTGTCAGGAAAAGGGGATTCTGGAGGCTCTGGGAGGCTGATATGGCCACAGTGACGAAGCCAGGAGCCCAGATATTTAAGCCAGATTGCCTGGTTCAAATTCTCATTCTGACCCAAATTGGGTATGTGAAATCGGACAGTTCATTGAACTCACTGCCTCAGTTTTCCAGTCTGTTGAAGGGACGTGATGGTAATAGTGTCTGCTTTACAACCTGTTTGGAAGACGAAGTGAGGTGATTTACACAAAGCACTTGAATAAAGCCTGGCGTTTGTGTAAGCGTTTGCTATTATTAATGTTAAGGGACTTCCTAGCACGACACAGGTCCTCCTGAAGAGAGCTGTGACTTGGGGCCTCCAACCAGCATCTTCGGTACGCGTTTGAGAGTTTCCACTTAAGACTAAATAGATAGCTTTGGCTCACATGCTTTCCTCCCTTCCACATTCCTATTTCTCATCAGGGCATGCCATTGATTTTGAAGGAAGGAAGCTCCATCAATACCTTAATCGTCCAGGGGAGAAGGATGCAGGACATAACCTACAGCACAAGGACTGTCATCTTGTGACATCAGTTCAACCCACGCTTCGGATGTGGACACACTGGGTTAGGTGTCCCCCATACTGGGGGCCACCGAATGAGCCAACCAGGCAGAAATCCCTGCTTTTGTGGAGCTTGTGTTCTGGTGGGGCCAGGCCTTTACCACGCAGCCCACGCCATCTGTGTTTTCCTTGGGCTTCTCAAGCCTAGGAAGAGGAAAAATTTGCATAAAAGTGCTCGAGTTGGGAAATGAACGCTCTACACTTCTGGCTAGTGGTGACTTTTGAAAAATGGCGGGTAAAAAGAAATACTCCCAATGGTGCAGAAAGACTGGCATTCTCAGGTTGAGACGATTTTTCAGAAAGTTTCCAGATCAATTGATCTCAGGCTCTTACTCAAGGGTTGTGCTTACAGTACAGTCTGTCATACTTAGAACATGGTGAGGACAGCATAAGGCTCATTGCCCTTGTGCTTCGATCAGACGTCAGGACCAATGGGGAGTTCCCTCTGCCTGCGCCTCTCCAGGGCTTTATTCTTTCCTCCTCGTGTGAACCCCTGACATTCAGACACCGAGGAAGCGGAAGTAGTGACTGGGGTTGAGCTTATTCTCATTGGGGAAGAAAATAAGAATTGCCGACAGAGTAGGGCACGTTGAGGCTCACTTGTCATAGGCCGGGGACTGTCTAGTTAGGAAGAAAAGACTTATGATGCAGACACTCGGGTTGCTGGCTACTTGCCCCCAGCCATGGGCCTCACAACTTCTGACACAAAGTACAGTTGACCCTTGAACTGTTGGGGGCGGGGAGGCTAGGGGTACTAACTCCTGACCCCCTGCACAGTTGGAAATCTGTATATAACTCGTTTTTTTTAAGGTTATTTGAGAGAGAGAAAGTGTGAGGAGGGGTGGGGGATGGGCAGGGAAAGGGAGAGAAAGTCTTCAGCAGCACCTGTGTGAGCAGGGGTGGGGGAGAGGGAGAAGAAAGACTCCACAGGCAGACTCTCTGCTGAGTTGGGAGCCCAATGCCCAGCCTGATCCCAGGACCCAGAAATCCTGACCTGAGCAGAAACGGAGGTTCAGATGCTCAGCGGACTGAGTGCCCCCAGGTGCCTCAGCATATAAGTTTTGACTCTCCAAAAACTTAACAACTAATAAATAACCCACTGTTGATCAGGAGTCTTCCCGAGAACCTAAACAGTTAACGCGTCTAGTATGTTACGTGTATAATACATTGTGTTCTTCAGGTAAGCTAGAGAACAATGTTGAGAATCCGAAGAGAAAAGACATTTACAGAATGGCACTCTTTGTCAAAAATCTGCATAGAGTAGACCCTAGCAGTTCAAATTTGTGGTATGCAAGGGTCAACCCGACAGCATTTTTTTTTTAATTTTTAAATTATTTTTTTAAATTTTTTATAAACATAATGTATTTTTATCCCCAGGGGTACAGGTCTGTGAATCGCCAGGTTTACACACTTCACAGCACTCACCATAGCACATACCCTCCCCAAGGTCCATAACCCCACCCCCCTCTCCCACACTCCCTCACCCCAGCAACCCTCAGTTTGTTTTGTGAGATGAAGAGTCACAGCTCTAGAGTGAAGTGTTAATTTCAGGTGAACAATTTAGTGATTCATCACTTAGGTGCCATGCCCCATGCTCAATACAACAAGTCCCTCCCTAATCCCATCATCTGTTCCCCCTCCCTCCCTACCCCACTATAAACCATCAGTCTGTGCTCTATAAGTAAGACTCTATTTCTTGGTTTCTTCTTCTTTTTTTTTTTCTCCTATGATCATTTGTTTCTCAATTCCACATATGAGTAAAATCATATGGTATTTGTCTTTCTCTGACTTATTTCACTTAGCATAATGATTTCTAGCTACATTGACGTTGTTGCAAATGGCAAGATTTCATTCTTCATAGCATTTCTTTTTCTTTAAGATTTTATTCAAGAGAGCATGGGGAGGGAGTGGGGAAGGGCAGAGGGAGAAGCAGAAGCACACTCCCTGTTGAGCAGGGAGCCCAGCCCAGGCTGGTCCCAGGACCCGGAGATTGCCCGACTAAGGAGATAGATGGGTGATCCCAGGACCCTGAGGTCCCAACTCCAGCTGAAGGCAGACACTCAGGTGCCCCCTTCCCAGTACTTCTTTCGTGGGATCCTAAGTGCTCTGTTTGTAGGCGCTTACCAACAACACAGCACTGGTGGGCTGCCCTTGGCAGGCAGTCAGGTTTGGTGGGTCATAGCCATTTTATGTACCAGGGACTTCTGGGACTAGTATAGTGGCCTTAAAGCCACAACCACTGGCAGCCATGGCTAACTGTGTGTTGCCTAAGCAACTGCTACTATCCTTCCTCCCTTCTGGTAGATCCCGGGATGTTAGGGAACCAGAGAGATCTCTTCTCCCATCCTGAGAGAAGGGACCTGGAGGTCTAAGCCAGTTGTAATCCATTCTTTTTGCCAACTTCCCTTGTGACTCTAACTGGTCACACATGGCCCTGACCCATGGTGGTGGTTTCTAGGAGAATTTTTTTTTTTTTTTTTAAGTTCCCAAATAAAAAGTCTTATGGGGAGAAAACTTCTCTTCCTACCTCTTCTTTCCAGTATGAAACACCGCTGTGATGACACAATGGAACAGTAGGAGCCGATTGACAACTCTGAGTTAAACATTTAAGAAAGAGGAACAAAGAAAATCAGAAATTAGCTGCAGCCCAGCTATTGGAAGGCTGTCCCCAAAACTGGGCTGCCTGTTCCTAGATCCCCTGTTGGGAGAAGATGAAGTGTCTGTCACATCGGCCTATGTCAGTCTGGTGGGCTGTTGCTGGGGACTGGAAGGATTTCAGCTGATAGAGCAGTTTTAGTCCTCGTCTTTGAGACCAGATGTCCACATTGCATATGGGTTTGTGTGATTGTGACTGTTAGGTAGCAAGAGGTCACATGGCCTAAGTGCACTGAATCCTCTATGCTTTTATTTTTTTTAAATTTTATTTATTTGTCAGAGAGAGAGCACAAGCAGGCAGAGTGGCAGGCAGAGGCAGAGAGAAGCAGGCTTCCCACTGAGCAAGGTTCCTGATGCGGGACTCAATCCCAGGACCCTGGGATCATGACCTGAGCTGAAAGCAGAGGCTTAACTGACTGAGCCACCCAAGCACCCCCCCTCCCACTTTTTGAAGACTTATTTGAGAGAGCACAGGAGAGAGCACGAGAAGGAGAGAGAAACTCAAGCAGATTCCCTGCTGAGTGTACAGCCCAATGTGGGCTTGATCTCACAACACCGAGATCAGGGCCTGAGCTGTTTCTTCAAGCAAGATGAAGACTAAGAAGTGATCCTTGGATTTAGCAATGGAGGTGCTCAGAATTTAGCTACTCCATAGCAGCCTTACCTGTGTGTCCATTTCGTTTAGCTGAATGGCTTACAGGACCTGAAATGGACACCAGCCCCTCAAGCAAACATAGGGCCTGGATAACAGCCTATGGAATTACGAGAACCTAGAAGTTCCTGATAGGAACCCCCCAATCCTTTTGTGATCAGTAGCCTTCCTTGCCTCCCGGGGCCTTTGCCTCGTGTTCCCCTTAGATAAGACCCCTTCCTGGGGAGCTTACCTGAACTCCACTCTTTTGGTTTGAATTGAGCAATCCAGTCATATCCCAGGAACCCCAAAGCATTCCACCCAGAGACCCTAATAAAGGCACATGCCCTAAGTCCTGTCTCTCGGTTTACACTCTGCCTTGACTTCCAGTGTGGCCCCACGCAGTGTACCATACACCCCCTCCAGGATCTGTGAGTAATAAACCTGATCTAAATTTCTCTTCTGGTCTGTTGAACCACCCTTCACCAAGGGGCACCCTTGGGTTCCACCTAACAAATGGTAATTTAATGAAGTCCTAATAGGAGGTCCTCAGCAAGGGTGACAGGGAAGTTTTGGTGGAGCGGTGGGTATGAAAGTCAGAGTGGGACCGGGCGGAAGAGAGAAGGAATATACTTCAAGTCTAAGGAGTTTTGCTGTAAGAGGGGAAGAGAAATGGGGGGAGGGGTCGCTGAAGGGGGATGCAGAGTCCAAGGAAGAAAGAATATTTTGTCAAGCTAAAACTATCCTCGACAAAGCTAAATAGACAAGGACCATTTTATTCAAGATGATTGCACTAGAGGAGAGATGCGTGATTTGTGGTCCATGCTGATGGCCTGAAGCAGGGGGTGGTAGGGATTTTGAGGGCTGTGCTGAAAAAAATGAAGACCAACCATTTGCTAATTGACTTTACTCAAAGGAATGTTTAACTTCGCATATTTTATGAGAGGAAGTAGTTTTAGGACTTGCAGCAAAGAGCCCACAGAGGTTGGGCTCCTACGCTCCTCTAGAAACCTGGTGGTTCAGGTAGTATCAACTTGGATTGCATTTTTTAAAAGATTTTATTTATTTATTTATTTCGCAGAGATCACAAGTAGGCAGAGAGAGAGGGGGAAGCAGGCTCCCTGCTGAGCAGAGAACCTGATACGGAGCTCGATCCCAGGACCCTGAGATCATGACCAGAGCTGAAGGCAGAGTCTTAACCCACTGAGCCACCCAGGCACCCTTTGATTGCATTTCAAGAGCTGGTACCCAGGCCCTTGAGAAAGACCAACCTGGGCCTGTAAACTCCCCAAGAGGCTTTTAACAAGATTTATGTACACTTCAAAGGGGGCAGAGGAAGAATTTACCAGTTTCAAGAAAGTGCTCTAAGAAAAGCGAGGTTCAGTGCTAAGGAAGGAGTTTAGTTAAGCTGAGGGAAGTTTTGAGGCCATCTTGTTTGAGTTCTAAAACGAGTACATCTGATGTTTAAAACTTCTGAGGTGTATGGGATAACCCAGACTTTTCCCAAAGTCTGTCTCTAGAGCTTCATGAGCTTCATTTGTAGCAGTCTTGACTTTTTCTGAAGCCTACTGATGCCCCCCCCCCCCCCCCCCCGCCGCCCCATGCTGCGCTGCCCGGCTTTTTTGGCTGTGCTTATACCATTCTACAAAGAGCTCTGCAGCCTTATCTAGTGCTGGCTGACCCCTCCTCCTCCTTTCCCGGCACAGCTCTCTCCTCTTCTCTGTGGAATTCATCCTGAGGCTCAGTTTCAGGTTAAGGCGAGAGGTGGTGGGGGTGGTGGTGGTGGTGACGAGGCATTGGTTTCAGTGCTTCTCTCCTCTGTGGACCTCTATAGTCTCTACTACTTTTATGACAGTGTCTGTTTTAAGGACCTCAGTTGATTTTTGAGTTTCTCAAGGGCATATTTTATTCACCTCATGGTTGTACCTGAAGAACGCTTGCTTCTCCATCATCACGTGGGAGTCAGATACCATGTATGTATCATTGTTGGAGGAGCTGACATTGTTTTCCTCCTAATACCTAGACCTCATCAACTAGGGAGAAGGCATAGAGCATTTTATTTATATTATTGGGTGTGCTGTGCCACTCGTGTGTTTTGGAATCTGGGTCTTACGGTGCCTTCCACTGCCTAAGAAGTATGTACGATATAAAGGGAATAAATGCCTATGTTTCTGCCTAATGATGAGAATTTCATTCTGAATATGCGAGGCCTATTAGGAATCTTTTTATCAGTCCCACTTCTGTAAAATGCTCTTGTTGAGATCTCATGACAATGAGGCCTTACCCGCCATATGGACTCGGAATAAAGTGGTCTGTACATTATTTCTATTTTAGACTGTATGGAAATACATGTAGAAAGGTCAGGTATGTGCCAGTCCAATTCTATTCCCAAGCTGCCTGAGAAAAGAGTGTGGAGTTCCACAATTATGGATTGACAAGTTGGTTTAATATCAGCTTGAAAGAGGGCATCAGCAACAGGGTCACCAGATTAATGAAGTAATACAGCATCCCAGGCTCTAATGGGTTTGGGTTTGGCAGAAGGTTTCATGGGATGTCGGGCTTCGGGGTTCAGCTTGGGAGCCCATGAGAAGAGCAGAGGTGTTCACCTATAATTGTGCTGGGGGCTTCCTACGGTTATAGCTTCAGACCTTTGAATGGGGCTGGAGAGGGGAAAAAAGACTTTAGGATTAGCAGAAGAAAATGAACATGAAGACAAAAAACCAATAAGTGGTCACAGAGCTGCCAAGAGTGAAGGCGGTAACGAGACAGGATTAGTTCTTACTGACAACTTGAAATTGCCTGGAACATTATAAAAATCAATCAGCCTGTTAAGAGCAGACTCAGTGACCACTGGTTGGTGTGATGTTTGCAATTTGTCTGGACACAAATTTAGAGAAGCCAGCAGAGATTTAACCTAATACATAGCTTTTGGTTGGTACAAAGCTTTTGGAGAGAAGGCTCAAAATTACATTCTACCAGGCTTATTTTTCTCCAGCAATCTTAGGATCCATAGAACTGAAATTAGTGGATTACTTATCAACTAATTATCAAGTAGCACTTTCTCCCAGGTATAGTCGTTACTCTTTTTTTTTTTTTTTAATTTATTTGACAGACAGAGATCACAAGTAGGCAGAGAGGCAGGCAGAAAGAGGTGGGGAGGAGGAAGCAGGCTCCCTGCTGAGCAGAGAGCCGGATGTGGGTCTGGATCCCAGGATCCTGAGATCATGACCTGAGCTGAAGGCAGAGCTTTTAACCCACTGAACCACCCAGGCACCCTAGTCGTTACTCTCTTGATGTCCTTCAAGATAAGAGAAGTTCTAGTATCTTTTTTTCCTATGGAATATTCCTTTGTGGATTATGTGTCCCTGCTCCACCCCCCACCTTTACCCCCCCAATGCTAGTGGCATTTAACCCTAGTACTGTAGGCCTCAAAATTTTGAATTTGAGTAAGTGTGGCAAAATGCTGGTCTACCAACTTCTAACAGATGTGGTGGTTGCTGAATTTGTATGAAGTCCTTGAGGAGTTTCAATCTCCAGGGACAGGCAGATGAGTAAACCAGTAATTGCAATATGCACAAAGTCTCAGCAGGAACCGTGTTCTGTCCTCTAACGGTGCTCCTAAGGGAGTTTTGTCCAGGGGTTTAAAAGAGGGCAAAGCTCTCAGGGAGATGGGTGTGTTGAGAGAGAGGGGGTTTTAGACACAGGAGAACGCAAGCACCAAATGCCAAGTGTGGGCACACGTCTTTAGGTCTTGCATGATGGTTGGGGGGTGGATAGAGGCTACAGGAGGTCAAAATGCAAGTGGAGGCAGACTTAGGTCCCAGAGTCCTGTGGTCAGCGGGTGCCCTCTGAAGGCTGTGGGAGCTCTGGAAGTTCCTGCATGCAGCAGGGGCTCATCAGACTTATCACATGGCCAGGCAGACCCTTGGTTAGACTGGGTCTTAGATTTCTCCTGCAGCTATGGGAAGTGGTCTGGAAGGGGTTTGGCTAGAACAGGGCACTCAACTGAGTGTTGAGCAGTTTTTCTCCCAAAGGACATCGAGAATATCTGGAGACACCGTAGGTTGTTATGTGGGGCTTGCTGCCAGCACCTGTCTTCCCTGCCCCCCCCCAACTCCACAACCCTGCCCATTGCAAAAGTAATCTAGGCCTACCTGCTGACCATGCAGAACTTGAGGAAAGCCCCAGTTAGAATGAGAAGGTCATTAGAGAACACACAGGGTTGCAAATTTCAACTGCAACTGACATGCTTAGAGAAAGCCTAGTTTCTTAAGCTTTCCTCCAGTGGATCTGCTATTCCTTAAGGGCCCCATGTGGAGTTAGAATGAACAAATGAATGTTACTTACTCTGACGCACTTTAGAGCTTGGCATGATCCGAGAATTTTAGCAGGTCCCTTTAGAGAGTGATCAGTCTTCCGGGGGTAATTCCAGTCTCTTACACTGCAAAACACTCTCCTCCCCTACTTGTCCTGATCTTCAAGTACGTGTCTGAGTTTATTGGAGGAGGGGGCTCCTGAGACCTCACCGGGACTCCTGGAATCTGGAAAATTCTTTGCAGAGCTCAGGGGTTACTGCTGGGCGGCGGAAGGAACTCCCATCCTATGGGGTTTCAACCCAGAGTTCCTCAGCCCTATTTTGTTCTCATTTACATATTTGAGTTCCGTCAAAGATTTTGTTTGAGAAGGGGTTCAAACACTTTTGAAAACTGCTCATCTGAAACACCCTGGAGGCCGTCTATTTCAGAATGTGAATAAAGGCTTCGCTTGGTGTCCTGTGACACATCGAGGCATTTTCTTGGGTATCATGACATTTGTTTCTAAGTTTTGTCCCTGAGAACTGGGCTGCTCCAAACCTTTTAGTCACATCCAATTTTGTCATCACTGTGTAGATCTGGATAAAATCTTTCCATCATGGTCAATATGTTCTTTACAAATGTAGCAATTTCTCACTGAATACTGGCCTCCTCAGGGAACATAATAGATTTCATGGTTCTCCAATGAAGAGAGAAGGTGCTAACTAGCCGTGGGCTCAAAGTACATCATTACAATAACTACTTCCCTTTGAGGAATAAAGAGGCAGTATCACAGCCTGAAAATTCCCTCTTAATACCAATAAAAAGAAATTTCCACACTTGTTCAATGAATCCAGTTTCTTCAGTAATTCCTTCTATATTGTGGAGTCTCTTAGGTTTCAGCCGTGATGTCAGAGGATGGTTAGATGAGACAAGGGGTGAACAGGACTGGAAAGGGTTTACGAGGAAGAATTCATAATAGGTCAATTGCTAATAAAGAGCCGTCAGGATTTATGGAGTACTCACTAGGATCCAAGCCCTGCTCTTGAGTATTTCTCATTTACCAATTTTAATCCTCTCCGCTGCTCTCCAGGTAAGGGCTCAGACAAGACACTGAGGCCTGAGGTGGTTAAGTACCTGTTTATGGTCATGTGCGACTGAGTTGGATTCAAATCCAGGTAGTCTGGTTCCAAAGTCCAAGTGCTGGGGGTTTTTGTTTTTGTGTGTGTATGTTTTTGTTTTGTTGTTGTTGTTGTTGTTTTGGCCTTCTGGACTGATGGTTCTCTGCTTTAAGGCTGTATGCAGTAGGAACGTCCATCTGTCCACAGTAGAGAAACAATATTGTGTCATCCATCAGTGTCCTTAAGCAAAGACTTGAGACACATAGATCTGTCAAGAGCAAGGCGGAGAGAGAGATTTTGGGGAGGGGGTGGTTTGGTGAAAATCTCAGTGGGAGTTGTGAGCTCCGGAATTCTACCCTCCTGTGATCATCACATTGTCATGGACTGTCTACCCTGGATTTGTGTGGTTCTGGCATGTAGAGCCAACAGGGCATCGAACATGCCTTCACGCACTTAGCAAATACTGAAAGTCAGTGGTGAACACAGCCCCTTGCCAGTGTTGTGGGGGCTTGCAGAGATCTATGCCTACCTCTTCACCAAGGGTTTCTGATCTACTTCGAAAAGATAGAGGATGCACATTTTTAAAGTACCAGCTATGTACCAAGGAGAGTGCTCGGCATTTTACATCCATTCTCACTGGGTTCTTCTAACATCCTTGGGAAGTTGGTACTGTTCGCATTCGGGTAGATGGAAAACGCCTCTCAGCAAAGGAACCTGTTTAAGGTCACATAGCCAAAAAAAATGAGGCTGGGAGTCCAACCCTGACATCAACTAAACGTCCTTTATAATGAGACCTGCTTATGTAAGGAACACACAGAATCCAAAGAAATGAAGAGTTTGATAGCTCTGGAGATGGTTTTTCAAGGTACTTTCCATAGAATTAAATTCCAGAAGATGTTTCCTTGGGGTGGGGGGAACCCAAGTCGTTCTGTAGTCAAATAAATGTGAGAAGAACCATACCGATTTTCCTTAGTGGTTCACAATGCTCATTAGCATGACGAGACCCTCAAAAATCCTGCAGAAGGAAGGTGTGTGTGTGTGTGTGTGTTTCATTTATTTGAGAGAGCGAGAAAGAGTGCATGGAGGCGGTTGCAGAGGGAGAGTGTCAAGCTGATGCTGTGTTGAGCAGTGAGCCTGGCACAGGGCTGGATCTCATGAACCTGAGATCACAACCAGAGCTGAAACAGAGTCGAATGCTTAAGCAATTATACCATCTAGGCACTCTAGAAAGAACGCTTGTTTGTTTGTTTGTTTGTTTGTTTGTTTGAAGATTTATTTATTTGAGAGACAGACAAAGTGCCATAGTCAGTGGCGGAGGGACAAAGGGAGAGGGAGAGAAGCCAACTCCACTCCTGACGCAGGGCTCGATCTCACAACCCTGAGATCATGACCTGAGCCTAAATCAAGAGTGGATGCGCAACTCACCCAGCCCCCCAGGTGCCCCAGAAGGAAGGTTTTTAACTTGTTGAATACATCCAGTATTTCCAGACTTCCTGAGGAATGGTCATCAGCCAAGGACCAGTGCGGGAAATTGTGATTTGAAGGAAGAGAGCCTCAGGTGCAGCCAGCACATGGGTGACTTGCCATTGCATAATTAAAGTATCAATTCATTTGTGGCCTCCATAGTTTCTTCCCGGATGTCAAAGGAGAAGGGACCAACGCCATGTGGCCCAAAGTCCTCTCTACCAGAATTTTTTAAAAGATTTTATTTATTTGACAGAGAGCAAGAGGGACGGAGATAAAGAGGGATAGAGAGCACAAGCGGGGGGGAGCTGGAGGCAGAGGGAGAAGCAGACTCCCCTCTGAGCAGGGAGCCCAATGCGGGGCTTGATCCCAAGACTCCGGGATCATAACCTGAGCTGAAGGCAGACGGACGCTTAACCATCTGAGCCACCCAGGCGCCCCCTCTACTAGAATTGATTTTACCTATAAGGTTACTTTCTTTCTTTTAAACATGCAGACTATTTTCATTTTAGGTTGAGATAGAGTTCACATACCGTAAAATTCACCTTCTATACAATTCAGTGATTTTAGGCTATTCATAGGTTAGTGTAAGGCTAATTGGAAGTATAACCATCACACTAATTCCAGAACATTTCATCACCCCCAAAAGTAACACAAGGCCCATCAGTGGCCACTTCCCCATCCCCCACTGCCAGGCAACCACCAATCTGCTTCCTGTCTCTGCATGTGCAGATTCTAAGATATCGCCTATAAAAGGAATCACAAAGTATGTGAGTTTTAAATGCCTGGCTTCTTTCAACCAGTGACATGTTGGCAAGGTTTATGCCTGTTACAGCGTGTGCCAGGACTGCCTTCGTTTTTACGGCTGGACAGTATTACACTGTTGGCTGCACCTTGCACTGGTAGTTTGGAAAAGGGTGGTGAAAGGTGGTCTTACCTGTGGCCCGGGGAAGGGCCCGAGATGGTTGGGTGTCTTCTCCTCCCTCGGGGGCCATGAGGTTTTGGTGGAGGAACTTGGTCCTCAGGCCTAGCGGAGGGGCACCAGGCTTGGTCCATCAGAGGTGTGGGTCTACTGGAGACCTGTGACCCACTCATTCCTGAATTCACAGAACAGAGGCCTGTCCCCTGATTAGGGTCGCTGGGGACAAGTGTGCTGACCTCTTTGTCACAACTCGGAGAGGATCTGTTTGAGTGGCTAGAAAACAGAGGTCTCGTAAACCTACCTATCATGTAAAACCCTGAGATAGGTTTTCATTTTTAAAACTGAAGGATAGTGGACACACAAGGTGACATTAGCTTCAGGTGTGCAACATAGTGATTTCACAACCTACACAAGGTACGGCTCACCCCACAAGTGATGTCACCATATGATGCTATCACAGTATCTTGGACAATATTCTCCATACTGTACCTGTCACCCCCAGGATTTACTCATTCCATAACTCGGAGCCTGCATCTTCCACGCCCCTTCACTCATTTTGCCCATCTGCCTGTCCCTCAGGCAACCATCACTTTGTTCTCTGTGTTTATGAGTTTGTTTCTGCTTTTGTTCATTCGTTTGTTGTTTAGTTTTTTAGATTCCACATAGAAATGAAATCCTATGGCCTTTTTCTCTGATTTATTTCCCTTGCTGTAGTACCCTCTAGATTCACCCACATTGTTGCCAATGACAAGATTTCATTCTTTATTTTTTTTAAGATTATTTATGTATTTGATAGAGATTGTCACAGTGGGCAAGAGAACACAAGCAGGGGGAGTGGGAGAGGGAGAAGCAGGCTTCCCATTGAGTAGGGACCCCGATGTGGGGCTCGATCCCAGGACCTTGGGATCATGACCTGAGCCAAAGGCAGATGCTTAACGACGGAGCCACCCAGGCGCCCCATGATTTCATTCTTTGTTATGGCTGATATTCCGGCGTGTGTGCATGCATACATCTTTATCCATTCATCTATTGATGGACATGCCCTTACATGGTTTTGTCTAGTTATTGTAACCACCAAGAGGTTTAAGGTTGGTAGGCTTGACTACTCAAGAACCTTGCTTCTTGGTTATAAGGAAAGAAGGTCTGACACAAACTCTATCACATACACAGGTAAGCGCTAAGTAATTCAAGTGGAAACAGGAGCTAAATAGATCAATTTGCTTTATTAGATTGATGAATTTCAAAATTCTTATTCTTCTAGACCTGCAGCAAAAAATCTGACTTCATATTTTTGATGTTTGCTGGCAGCTTCTAAGCCTTTGTCTTCCCCTTCTGCCCCATAGGTGGGCAAGTTGACTTGCTTTCTAGCCTCTGTGTTCCTTCCTTTGGTGCAGGAAAAAGTCAAATCACGTTTGACTCCCCGGCCCCTCTCCCTAACCAGGGTAAAAACCCAGGCCAGTGTCTTTTCCTTTAGTCTTGACAAACAGAACCAGATTTTGCGTGGGGTCCTCTGCAGAGCGGCCCCATCAGAGTTTTCACACAGAATATTCGCTGGTGGCAGAGACAGAGGGATTTCAGAGGTGACCTTCTTTTACCTTAAGGTCAACATCCAATAACCGGAAGCCTTCCAAACCCATGGCTTGACACAAGATTGGTCAGGGAAGTTCTCTGCACGGGTACGAGCACTCCTGCCCCAGCCCCTCAACCCCTGAAAATGGACCCCTGTGCGAAGTTCGTCTCGACCCCCTTCTTGGTCAGGCTGTTGAGTCGATCACTGTCTGCAGGGGTGCTAGAACCATCGGACACCCTGATGGGTGAGGTACCTTACAAGAGCCTCAGCACTCTGGCAGCCTCATGTCCCCTGATCTCACTCATTCCCAGCCACAGATTCTGAACCGGTGCTGTCGCAAGGACATCAACACAGCAACCAAGTTCATTGGGGCTGGGGCTGCCGTGGTAGGGGTGGCTGGCTCTGGGGCTGGGATTGGGACTGTGTCTGGGAGCCTCGTCATGGGTTATGCCAGGACCCCCCCTCTGAAGCAGCACCTCTTCCCCTACGTTATTCTGGGCTTTCCCCTCTTGGACGCTGTGGGGCTCTTTTGCCTGATGGTGACCCTTCTTAGCCTCTTTGCCACATGAAGGGGCCGTGTCCAGCTCCCATAGGTCTTCCTCCTGTGTCTCATCTGCCCTGTATGTTCCTTTTCCTATACCTCCACAGGCAGCTCAGGGAAAGTGGTTTGCTCAGGGTTTGAGAGAGGGAAGACAAATAATTACTGTAATAATAATAATAATAATAAAATTTTGGTTAGGGAAGCACTGAGATCTTTCTCTAGGGGTGAAAGCTATAGGTCTAGCAGAAATGATACATATTCTCATAAGGAACATCTCAAAAAAATACTTGGCCTGCCCACATAACTTAAAATTTCACCATTAAAAACACCTTTCTGGAATGCCTGGGTGGCTCAGTCAGTTGGGCATCTGCCTTTGGCTCAGGTCATAATTCTGCAGTCCTGGGATGGAGCCTTGCCTTGGGCTCCCTGCTCTGTTGGGGGCCTGCTTCTCCCTCTCCCTCTGCTGTTACCCCTGCTGGTGCTCTGTCCATCTCTCTCCCTCTCTGTCAAATAAAAATCTTTAAAAAAAAATAGATTTCTAACATTCATTATGCTAATTAACTAGCCCTTCTTTTCTTTTCTTTCTTTCTTTCTTTCTTTTTTTTTTTTAAGATTGTTAGTTGGCAGAGTATGCAAGCAACTACAAGCAGGGGGGCTGCAGAGGGAGAGGGAGAAGCAGACTCCCCACTGAGCAGGGAGCCCAATATGGGCAATCCCCGTGACCTGAACTGAAGGCAGATACTTAACTGGCTGAACCACCCAGGTACCCCTAACCCCTGTTTTCTTACACTTACTATGTTAATTGCCAAAACCTTGGTGTTGGCTTTGATACAGATAATAGAACTATATGCAGTTGTTGCCTCTTGTGGGTTTCCCTTTTTATGTAATGGTTCTACTAGGGCTGCACATTATCTTTAAAATTAAAGCTGAACTAACATATACGTGATTTCATACTGTTTGTGCTTAAGAATTTGTGAGTTACAGATCTAACATCTGACCTTGGTAGAAACCCTGGATCCAGCTATTCCTGATGCTGTTGCTGTGAATTTGACCATTATATGAGCCAACTCATTTTACGTCTTAGCTTAACTGGTATGAATTGGGTTACCTACTGTTACTCTGAAAATATACCTGAGCAAAATAGAGTACTAGAAATACAGAAGGGAGGGTAGATGAGTCTATATTTGTTCTTCCTGCCTTGTTTCTTAATTTTCAACTAAACAATTTCTGATATTTGTGGAAGTAAATGCTCATGGAAAAATAGTTAAGTCTTTAATATTTCAATCCAGGCCCAGTTCTTACTGTTGGAAAAGGCAAATTTCCTCTACTGCCATTTTTAAAGTGTTGTTCTAAAGTTTAGAGCTGCCTCAGTGAAACCATCTTCCAAATTTATGCACCTCCCCCGAGCCAGGCTTCATGGGTGGGGGCTTTGTTAAACAACTTTCCTAGAAGATCAAACCCCTGGGACAAAAATGGAAAGCTTTCTGTCTTAGAACACATGTTAACAGCGCAGGAGGTACTAGGATCTTCAAAAATAAAGATCATCAGGGAAGAATGATGGCTTTTTTTCCTCCCCATGCAAATCAGCATTTTCAAAACTGGCTGACGTTTAAAGCTACTGAATGATGTTCAGTACCTTTGCTTCAAGGTGAATACATGTTTTCAATCACATCTCTGCCTTTTTGGCTCTGGGTCTATCCATTTTTATAACAGGAAGAACAAGGGTGGTTAAAAGCCTCCGTGGAAAGTAGGCATGGGCACATTGAACTTGCAGAAGCCTATGGTTCAAGTGCCCTGGTGGTCTGTGCGCTCCAGTTGCTTTCTGATGATTCAGTGCAAGGCACTGTGTTCTGTACTGATGAGGTGATGAGACCTGGAGACGGACATGCATTCATGGACCTTCCCCTCCAGTGGGAAGACGGACAAAAAGCCAGGAACGAGATCTGTGAATAGATTTTGTTGCTCTGTTTGAGCACCATCACTCAATTTAAAAAATCATTCTAACAGTGCTTGGAGAGAGAAGACTGCTCGCTGACAGTCGTGCAGGGAGGGGCAGGGTTGCGGGGCTGGGGTGGGGGAGGAGTCAGCTTCCTATTGAGGTTACTCTGAGATGCCTTGAGATGAATAGGGGGCTAATTAGCCATTTGTCCGGGTACCTGAATTGTTTCTAGTAACAAGTAGCCTAATTATATGAGGGCCTATTGTGGGTTCATTGGACACAAGCCTCGTTAGGTAGACTTGGCTGTCAGTCATTTAACAACCAGTGGTGGGAGGTGGCTAATCATTCCAGCCTTGCACTCTCAGCACAGAGGCCCTGTTAGAAAATTTTCCAGGGCCTGGATACTTGGGATGTGGTTCACGAATGGGAACAGTGACATTCCCCAGGAACCCATTAGAAATGCAGAATCTCAGGCCCACCCACGCTCGGTATCACTTTTTTTTAGAGAGGGAGAGACAGAGGAAGAGGGAGAATCCCAAGTAGGCTCCAGGCCCAGTGTGTGAGCCCGACATGGGGTAGGATCCCGCAACTCTGAGATAATGGAATTAGTCCTTTTATTTTATTTTGTAAGATTTATTTGAAAGAGCATGAAAAAGCAGAGTCCCTGCTGAGCAGGAAGCCAGACATGGGGCTCGATCCCAGGACCCAGGACCATCCCAGGACCTGAACCAAAGGCAGATACTTAACCTACTGAGCCACCCAGGCGCCTCTCGTTTGCTTTTTAAATAAGATCTGTGAATCATGCATGCACCTGGAAAAGCACTGGCGGATAGGCCTAGACACTCAGCTGGGTCAGGTCACAAGTTTGATGATGGACCCCCCTGCGAATGCAGGGTTACTCCCTGTGAAAGCTGCAAGCAGGAGCACAGCAGGGGGTATGAGCGATGCCCAGCTAGCATAGGAGCGATGGGCCTAGAAGGGGCTTTAGGAGGGCTTTCCAGGGCAATGACCACCCCTAAGATAAAGAACTGGTGAAACGCATACAGGGTTAAGTGGAGGAAGGTCACTGAGATTTGTGGTGGAGGTACTACTACTCTTGCAGGAATTCTCTGCCTTCAGTGCCCACGGTTCTTGGTCATCCTGCTTTGAAGAAGGAAGAGGTAAGCCAGATGAGGAGTGGAGGAGGCAAAGCAAAGTTTATTGAGCAAGAGGAGAAAGCTCCCAGGGAGGGTTGCCCGTGGAGTTTCTAAGTTGAGGGGTTTCTATGCGCTCTTCAGCAAAACTCTCTGAGGCCATCGGGGTGTGCAGAGTCGGGTCTATCTAGGCATGGGTCATGCATCTGTCTACCTCTTAGATTAATGTCAATGCGCTGATGGTATTTTTTGGCTGACATCTAGGGGCTTAGGTCTTAAGTGCCCCTTGCAGGTGATAGTGACAAAAGTTTTGTAGTTAATGGTTTTATTTTAGGACGTTTTGCAGAAGTCCTTTCTCCAAAGACTGGAAAGCAGGATGCTAGTGGGGTCCCGTCTAAGCTTCAAAACAGGGTGTCAGTGCTGTTTTATTCTAGCTGCCCCGACTCCCTAGTTCCTCGTGGGGGACCCTGGACCTGTTTAATTCCTAACACTCTGTGTTTGTGGGAAGATGATGGGCCAGGGAAGGGTGAAACAGAACTCCGGAGACCAGGTTCCAGATGAGACCAGCAGGACCTGAAACCATGTGGGTGGATTCTTCCAGACTTGGGAATGGAGCCAAGAGGAAGAATGGCTGGATGGTTTAGGAACAGACAGCACGGAACAGAGCAGTCCTGGAAGGCTTGGCAGGCATGCAATGCAGCCTCTTCCTGCTCAAGCAGACTTCACTGAATCTTACCCAAAACAGGTGCATGTGTCTTTCCCTCAGCAGTACGATTTCCTCCAACTGGATTGCTCTCTTTCTCCATGGAGTGGAGCTTCTAGAGGGAGGTGGGGTGTACTCACCCCGCTTAGAGCTAATCAGCCCTAAAAAGGGGTTAGTGGAATTTAATGAGGGAGGGAGAGAGGTCGTCACCCTAGTTTCCACTTTGGGTTTCTTGCTCACAAATATGTGTATACTTTCTAAAAGTGTTGGAGAGATTTTGAGGCAAGGAGGCAAGTGCTATTGATTGAAGAGGATTCTAATTTTAGCAAATAGCCGATCAGAGACTGAATGCGGCCAGGGTCCGAGTCTGAATGTCTCCTTGGCTTGGTTTTAGAACAGTGGTTTCCCAAACTACGTATTTTAAACAGAAGAAATTTCATCCCTCCTCCCCCAATGCAAAAAGCTCAGGATTCCAAACAGTTAAAAGTGGTGTTCTTGCTGTTTGGGGGTGGGGATGGTGGGGGGTCATGAATCTCTCCTAAGAAGCTGTGGCTTCTAGTTACCCAGAAGGACTGTGTGGAACCACAGGCTTCGTGACAAACCATTTGGAAACCCGTGTTTCGGTATTAAAAAGATACGCCAACTCAGTAGACAGATGGCAACTGTTAGCAAATCACAGATCCTCCTACAAAGAATCCCTGTAGTCTTTGTATCCTAAAACTAAAAAACAAAACAACCCCACCCCTCCAAAACACACACACACACACACACACACACACACACACACGTGCACACACAGACACACACACAACAACAACAACAAAACCAGTTGTTGAACATTTACAAGGTGGTCAGTTAGGCTTTTTAAAAAAATTCATAAACTGCAAAGTGATGTTTGAGTCGTAAGGAAGTGAAATGAACAGCTCCTGGGAAGAGGATGAGATATCTCCCCCCACATCTCGCTCACGGCTTCGTGGGAGAGACCCGGGTGGAGCATAGCTAAGATGCTGTCCGCCAGGCAGGTGCCCACTCCAGCAAAGCAGGTACTGAAGAGCCCAAGGTGAATTGCGGAAAGTTCCAGCAAACAGCCTCGTGGGGGGTGAGTCAGTCTGCGTCTTCCAGATGGCCATTTAGAGGCCGGGACTGGGAAGTCTGTTGGCTTCTTCCCGCTCCCAGGCCCCAGACTCCTCTCCAAGACAGAATTAGTTTAAAAAAAAAAAAAATGAAGGAAATTCCCCAAAGAATCTTCCTGGGGAACAACAAAAACATCCATTGTAAACAGCAGGTTTGTCTTCTGACAGGTTTTGTTTGCAAATGTTAACAATTACAGGTAATTTTTCATTTCAATTGGAGGAGCAGGTATTAAAAAGAGAGCAGGGGGGAGGGGGAGCCAGAGCGGGCGGATCTCCCAAGTGCCTTATTCACTCCCGGGTCTACAACCTAACACGAGTGTGGAGGGCTAGGTAGTGTCTCCTCATTCCATTAAGTGAGATCTAATTGTGGCTGTTCGGTCGGTTGGCAGATGCAGTTTCTACATAACAACAGCCCAGAGACAGAGCTGCGTGATTAATGCCTCCAGCTGTCATATGCCCCATTATCTGTGCATTTGCATAACTTAATGGTTTAGGACAGGGGAGAGAGGATGCTTAATTTAATGTTTAGCAGGCCCTTGATAGCTGAATAATTTAAGAACTGTCAAGGGGGGTCAGTCCTACAGCGATTCAGCAAGACAGCTATGATTTCTGCATATCGTTAAAATTCTTACTTAGGATAATTTTTTTCTTAAGGAAAAAAAAAAAAACAACAATGCCTGAAAAGCAGCACTGATTCCCCCCCCCCCCTGTTAACTCTTTCCTTCCTGAGGCAAATGGAAATTTCGTTTTTAACAATGGTTCCTTGTCTGGAGACAGCTGGTGGGAGAGGTTAAACTCACCTCCTTCTCTCTCCTCCTCCCTGGACCCCCAGGAACGTCTCCCTCTCCACCGACTCTGATGTTGGCTTGTTCTCTTTGTCCCCTCAACATCGCACCCTGGACACCCTGTGTTGTGACTCCATTGCAGTGCCCCTCCCCCCACACTCCGTAGCTAAAAGGCAGACAGGGGAAGGGAACCCAGAGGGGAGGGTTGGAGCAGAATTTGCTTAAAATCCTCGCACAGCCGACCTGCTTTCAGGAGGAAACACTGTCAGTTTCATTAGTTGTTAATGAATATTATTAAACTAATCTGTCATTTGTTTTCTAATTACGTGTCACCAGGCATCACAGTGGCAGCTGAGGTGACTGGTAGTGAACAATTTTCCTCCTTGAATCCTTTTTTTTCTAAAAAAAAAAAAAAAACTAAACAGTAACAGCCAGAAATGGTTAGCAATAAATTGAACCTAGGTAGTATTTTTTCCTTCCCCCGCCAAACTTTCCATAGATGTTCTCCCCCCACATTTATAACACCTCCAGGATCTTGATCACTCCCTGGCCAAACTTGGGACAGCCGTACTTCTGGAGTCTCCGACTTGACTGAGACCCTAACTTGCCATCATTTTCCATCATGATTCTGTGGGCCTGGAATTTGGGCAAGACTCAGTGCACCACGTAGCATGGGATTGGGTCACTGTGCTCAGGATGTCTGGAGGGTCCACGCCACGCTTTGCTCACATGCCTGACACCTTGGTGGCAGTAAGTGGCTGAACACTTGGTTCACTGAACACTGGGCTTAGCCGGGCATCTTCTGTGTTGTCTCTGCCTCTTCACATGGTCCTGCCAGCAGGGGAGTCGAACTTCTTTATACGGTGGCTCAGGGCTCCAAGTGTGAAGATAGCAAAGACCTTCAGCAGGTATAGCTTTCATAGCTTCATTTCCACCATATCTATTTGATGGTGGGATCGGGGTCGACCCAAACTCAGTCTACGCCTAACGTGAGCAGCTGAGTGCAGCTCAGAAAAATTGCACATCCCTACAAAGCAGACCCTCTGAAAACAAGTGGGTTCAGATCTCAGCTGAATCCTCAAAGCTGCCTGGTCTCTGGTTGGCAATTTCCCACCAACTTCCTCAGGTAGTTCTCAGAAATGGTCGCTCCTCCCCAGAACGCTGAATCTAGTTCTTTCACTCAAATGTTCTCAACTGATCTAATTCTTGGGTGGCCCTGCCTCCTGTGTCTCAGAGGCAGCACAAATGTTCTGTTGCCTGCACACACCTACTTCAAACCCCTCTCGGTCAGATGTGTTCTCCCACCATGCCTCAGTCCACTCCCATCTTCAGGGACTGACCGCTGCTAATCGGTCCTTTTCTGGGCCCGTTCTCTTAACCTATAAACGTGTTCAGTCTCGCCAGGGCAATAACAGCAATATAATATGGTTCTTGAAAGCGTTGTGGGTATATATAGAACACAGTTGCCTATTCTACTCTTGTTTCTCTTGTTGTCTTTATTGCTCCCTGCAGTCAGACTCGCGGACCTTCCTGACAACCCCTTGGTGAACGTTCGCGGGACTCCTGATCATGCGATCCACGAGGCCATTTTTAGTCCTCTTGCTTGCTTTCTTGGCACCATGAACCAACCTTTCCCTCTCCACCTGTTTCTTTAGCTGCTGCTATTCGACCAGCTCTTATTTCTTCTATCCTTCTGTTTCTATGCAGAATCACTTTAAGGTTTTCTGTCTGGATTTCTTGCTCCCAAATATCAACGCTCCCTGGATGTCTGTCCTTAGGTCCTGACTCATGCTGTCTGTCGTCTCTCCGTGGTGGCAGTTCATGGGCATATCAGTTGTTGCCTTGTTCTGAAGGTTTCCCAGCTGATCTGGCCCAGATCCTTTCCCTGAGCAGTGAGCGTTCATTCGTACATACGTATGTATACATAGAGTTGCTTCCTAGACATTCCTACCTGGAGGTCTACAGAGAACTCAAACTTCACATACTGAAGGTAGGACTCATTTTTCTTTCTTTCTTTCTCTCTTTCTTTCTTTCTCTCTCTCTCTCAAGATTTTATTTATTTATTTGACACACAGAGATCACAAGTAGGCAGAGGCAGGCAGAGAGAGAGGGGGAAGCTGGCTCCCTGCTGAGCAGAGAGCCCGATGCAGGACTTGATCCCAGGACCCTGAGACCATGACCTGAGCTGAAGGTAGTGGCTTAACCCACTGAGCCACCCAGGCGCCCCATGGACATTTTTCAAGTTGTCTCATTTCCCCATCGTTTTGAGCCCTCAGTTCTTGTCTTCCTCCCTTTTATTCCCATGTTTGTTTAGTCAGTAATGTCGATTTCCCAAGATTTCCCATCATCTTGCCTTGATGGCCTTCATATCTGTCCTTCTCAGGATGACGGCAGCCAGTGAGCCGTGCTCCTTCTCTTTAGCTCCCCCACCCTTTGCTTACCACACAGTCACCGAGGACAGGCTTCCAAAATGCAAAATCTGAATAAATTCCTGCCGTACTCAAAGTCCTTCAGTGGCTCCCACCGTCTAGAGATGAAGCTCGCCATAGGCCATACTTTCTGCTTCCGAGCTTTTTCTCCAGGCTCCTCCACACGCCCTGTGCTCCCGCCCAATGCTGGCACATCTGTTCACACCTTGGCCTGTGACTGGTTTCTCTGCCTGGAACCCCCGCCTTCCTCTCTGGTTAGGCAACTCCTTCAGATGCTTCACTCTCCACTGAAGTGTCAGATGCTTTGATCCTGCTCCTTGGGAAATGTTTGCTAATAGCTGGAGAAATCCTTGGTTGTCACAGGTTTGGGTGCTACTGGCCAGGAGTGCTGGTGAACCTCCACTAATACATGGGCCCCTCCCTAGCCCTCCAGCGACAAAGAATTAGACGGCCTAAAAGGCCAAGAGCACTGACATGGAGAAACTACTTCGAGTTTTCCTTGTGCTACTACTCCTTCCTATTTACCTGTTACATATTTTCTACCTGGAATTTTATTTATTTGAACTATGTGTTTCTCCCCTTTAGATTATATGAACTGGAGGACAAGATTTTCTATTTTTCTGTCCTGGCAGATAAAACATCTTTTTTATTTATTTATTTTTTTAGGATCGAAGGTTTATTTAACACCGGTGGGCTCAGAGGAGTTTGTTCTCCAAAGGTCTGAGACTCGAGCACAAGCAGGGAGGGGGATTTATACCCTTCTACTTCTGCATATTTGGTGCTTTTGGCATACATGGGGGAAATGGAGTAGGAAAGAAGAACCCGGAAGGGCTTTGAGACAGGGGTTGGAATTTCCTTGCTGGTTTGGTCGGCCATCTTAGAGAACAGTTTTCCCCTATCATTCCTCCCTTTGATGCCCTTTTAAACACCTAGTTCAGAGGGCATCAGTATCATCTATTACCATGGCCCTGCAAGGCTAGTATTTGGACAGTGAGTGCCTCGCCTGGTAATAGTGTTTTCTATGAACTTAGCAATCCGTCTTAAGGTTCCTAAGGCTGCCCAATAAGCAATAACATTAACAAGTTTCTGGGAGAAAATCCAGTCAGAAGGGGCAGCAAGGTAAAGTCCAGCTCCTGAGGTGAGGGTGTCAGTGTCATGCCGACAATAGCCAGGGACCACGGTGAAGAGATGTCCGTCAGTCAGTGGGGTCTCATCGGAGGTGGAGTCGGAGCAGGTCTGTAGGATCTGGTTGGGCTTTCCACTGGGGTGTTTCATCCAACTGGTGAGGGCCTTCTTTACTCTAGAGCAGTGGGCCCATTCGGTGACACCTAAGACGCTGTGAGACCTCTAAGAGGTCTCTGGGAAGTGGTCAGTCTGCCCTTCCACTCTCAGAGGTGGGCCTGACTGGGTCCTGGGGCCCCAGGCCTTACCGGAATCTAACCCAGACAGAACATCTTAAGCATTGTTTTTTTCTTTTTTTAAAGGCTTTTGTTGATGTTATTTATAAGTTTCTCCTGTCTACTAGTCTGGTATGTTCTCAAAACTATTATCCATCATTTCCACACTAGCGTGAATGAGCGTGGGTTGGCTTTGTGAGTGGCTTGACTGGTATGGGAAGGTGGCTTGGGAAGGGAGCTGGGATGCAGGGGGAGCGTGGAAGGGGCGCCTGGCTGACTCCGTTGGTAGAGCACCTGACTTGTGGTCTCAGGGTGGTAAATCTGAGCCCCACGCTGGGTGTGGAGATTACTTAGAAAAATGAAATCTTAAAAAACGAAAAACGAGGCACCAATGTAGTCAATGGTCTCATGAGCTTTTTCTCCTCCATTCTGGATTTTGATCTTCCCCCTCTTCTCTTTAGTTTTAAATGCATTTCAGAATGTCTCCAGACAGTCTGGATTTACTGTGGCTTCCTTGGCCTTCTGACAGTGAAGACCAAGATGAGGAGTGCTGATTTATCTGGATGTTGGTTCCTGGCTCATTCCCTTCTTCCATGCTCTGTGTATTGCTGGGGGAGGGTGGTCCGGAAGTCTACAAACCCCACTGCTGAAATTCCCTTGCCAGGTGGCTTCCTCGGTGGATGGGAGGCCCTGGTGGAGATGTGAAGGCAGGAGAAAAGGAGATGAAACTTTCTGTACCCCTGAAGTCCTGCCAAGGGAATAGTGGTGGTAGTAAAAGCCTAGACTCCTGGCATCCTGCCAGGCAGTGCAATAAACCACCATGGATCCTGGTTCCACTAGCAGCCGTGATTGCTGTGGGCAACTTTAGACCCCACACTTTCTGCAAAGAAACCACAGCCGTGGTTCAAACACCACTGGCAGTGGGTGCTCTGGCAATGGCGTGGAGATCATGGACTCTGAGAAGCCTTGTCCTTTTGGTGCCCCAGGCTTGAGGATGGGAGCAACTTCTGGCAAATACTAGCAATTTCTCTGACTGACTACACCTGTTGGCTTTTCTCTGTTGGCACTTCCCAGATGTTTCCATTTCCTGTATTACATTTCCTCTGAGACACCTAGAGCCATTTCTTTTCCTGATAAGACATGAAATGACACAGTACAATTGTGGCACACTCCCGTTCCTGGGAAGGTTGATTTTCTGGGTTCTTGAGGTTTAGGTTTAGGTTAATTCTTCTACCAGTTTTACTTCCCAGAGATGAGTAGGAACCCTAGTAACTGTGGTATCTGAAGTTCTAAAACAAAGATGAATGGTCTTTGACCCTCAAAGGTAAGATTTTCTACCTTTTTTGACTGAGAAGACATATAGGATTCAAAGCAAGGTGGCCCACCTCACTACCTTAAATCTTTATAGCCTTTCCCTGTTGAATACACTGATACGTTTGGCCTAATTTTCTACTCTCTGGAGTCAGAGGCCCATCCTGAATTTTTTTTTTTTCTTCATTGAGGAAAGCACATTCCATGGATAAAGCTCTAAACATCAACCTCAGAAGTCGGTTGCTTTGACAATCTCATGCGTTATGTGAGCATGAAACCATGAAGCAGGAGCTAGAATAGCCCTGTTTGCCCCATCATGTAATTGTGCCTCCACCAGGCCTCTTTTCTGAGAAGCTGTTTAACACATTCTGATGCTTTCCTATCCTAATCAGAATAAAAATCAAAATATTAACCCTAAACCCTGTCCTTGATTTTAGGCTCTCCTAGACCCCCCCCCATGCTATCTCATCTCCCAATACTCACTGGGCTTTTGGCAATCTTGGCTTTTTTCTGTGTTTCAAATACCAAAGCTTGTGCCTGACCCTGGGTTTTAATTCTCAGCGTTCATGCCTCTTCTTCAGAGATGATTTCATTAATGATTCTATACTAGGTCACCCCTGTGTCCTTCTCCACTCCCTAATTCTCTTTGATGATCACTAGCTCATATTGTTGTGCTGACATCTGAAATTATCATTGGTTAGTTTACTTGTTACTTGCCTTTCATCCCTGGAATGTAACCTCCACAGGGAGCTGATGGGTTTTCTTCACAGCTTTATCTCCCGAGTTTCAGGTATCCTGTGACGCCTTGAAGTGCCTCATAGACACCTGTTGAATGACTTAATGAACTGTGCCCGAGAGGTGCTTTCTACTCAATTCCAGCACTGTACATGCACTTTGTGAATGGGATGATGGTGAGGGAGAAAGAGGGGAGACCGAAGCCTCTCTGAACTGGTGTTTAATGTGGTGGTGGTGGGGGGCTCTGTCAGTAACCGCAATACCACCCCAGCAGCAACCAAATGGTACCGAGCGCAATATCCCACATACTTGACTAAGTGTCTCTACATGATCTCATTGAATCCTCTTTACGCTTCGTAGCGGGTCTGAATAACCCTATTTGACATAGGAGAACTGAGTAGATTGGGGTAGGAACTATTCCAAACCACACAGGGAGTAAATGGCAGTGCCCCCAATTGACCGGAAGTTTGCTCGAAACTAAAGCTGAACTTTGCAATGCTTCAACAACACAGGTTTTCAGACACCTTGTTTTGCTCTTCAAGGTCTTTGTTATATCAAAAAGCTGGATTTGATTCTTTAGATCATCTCAATTTTAGAGACATGGATGAGGGAAAGAGAACTTTATTTTCTATGAAAAAGCAAGAAGATTTGTTAGCTACATAGTGTTTCCTCCAACCACTGGGTCATTGCCCTTGACTTTATGACTGACTTGGAACTCTGTCCTGTTCCTCATCCTTTAGGAAAGAGGAGTGAGAAGAAGAGAGGTGAGTGGGGTACACAGAGGAGGTGGAAATCATGTGATAAAATTTAGAGTCCAGTTTTCTTTTTTTTTTAAAGGGTTTATTTTTATTTATTTTTATTTTAAAGATTTTTACTTATTTATTTGATTGACAGAGATCACAAGTAGGCAGAGAGGCAGGCAGAGAGAGAGAGAGAGGAAGGTAAGCAGGCTCCCTGCAGAGCAGAGAGCCAGATGCGGGGCTCGATCCCAGCACCCTGGGATCATGACCTGAGCTGAAGGCAGAGGCTTTAACCCACTGAGCCACCCAGGTGGCCCCCAGTTTTCTTTTTTTAAAGACTGTATTTGAGAGAGAAAGAAGGAGAGGGAGGGAGCACTGGCAGCAGGGAGGGAGAGAGGGAGAAGCAGACTCCTTGTAGAGCAGCGAGCCGCTGTGGGGCTCTATCCTAGGACCCCGAAATCATGACTTTAATGAAAGGCAAAGGCTTAACCAACTCAACCATGTGTGCTCCTAGAGTCCAGTTTTAATATGCACTTCTTCAGGGCTCCTGGGTCACACAGATGGTTAAGCATCTGCCTTTGGTACGGGTCATGATCCCGAGGTCCTGAGATCGAGCCCCTTGGCTGGCTCCTGCTTGGCAGGGAGCCTGTCTACTGCTCCCCCTGCTTGTGCTCTCTCATGCTCTCTGTCAATAAATAAATAAAACCTTAAAAAAAAAATGCTTCTTCTTGATACCTAAAAAGATTCTTTCCCCTTTGTCTCATATTTTGCCTTTCTACCAATTAGAACTTCATTCTGTATTTATTCATTTATTTTTAAAAATATTTTATTTATTTATTTTTTAAAAAGATTTTATTTATTTATTTGACATAGAGAGAGAGAGAGAGAGAGAGATCACAAGCATGGGGAACAGAGGGAGAGTGAGAATCAGACTCCCTGCTGAGCAGGGAGCCCAATGTGGGACTCAATCCCAGGACATGGGATCATGACCTGAGCCACCCAGGCACTCTGTATTTATTTTTTAAGAAATTTATTATAGGGGCACCTGGGTGGCTGAGTCAGTTAAGTGTCTGTCTTTGGCTCAGGTCATAATATCAGGGTTCTGGGATCAAGCCCAACATTGGGTTCACTGCTTAGCAGGTAGTCTGCTTTCCCCCCTCTCCTTCCTGCTCTCCCAACCAAAAATATATCTTACTTATCTATCTTGGGATCAAGTCCAACATCGGGCTCTCTGCTCGGCAGGGAGCCTGCTTCCTCCTCTCTCTCTCTGCCTACTTGTGATCTCTCTCTTTCAAATAAATAAGTAGAATCTTAAAAAAAATAAAAATAAGGAAACAGACAATCTGGTAGAGATTTAGACACCAGCATCGAGAGGGCCAGTGGTTCTAGGCTGTTGTGCTGTAGGAGGGTCCTGGCTAGTTAGGGTTCAGAGATGAAGAGTGACATCTAGTAGGATAGAGGCATAGAGATAACCAAGATAATTGGTTCTCCAACCTCAGAGGGGTTGACTGAATCTTCTGGGGCAGGAGGAAGCAGCTCTTGCGACCTTATTTTCACACGGCTTAAGCCTTTATTTCTGTGTGCCAGTATTGAGACCCCTTTCTTTCCCCTTCCTTTTGATCCACTTGACAACTGATCACTGACCCCTGGGTTCAGGGCTGGAATGGGGCAAGACTCTTCCTAGACTCTGCTAGGAAGATGATGGTCTCCAGGATCACTACCAAGTAATTTGACATCCTTTGGATTTCCCTGATTAGCCTGTTACATCATTCATCCCTGGCCAGAGTTTTAATCCTCATGGTGAGAAAAGAAGCAGGGGAACCAGGAGAGGCTGCATGTAAGCCTTGGTCTCTGACGATTCTCCGGTGTTCTTGTCTTGGCTCTGTGTCCGCGGGTTTAGAAGGATGAGGTTAAATCTGCTCTCATTTCAGGGGCGGAGGAGAAGCCACTCAAAGTTTTCTCCCAGATTCTGTAAGAAACAGATCTACTTCATCCTACTGGAAACTCGCAGCTTTAAACAAACAAACTGTAGGAAGCTTCTTGTAATGGCAGAATAAATCTACCCTTACGTTTCTCTTGAAATAACAAGGAGATGAAATACGAAGAAAATACCTTGTGCGCGCTAACATCCATCAGCCCTGTGCCGCGATCAGCACATATGGTACGCTCCCGTTGCCCACTGCTCTGAGACCCACTAATGGAAGACCATATGGGCTTCTGCACGTTCAAAACACAATGGGCCTGGTTTAGGACTCCGTGGTGGCCCTGACTCAGAACTTCCTTGGGTTTATTGGTTTATGTTTCTGCTTTAGCTCAGGCTTGCCGCCATAGGCTCTCCCCTTCCTTCGTTTTTTTCTTTCCTATCTTTCAGGAGCGGAGAGGGTCGGATCATTGAAAAACTTGTGTTTGGACTTTGTAGAGTTCTGATAGTGGGCCGAGGCCTGGAGACAGGTGCTGGGCAGGGGAGTCGTTACCGGTGATGCCTACAGGACAGAGCTGTCTTTTTCTGCTTGAAGAACAGCTTCCCCCCAGCTCTGAGCTATAATTGACAAAAATAGTATATATTTAAGACATCTAAGATGATTATTGGATATGCACATAACTTGTGCAGTAATTACCACAATCAAGCTCATTAACCTGTCCCCTCACACAGTCAACTTTGAATGTGGTGAAATACTTACCTGCTGTCAGCAAATATCAACTATATAATGCAGCATTAATTATAGTCACCATGTTGTCCATTAGATCTCCAGAAAAACACTTGCTCTTGGAATATACTAATGACAAGGAGTTAGAGATGTAGGTTTAAGCAAGCATGGAAGGAAGTTTTGTTTGGTTTTCTGGCCCCCTTGTATTTAAGTGTAGGAATAGAGACTTTGTTGGGGGGGAGGGTAGTGTAGAGACAGTGAAATTTACTTTATTTTTGAAGTCTTTCTATAATCCAGAGAAGTTTGTTAGTGTCATTAGGGTAAAACTGATGCCACTTTGGATCAAGGAGATTGTCATTCATTCACAAGGGTCTGAAGATTTCAGGGCTCATCAGAGTGAGCCTTGAAGGTTGTTGCATCAGCTGACAATGAGTGTCTTGTAGCTCTTCCCTGGGGAAGGTGAAGGGGGAGGTTTGGAACTCATGGTGATTTTTCAGGTTTGGCCCACTCAGTTGGTTCTACACGCCACCATTTAACAAAGGTGAGTGAGGCAGTTGGTAGAAGGCCTGGTCTAAAGGACAACGTTGTGAGCCCCAGAGATGGTCGCTTTTTGGGGATTTGACACCAGTGTTGCCAGATCTTAAAAAATTCTCCAACTAGACATCCAGATTTTTTTTTTATGGTGACAGACCATTCAAAGTCTGTCTACACACATACCCCAACAGCTTTTGAAGCTAGTCCTATAGAACCCCCATTTGTTTTTTACTCATGTGAAAGACTTGAGAGTCTTTGGCTATTTGGAAATAAGTGGAGGGAGCGTACACACATAAACATAGTCCCCCAAAAGGTTGTATCTGTACCGTCATGTTTATCGTGGTGGAATTCAGTTACAGCAGCTTAAAGTTGGAAAATGGGGCACGCCATCTGGTCTAGTAAATCATTCTGAGGTACCGTGTAAGGATGTGGGATCTGACTTGGATGCAGTAGGACTGTTTCTTGAAAGCCTTCCCACTGAGTAGCATGGTGAATTGTGCTCCTGGAGTTGTATGGCAGAGAAGCTACGGAACTGTCCATAATGGTTTTGTATCAAGACATCTCCACTTGCACTCCATCTACACTCTGGGGTAAGGATGACACTTTAAATTCTGAGAGTGGTGGAAGAGAGAAAAGAATTCAGGGCACCCTTTACATTGGGTGTGTTGACTTAAACTTTCTCCCCCTTCATTTTGGTTTCTATGGCGATCAGAAAAAAATTTTTAGATACTGCTAGTGTAAGATTTAATATCTTGCAGTTAAGTCGAAATATGAGACACATCTCCCACAACTGCATAACTTTTAGATCTTATTTTTTTCCAGAAGAGTGTCTATATCCTTCCTGATCGTAAGTTGCATTACAAAATCAACTGGGTACCATGTTTTTGTCTGTCCCTGTCCTGGAGAAACAAAATGTTATATTGTAGTTGGATAATGTTAGTGATTTCGATAGTTTATAAATGCATAGAGTAGAATCACAGGTGATTGTGTAGTATGCTGGGGTTAGAAAGTGTGGGGACTAGTGAGGGTCTGTTGCTGCTACCCCCACAGTGGAGGCCCTGACTCCCAGAGTTAAGAGATGGGGTAGGCTGTCCGGAAGTGCCTGATAAGCAACCTGAGCAGCCTTGCAGAGGAAGAACCAGACAGGTTAAGTATTCCAACCTCATTCTCCTTTCTACTGTCTGGTCTCTCTACTGACCAAACCCAGCTTGTCAGTGTTGTCCATGCAGGTCACAGGGTAGAAAGGGTGCAGAATGGGTGTGGAGTAACAATGGAAGGTATCTAGATGAACATTTTAAAAGTTCATAGACTTCTAGATAAAGTCATGAGATGCCTGCTATCTCTAGATTCAGGTAATATTTAGCATTTCCATATTGGGACATTCAAACTGAAACTACTCACAAGAAGCATTTGAATAAACACTATTAAAGGAAGGTAATTCCTTATAAGGGATGCATGTATAAGGGATGTATGATTGTTCAGCAAGTTCAACAAATACTGACTTAATCTTTCCCATATATCTGGTGCTGTGGCCATCTTTTCTATGAGTCATACTGATGTCATTGTAATAGAGGGCAAGATTAAATGCTGCTTATGTTGGTGGCCACTGGAGCTGCCTTTCCTTTGTTAACTTGTTTGGATAAGAGATTGTCCCTCTGCCCTTCTTATGTTGTAGAGAGGAATTTCTTCGTATCAGTCAACCTTTGTGTTGTTATATTCTGTAGGCGGATAGTTTCCAGAAGCAAACAAACTGATCTTTTTAACAGCTGAATTGTTGTGCAAGTTTTAAATTATGGAACAGACACCATTAAAGTTGCAGTGATAGGGGTGCTTAAGTAGCTCAGTCAGTAAAGCATCTGACTCTTGATTTCAGCTCAGGTCATGATCTCAGGTCATTATCGAGGCCAGTGTTGGGCTCTGTGCTGGGTGTGGAGCCTGCTTAAGATTCTCTCTCCCTCTCTCCTGCTGCTTCTCCCCCTTTCTCTCTTTCTCTTTTTTCTCTTCCCTTCTCTAACAAAACGGCAATAAAATAAAGTTGCAGTTATGGATTGCTCCTTGTAAGAAGGGGATTGAATGAAATAATGCATATATTTGACCTTTTTTAAGACCTTAGTGAAGGTTAACTGATTTCAAAATAGGAGAAAATCCATCCATCTTGCTATCCTCAAAATTCAATGTTTTCTCTGTCTTTTATTTTTTATTTTTTAAAAGATTTTATTTATTTATTTGACAGACAGAGATCACTAGTAGGCAGAGAGGCAGGCAGAGAGAGAGGAAGAAGCAGGCTCCCTGCTGAGCAGAGAGCCCGATGTGGGGCTCGACCCCAGGATCCTGGGATCATGACCTGAGCCCAAGGCAGAGGCTTTAACCCACTGAGCCACCCAGGCGCCCCTCCTCTGTCTTTTAAACCTTAGCCTTGTACATATATAATTTCTACATGTTAAGAGATTTTTTTTTCTCAAGTGAAAGAAACCCAAACTTCAAGTGGGATTAGGTATAATACCATTCGGCCATTGTTTCCATTTCTTCCTCTCAAGAGGTCTGTCCTTTTTGAAAGGTATCCATCCTCAGGAAGAGAGAAAGCAAGGAATCTGGTGTCTGTTCTTATAAGGGTGCCCATCCTAACATGAGGACTTCCCTTTCATTCCTTCACATAAACCTAATTACCCCCTGAAGGTCCCATCTTCAAATACTATCACACAGGGGGTTAGAGCTTCAACACAAGAATTTCAGGGAAATGTATTTCGCTCTACAGCACTGAACTTCGCAGGCAGAGGTCTTTGCCCTAAACTACCAGAAGTTGTTTTCACTTTGGACTAAACTCAACCGGTGGTGGTAGCCAGGGACTACCACAAACTGATGAGCAGACTTTTTGTCCACAAGTGATAGAATCACTGTAGCAAGGTGTGGGGGCGATGAGGTGACATGAAGTGGCCTGTTTTGGGGACAGGGGAAATTCTGTCCAAGCAGCGTGGCTGTTACATAAGATGGGAGAGGAAGAAAGGCATCAACAGTGGGAATTAGATGGAACTCGCCTATTCCCCTATCACTGGCTAGTCAGCTTGTTTTCAGTGATAGATTTCTGTTCAATAACATAACTAAATTGAATTTCAAAACTTCTCATGGATGTGTATTAATATTACGTTTTCAGAATTTGAGTCTGACATGCCCAGCAGTGGTTGTTGCATAATGGTCAAAAGTTGCTGCTGTTGAAGCCAAGGGTCGAAAATCCATATTTCTATAGCAGTGAAGCCCCTGCTTCCATACTAGTCTCCTCTAAAGAAACCCAGCCTCAGCCTGGTTTTTGAGCTGCTTTTCTTAGCCCACATTGCTCCAGAGAATGTGTTAGTAGGTTACTGTCAAAGCCCAAGGTTGTAACCTTTTGTCCTCTCATAGAAGGAAAGGATATCTAAAAATTATTTATGGGTTCTTAGATGATGAATGTGGTCATGGGGATTGGGCTGGTCACCATTGAGACTGATACTTGCTTATGTTGAAGAAACTGGACTTCAGTTCTAAGTTGGTATTTTTGTCATTCCATTTTCAATATTATACATAATTTTCTTAAAAACATAAGCGGAGCCTATGCTATGTAGTCAGGATCGTGTTAGATACGCAGGGGAATAAGCAAGAGATAAGTAAGACACAGTTGTTAAGGACTTTAAGTGGAAGAGCAAGACTAATCCTATAGAGATGATGGGAAACCAACCTATCCCTAAGTGTGGGATAAAAGATTAGAACGATAGATACTTAGAAGAAGAAAGATCCCATGGGATTGAGATTTCATGAGGCCTTCATGGTGGTAGTGCCACTTGAACTGGCCTCTGAAGGCTGTATAGGATCTGAATAGGAGAAGAATAAGGGGGGAGATCATTTGTGGGGGGTTGGGATGGATTGGGGTATGGGATGGGGTATGGTGTGTGTTGGTATCCCTGAGAAGTCAAACCAGAGAGAAAGTCCTGTGTGGGAAGGGTGGATGGATGGATAGTACTTCATTGCATCTTCTCCCATTCCAAAAATTTTTTGACTTTCAATTGCTTAAAAAAAAAAAAAAAAGGCAACAAGTGAGTCATGAAGTTTGGAATCCTTTTAGAGTGTTTATGCTCAATGGACATGATCTTCTATAGCTGTCCCATGGATGACCCACACCGCACCACCCCCACCACCTTTGTTTTTGTTGGATGAGTCCTTGGACATTTTTTATGTGTTTAGAGTGACAGCTTCTTAAGGATTGCAGATGGTACCTCCCTCTCCTAGTGGGGGGCTCTGTTCTCTGCTGAAATTCAGCCCTGAAACCAGGAATGAAATGCAGAAGGATAAGGCAGATAGAGTCTGAAACTGATAATTTCATAAATTCTAAAGCAAACCCACAGTATTGGGTAAAATTAAAATAGGTATTTTCATTGTCTGTACTTAGGAGGAGTTAAGCTTTGGAAATATTGAGACATGGTACATTTATCTTGATTCTTGCAGTTGAATTTCCTCAAAGCATAATAAAATATGTAAGTATATATATATATGTAGATTCTTGTCAACTTTATTAGAAACTGTGAATTTTAATTTACCAAAGAATCATTTCTCATGTTTACTGCTTGAAATTTTGGATTTAGATGCGTGTTCCTTATTAACTTCTGGAGATGCCTATTTATCCTGAAAAATGTCTTAAAGGGGTAATGTAAGTGTTTGCACTTATGGCACTCCTTAATAATTCCGGTTCAGTGTTATGTGGGCTCTTTGATTTACTGTCCAATGGAACACAAAGTCTGATGCTCTAAACAAATGAATGGTTAATAAAATTCTGACATTTTTGTTTGGATTCTGTGAAAGTTGTCTGGATCATCATTGGAAGTAAAATATTTTGTGAGGGCAAAATTGTGGAGTCTCCTACTCAGTTAAAAAAAAAAAAAAGATTATTTAAATTTAAAACTTGGGGCACCTGGGTAGCTCAGTCAGTTAAGGATCTGCCTTCGGCTCAGGTCCCGATCCCAGGGTGCTGAGACTGAACCCTGGGTTGGGCTCCCTGTGTAGCGGAGAGTCTGCTTTTCTAACCCCCACCGCCGCGCAGTACGCACACTCTCTTTCTCAAATACATAAATCTTTACAAAAAATATAGCCGAAAATTTCCTATACTCAGGTTGATTGTGACATGTTCCATACACAAATGTCGCTCAGTTAAGACAGCTGCTCACTTAATTGTCCATCAGTGGTTTTTAACTGTTGCCCCTTCTCCTGCTATAAACTGCTGGGCAAGGCTTTGGGGGCTTTTACACAGTTGCCTACTTTTCTAATGGCCAATTGTCTTAACTCAGTATCTTAAGGCTTTCTTGTTCCCTTCTTCCCTCCTTCTTCTGACTCTGCTCTTCATTATTTAGCTCACCTTTGGCTTCTTCATTCCACTTTTGTTTAAATTCCATCCCACAGCAGCAATGTGGTTGTTATGAGCACAAATTTTGAAGTCTCATCCTGGTCACGTGACTCCGTTGCTATATGATCTTGTACGAAGTATCTCTTTGTTTCTTCAGTGAAGTGGAATCATAATGGACTGAATCTTACCAGGTTGTTTGGAGAATAAGTGAGGTAATGCATGTTGAGTGCCCAGCACTGTCTGACTTCTATTAAACACTTGTATGAGTCAAGGTATTATTGTAAAAATCAATACAGGATTTATGTATCTTTATTTGTTATTTATATGTTTAAAGATTTATTAGAGAGAGTGAGTGAGAACGAGAGAGAGAAAGAGAGAGAGAGAGACTCTTCAAGCAGATTCCCCACTGAGCAGGGAGCCCGACATGGGGCTCGATCCCAGGACCCTGAGATCATGCTCTGAATTGAAATCAAGAGCTGGACACTTAACCAACTAAGGGTGCCTCAGGTTTAAGAATCTTTAAAACACACTTTCTATTCACATAGTATTGTTCATGGGTCTGGGAGACCCTGCCAAGGGTTGGCTCAGTGATAAGGCCCCCTCTGATCTTGCACTGTGCCTGTCACAACATGTATTTGGGGTTTTTTGTTTGTTTTTAAAGATTTTTATTTATTTATTTGACAGACAGAGATCACAAGTAGGCAGAGAGGCAGGCAGAGAGAGAAGGGGAAGCAGGTTCCCCACTGAGCAGAGAGCCCGATGCCGGGCTTGATCCCAGGACCCTGAGATCATGACCAAAGCCGAAGGCAGAGGCTTTAACTCACTGAGCCACCCAGGCACCCCGCAACATGTATTTGTATGGTGAGGTTGCAGGGGCGGTTATTGGAGCATCTCACTGGCCTGTGAAGTGTCTTGTCTCTGAAATGACAGCTTCACCGTCACTTACAATGAATTGGCCAGGATTAGTCACATGACCCAAAGGTAAAAGAAGCAGAACGCTGGTCTTGCTGGGAGTCCAGCACTCAGTGTAGCCACACAGAAAAATCTGCAGCACTCAGTATAGTGATAGATCAGGAAAATGTCCACCAAGAAGTCTGTTGATGCTGGAACCACAGAATTTTGACGCTTTCAGTGCCCTTAAAAGGACCTTAAGTTTTCCATTAGTTGGAGCATTCTCAGATTCTTTATGGCCTGGGCAATCTGAAATACTAGTCCAAGTTTAGAGGAAGGCGGCTGCTTCATGGAAAATGCATGAAGGACAAAAGAAACTATTCCTAGTGGCTTTGAGAGCTTCGGTTCTGGTAATGAGGGTGGGGGTGTGACAATTAATTTCTCTGAATCCCATCTGGTGTGGTTCACAAAGGGCATAGATTTGGCATTTTGATCTTTTCCTTAATGCCCTGTTTCCAAGGGAAGCATTGATGCTGGCTATTGATAGAGCGATCAGGAAGATAGCCCAGCACGTCTTAGGGCCTGGTGGCCGAGAGAGACCCTGCTCCTTTTCAGTTGAATCCATGCTCTGTCACACAGGCACCGGTAATTAAAGCAGGACAAAATAACCAGCGGAAATGGAGTCAGTCTTCGTGTTCCAACAAGCTCAGGAGCAGCTGGTAGCCACGTACACTTCTGGGGGCTCCTGGGAGTAGTTCATGGACTGCATGTCAGTAATAGTCCTCTGCAGGAGGGGCCCCTCTTTGACTTCTGCAGTGACAAGTATTGACAGTCCCTTGAAATGGTGAGGCTTTCTGGTGCCTAGTGGAGAGGTCCCTCTGTTAGCACTCATTCTGTTTGGCAGAGGTGTGTAAAGAGTGATCTCCCTTCTCATCTGAGGGGAGGCGATGTGGAACAGGATTGTAACAGAAACCCAGATACTTGATTTTCATATCGGTGCTTGTAAAAAGTTACTGTGAAAGGCTGGGCATGTCCCTTTATTTTGTTGGACTTATTTCATTAATAAAACAAAACAAAATGCCTCTGTTGGAGGATTTATAGTAAAGGGCAAAAGATGTGAGAAATACGCAGATCCATAAAAAAACAGGAAGGTAACAGAATGGATGTTTGTCCTTTACAAAGGAATAGATTTTATTATACAACTTTTGGGGAAAATAAGAATAAGCACAAGTAAAAGTTTAATGCAAAAATCATGAAAACCAACCATGATGCCACTGTATCAAGAAGACTCCTGTTAACGGATGGGTGTGTATCTTTCCAAGATTTTATAATCTCTTTCCATATAAGTCCTCTTGCTGGACATTCAAGATTTGGGACATCTTTTTGTATTGTTACAGATTTTTAAGTGGATGTGAGGCAATTCACTGAAGGATACTCTAACTTGTAAAACCAGCCCCCTGTGTGGGGTATTTCAGTAGCAGTCAGTTTTGCCCTGCATTGGTGGCTATCTAGAACTATTTGTCCATTGTTCATCAGTGACGTGGTTTGGGTGGGATTTTTCTTCCCTTTCCCTCTCTTCTCTCAAATTAGTCCTGTTTGCCTTAAACTACACTATGCGACCCCATGCCCTTGGCCACAATGATTTGTTCAGGAGTGAGCAAGGAACCGAAGTTAATTCAGTTAGAATGAACCTCCGTACTGGTGTTCTGTGGCTGCGAAAAGAGAAAAATCCCCCTGCTTTTAGAACAGTTACAGCCATTTTTCTTCCTTCCTTCCTTCCTTTTTTAAAGTCCTGCTGAAGCTTTATTAAGCTATATTAAGAACAAAGTCATCCCATAGAGAAAGGTGGAGGAGCCAGGAAGAGTGGTGGAAAATGAAGCTGGGTGCACACGGAACTATGGTGGAGACGCCCAAGTACTTCTGGGTGTAACTGTTTGGGAATGAGGAGATTCCCTCATTACTGAACAGTTTGGGTGGAGGTTTCTGGTGCTTAGAACCAAAAACCTGCTAGGTTACACACAACTTTTAAATAGCACTAGAACAATGTACCAGGTTAAATTATCCTGCACATGTACGACTTTTTCTTTTGCATATATTTTAGTAGAATTATGGAATTAGGGTGTGTGTGCTTGCATAGATCTCCTTGAATTTCTCCTTAGGCTTTTTGTGTCCCCCCTGGCTTTGATGTGCTTTCACTGCCAACAGAAGGGACCTGAAGCTACTTCTAGGACAAGGTGCTCTTGGACAGCTAGAATTTGCCCAAAGAGCTGGAGAGACTGTGGTGCCTGGACACCACTCTGGGGCAGCCCAGAAGCAGTGACTGGTGGGAGAGGGAGTAGGAAAGAAAGCCCAGCTCCTCTGCCCTGGCTCCGAGGCACACATTGCATGTCCTTGTCCCCCAAGGGACCTGGATAATGCTACCCTCTGTTGAACCTGCTAAGCACACATCTTTCTGTGGCCTCCTCGTTCTGTCCTGCTTCTGCACTCCCTTGCCAGTCTCTCCTGGGAGCATGTGGGTGATAAACCAGATGGGCCTGAATACTCATCTCAGGGTCTGGTTCTGGGGGACACAATCTAAGCCATTTTGTGAACAATATTCAAGCTTTGAGTGAATTAGCTTTTAGTTAAGAGGATGAAGGGACATTGCAATTGCTGGGCCGCTCAGATGACGTGATGGTCCAGGCCAGGACATCAGATCTCTGGTAACTTAGTCATCCACTGAAAGAGGAAGGGGCTTCCAGGTGTCTGAAGGATGCTGAATATCCTTCTGTGCAATTTTGATACTGGCTTTGGTCGCTGAATAATGTGGCAGCACTTGATTCTTTTGGGAAACTGAGTATTATCCTGTCTCACAGAGCTCAATATTATGGTCTTTTTTCACTGAAGTCTCAAGCCCCTTCATTTAATTTCATCCCACTTTCCATAGTTACAGTCTCTAGCACAACCCTAAAACTCCTTATATTTGGTACTCACAATTTGTATATAATAAAAGAAGGGTTGTTTTTGTGTTAGAAAACTCAGGAGTCTCCAGGGGGGCGTGTCAAGGGAGGGTAAAGACATATGAAGTCCTGCAGGGGCCTTCTATCTTCTGTGAAGCATCTCCCCAGCCCCCTGGCCCCCACCAATTCTTTTGGGTTGGTAACGTTAGTATTGTTTTGTATTGCCTCTCTACCCTTCATAAATATTTTCCACTTATATTTCCAAAGCCTTGCTTTTCCATGTTCACTACTTGAGTCGAAGCTCATACCATTTATTAAGGCCTGAGTCGTATCCCCGCCCCAGTCCTTCTGTTGAAGCCCTCAAAGTGACTGTATTTAGAGAAAGGGCCTTTAAAAGAAGTGACGAAAGTAAAGTCAAGGTGGGGCCTGTGTCCGAAAGAACTGGTGTTCTTAGAAGAAGACGAAGAGACACCAGGAACCTCTCTCTCTTTCCCTGCACATCTGGAGGAAAAACCATGTGAGGACCCAATGAGATGGGGGCTGTTTGAAAGACAGGAAAAGACCCCTCAAAGGAAACCAACCTTGCTGGCACCTTGATTTCAGATTTCAAGCCTCTAGAACTTGGAGAGAGTAAATTTCAGTTGCGTAGATTTTCTCCCCAGTAGTACAAAATCTATAATAGCAGCCTTGGATCCTGGTCTCCAGTCCATCCTGGTTCTATTTCTTACAGCCTCATGTACCCCTTATACTGAAATCTTTGCCTAGCGCATCAGTGCTGCATAGTAAAGTTTCAGTCCTCTTGCTGGACATTCAAGATCTCAGTCAACCATCCCCGAATCTCTTTTCCGGCATCTTTTCTGTCTGCTTCCCAGTCTAAACTCCATGTTCCTGTCCCTTCCCAGTCCCCCAAATATGCCCACTCCTTCCATGGCCCTGTTGGAGTTTCCTCCAGTTTCCACGCTGACCGTCCTTCTCCATCTGTCCTTTTAGCACATCTGGAGGTTTACTTCTTCGTCCTGCCTTCCCACTGTCTCCACGCTGCCCTGGCGGCTCCTGTGGGTTCTACTTGGAGCAACACTGAACGCTTGCGTTATCAGTGTTTCATGTTCTCTGTCTGGATAGACACCTAGACTACTGCCTTCAGCTCTATCCCCCGTGCTCAACACCCATGTCGTAGATAGAATCAACACTCGTGAGTGGATGGGTCATTGCCAACAAACAGCAGCTGTGTGACTTCCACAGATGGGTTGGGCCTTGGGTCGAGCTGTGTGTGGACTAGAAGAGTAAAAGGCCCAAGGCAAACTGAATGGAAACCGAAGCTGAGGTGTCTTGGGCATGTGTCACTTGGAGACTGGATTCCGCCCATCTAATGACATGTCTAATGGCTGGTGGGAGACATGGCTCATGTATTGGTACGAGTACCACCCCTCCTATTCCACCTGTATGTCCTGGTTTCCTTCTGCTGTAGCCACTGTAAGGTAGAGTCAGAACTTGGCAGACATTGAACAACTAGAGCCAATGATCGAGGCCACTGGGCCCCGGATCTCCAGTGGATAACAGTCTTCCCCACAGGCCTACTATCAGACTATATATACCTCCAGGGTCCACCCTGAGGCAGACAAAAAGTGACTTTACCTCTGTGTGTCTATAAGTCTGTGTTCTTTGTAGAGAGGCCCCTTCATTTAGAGGAAAAGACCCGCTCCAAATTCCCCCTCCTGAACTGGAAAGTCTGTCCTTCATGAGGTTATATATTAACACTGAAATGCCAGGAGCACGCCAACTTTTGTAAAAGCATGTTGCTTGCCAAACACTGTGAGAGGTAGAAAGCAAATCAATTGTGGGGTTTCCCAAATTACAGTCACTTAGCATAGGGAATGAAAATAAAAAAATTCATTTTTAGGGATTTTCTGGTAAGGACCGGAAAACCTGCTGGACAAATTTTCAGAGCTGTAACGCTTGTGAACATGCACAAAAATTTTTTTTTTGTTTTGTTTTTTTAAACCAGAAGTGGTGCTTTGATGTACTGCTAAGGTCCTTTTCGGCGATGCCCGTGGGAATTCAGTATATGAGAAATCCACACCAGATGGAATGAGAAGCCATTTCATCTGTCATCAATCCTTCTGGACCATTCGAGTGGAAGGGACCGTTCCTAAAGGGTTGAAATCTCGGCAGCAGGTGTTGAGTGTTGCTTGTGCGTGGGTGGGTCATCATGGGGACCCCTGCTCGAGCCATTCTGTAGCACTGACACCCAAGAAACCAGGGGGCTGGAAGACTATTCAGGTGTGTGTGTTCGTGTTCAGTAGAGGAAGACCTAATATAAAAGCATTCATCTTTGTTGTCCCTCCTGGTTTAATTTGCAGAGTGGCGCACGTGCCATGTTTGAGGGAACCTCTGTGGCCGCTCACTCCCCTTCTGCAGCCTTCTGGAGCTGGCTTAAGTGCTTCCTTGAGCCCCTCCCATAGAGCTGCAGGCCAGGCCTTGGAACCCTCCTGATTCACAGCCCGTCAGAAGCTCCCAGTCTGGGGCGTGTTAACCTCCCTCGGGATGAGGACTGTCACTTGCCAGGGCAAAAAGAGTATCTTGTAGCTGCAGGCTCTTCCTGCCTTGCAAGCAGCAGAAGGATGTCCTCCCTGACTCAGGGACCTGGGGAAACTGAGGAGAAGCCAGCTCTCTGCTCTCCTGGTGGGGGTGGTGAGAATCGGGGGGAGGGCCAGGCGGGCACAACCACGGGGCCGGGACATGTTGCTCTTGGCATCCCCCACTCCGTTTCCCCGATTTTGGCAAGGCCCCGTGTGGAAAAGGGAAGAAAAGTGTCAGTGAGCATAACGTGGCCCTCTGCTGACTTCTCCGTCACCGATTTAAGGAAGAGGAGATTCTGAAAACCTGCATCCATCCAAAGCAAAGAGAGACTGTCACGTCTGTCTGGACCAGAATTTCTTAGCTGCGGCACTGGTGACAATTGGGGTCTGATGGCTCTCTGTCGCAGGGGGCCATCCTGTGCATCCTGTGGCAGCATCCCTGTCCTCTGTCTGGCAGATGCATGGCACCTCGAGAGTGGCGACCACCAGAAAAGTCTCCTGACATCGTCCAAGTTCCCTGAGGGGGACACAGTTGGTCTGGTCGCAAGCTCCCGCCAGTCTTAGCAGGGACATAGGTGAAGTCAGGTTTTGTTTTTGTTTTTGTTTTGTTTTGTTTTGTTTTTTTACTCTCTGTCCTCTCTAGCTAATGATCGCCATGGAATTAAGACTAATAGTGGCTTCTCCTTGGTACCCAGGATAGCAGAACATGCAGCGATCTGCCTTGAGAGAACAATTTTCTTGTGTTTTACCTGCTAAGTTCTTTGTGCTGCCTGGATTCCGGGCACCCCAACAAATTAGCTTGCCGAAAAGGCTCAGGAACCCAAAACAAGGCGCTCCTTGATTGCCGGGGAGGGGGCATGTTGTCTTTCCCTTCGCTCTCCTGGATCCGTGCAATAATTAGCCAAAGTAAAATGAATATTAGCTCATGCTTAATTGCCTTTACAGCGTACTCGCCGGCACTGACCCAGTAGTGCTAAACCAATTATTTTTTGAACTCTATGGCTTTAAATAATCCTTTGCTCTAAAATTCCCTGTACCCCTCAGCTACTTAACCACAGGCCCCTCTGCCCTAAATCCTTTTCTTATACTTTGTAGCTTTTTAAGCAAGGCCCCTCTTTAAGAAGACATAATCCCTTCTCTGTAGAAAACATGAAAGACCTTGAACAAATCAAGATTTCTCCATGGAGAATTCAGCTAATCCTGTGCTTAGCTCCTAACAAGGAAATCCATCTCTCCACCAAGCACGCCATTACCCGGACTAATGCCTGACTTGAATAACAAGCAAATTATTGTGCTTTTAATTGTACCCTGCTCGGTCACAAAGCACATCTGAGAGAGGAATGTGCCGAGCTTCTCCAGGAGAAACAGGTCATGCTTCTAATCCTCCTTTTCTGTCGCCTTCCCCTCCCCCATTCCAATCCTTTCTCTTTCCAGCAGCGGCAGAGGGGGGTGGGGGTGGGGGGAAGACAGCTAAATTAGGTTTAAAATGGAAGAGTCTAAAGGACGAAAAAAGGTGGTAAATACTGATTTGGGAAAGGATGAATTATCCACAGACTCTGCAGTGTGGCTCATTGGAAGGCAATCAATTGGTGTTATCACAACCCGATTACTGAGGCACTCTTTGTTCCCGCAAGCCGGGCTTCTTCAGCCCTATTGACATTTCGGGTTGGATAATTCTGGTGGGGAGCTGCCTTGTGCAACGTAGGGTTTTTAGCAGTCCCTGAGTTTTGACAAACTGAGATGTCCTGAGACATGACCAAATGTCTCCTGGGGGCAAAACTCTCTCTCCCCAACCCCCACTTGAGAACCACTACCTCGAAGACTTCCATGTTGAAATTTATTTGCACTCTCTGGCCTCTTCCTCAGGGACACAAACCCCAAGAAAGTCATGGTTCCCGGAGTAAAATGGGGGAACAAATACGATCTTTATATAGAGTAGAAAGAATGGGCAGGAAGAAAGCATGGACTCATGCGTTGCCAGGGGTCGGAGAGTGGGAACAGCCCTCCACACCAAGATCAGAAAAAGTCCGAGGACTGTGTTGTTTCCAGCTTCCATTCTGCAGTGGCAATGCCTCTGGTGAGCAAGCTTCTTTGAATGCCTTGTGCAGTTCAGAACTGGGCTTGATGTGGGGGAGAGGAGGCGTGACAGAGAAGGGGCAGAGAGGAAAGAACCTGTTGTCCGAAGGTGCTGATGCTCTCTGCTCTCTGTGCTTAGGACACAAGAGAACGATGCAGATTCAGGGATACCCATTGTGGAAGCAGTGACAATCCCCTTTTGGACCAGGAAATCTCGACCAAAGAGAACTACTCGTAAGAGAAACATAATGCAAGCATTGAGTTGCGTTTTCATTACAGCCACTGACGCAACCATTTCCTAGCTCCTGGAGAGGCAAAGAGTCCTTCCTATTTTTAGTAAGCATTATTGCTGGTCCTCACCGGCCAGAAGCAAAAGCTGGGAGGGATTGCACTGCAGTGAGCCCCAGTCTCCAGTAGATGGCGGTGGACATCTTCCTCAGAAGCCGGGCCAGGCGGCAGCTCGCCAACCCTCCTTGGCCTAAGCAAGACAAGTACCACTCGTCTTTCGGAGACAGCCGTCTCCTCTCATTGTTGGCACAAACAGCCCCAAACAATTGTACTGACCACACAGCTCCAAGCCACATTCCAGGGCGCTGCCGTCTGCTCAGGAGTGAATGCTGGGAAAATGAACCAAGCTGCTAATTTGCTTGATTGGGGGGGAAAAGAATGAGGTCTTCAGGAACAATGGGTGTAATTTATTTTTCCAACAAGAATAGGGGCGATGCCATTTCATACCCCCACTCCCGACTGCTACCATAAATGAAAGCAATCACCTAATTAGTCCTGAATTACTAACTGGCTCGGTGAAGGATCTGCTAAAAAAAATCAAGCTGAAGTGAGGACTCTGGAAAAAGATGGGATTTCCTTGAAAGGATGGGGGAAGGGCAGGGGGGCGGGAGGGGGCGGGGCCGTGAAGGCCTAAAGTCCATTGTGAGCCCCCCCCCCCCCCCCCCCGCCCCAGGCCCTATAGTCTGGGGGCTGTGCTGGCTCTGACCCTGGGAGAAAAAGTCTCAGTGATTTCACCAGGCCATTCATTTTGTGCAGGCGAATGACTTTCTAAACCGTGGAAAAGGAATCCATTGGAGAAGACCTATCTGTGCGTTCCTTTAAAAATGTTACAGATGTAGATGAATTGGCTTGGGAAGGAGAAAAACCCTCCTGCTGGGGCCTGGCCACAGGGCTGATGGGGCTGGACAGGCGGACCCCACAGGGAGGTTCTGGAATGCCCTCTTCCCTGACAGACAATCAGGGCAATGACAGGCAAATCTGAAACCAGGTTTGGAGTTAAATCCTTAAGAAATGCCCCCAAAGGAAGAATGTTATGTTCTAAATGCCTGCTTTCAGAGTTTGGTTTTCACATGTGTCTTTATCAAGCACCTCTCCCTCACCCGAACCATGGGATGAGACACTCCCCGTGAGAACAGCAAAATAAGAGAGTAGGTAACGGCCGAAATCCTGCACTTGAAGCCTCCACAAATGGAAGTCACTAATTTATTTGTTCAGAGATGACTTCTTGTTTTTTAGTTAGATATGGCTTTAATTGAAATACTTTACTAATGCGATTTATCACAACTGTAAACTGTCAGTTTCCACAGCTGTTGCTTTTTTAGAGCAATCTGGCAAATGTGTGTGGGTAAAAACACAGACTTGGAAGGTTGAGGAAGAGCCGGCTCAGGCTTTCTTTCTCTCACTTAGCTGGCCCACAGGCCCCTCACCCCCGTCAAAAACATATGCTCCTCTTCCTTCGAGACACCCACTTTGATTCTCGCGTGCATCTGTTGTTCTTGGCTGTTAAACAGCCATTCTCTCTCTCCTGGGAGAAGCCCCTCAATTTCTTTTGGGGGAGCTGCCCGGATCTCAATTAATGGGGCTTAGAGGAAATTGGTCCCACTCTCCTCTGGTGCGATGGGGTGGGAGGTACAACCCAGCTGTGGCCAGAAGTCTTCTGTTGTACCTCTCTTGGCCCCAGTGGTCAGCTCTTAAGGGTATCCGAATTAAGACAACAAAACCGGGGGCACCTGGGTGGCTCGTGGGTTAAGCCACTGCCTTCGGCTCAGGTCATGATCTCAGGGTCCTGGGATCGAGTCCTGCATCTCTGCTCGGCGGGGAGCCTGCTTTCCTCTCTCTCTCTCTCTCTCTCTGCCTGCCTCTCCGTCTACTTGTGATCTCTCTCTATCAAATAAATAAAATCTTAAAAAACAACAAAACCGGACCCCTGCTAAGTCGTGAACTTCAGATAAACAATTACGATTTTTTAAAATATAAGTACGTCTCCAATGCTGTGTGGAATATACGTAAAGCTTGAAAAAAAGAATTCAGCTGAATTCTGAATTTCACGTGTAAAGAGGCATCCTGTGTTTTATCTGGCCAAGACTGCTGGTTCTAAGGAGAATGTTCAACCAAAGCAGGATGGATAAGAATCAGCCTGGGACTTTTGCTTTGCAGAAAAGAATACTTGAGCAGAACAAAACGGTTGGTGGCTGGTAGACTGGTAGGGTATAGGTTTGCAGGGACTGGCGACCATCTTTGCTGGCGTGTGGGGACAGCTGAGTGAACTGGGAGCCAACACCACAGAGCAGACCTGTTTCACTGCATCGGGTGGATCCAGCTGTTCCTGAAGCTGGCCTTGTGTTTGGTGGGAGTCAGGGTGCTGATGGCCAGGCAGGATTGTGATTTTTCTACCTCTTGAGCCAAGGAGGTAGAGACAGCAGTGCCGGCATGAGCCCACTGGGCATGGCTTCTCCTCAGTTGTAGGAGTGGTAAAAGGATATTGCACAACAGGAATAACTGATGTCTCCTGCACACCCACATGGTTTCCTAATTGTTTTGCTGCCTGTGAGCTCTCTCTGCTCCTGCCTTCACTCTTCAAGCCATCATGGCTGGATACAGGGTCCGATTCAGTTGGATGTAGACTGGAAACTTGAACTTCAAATTTGCCTCTGCTTGGTCTTGAGTGGTCTTAGAGTCATTGCAGCTCTACGAAGCTGAGTGTCTTGCCCTGAAAACTAAAGACAGAGCTTACCTTCATTCATTCTGGCTGGTGTACCGGAATACCACACACTAGGAGGCTTATAAACAACAATGATTTATCTCTCACCCTCCCGGAGGCTAGAAGTCCAAGTCCAAGTCCAAGTCCAAGCAGATGGGGTGTCTGGGGGGGTGGTCTGCTTCCTGGTTCATTGCTGACCTTTTTGCGGTGTTCTCACCTGCTGAAGGGAAAGGGAAGGAAGGGGCTCTAAACCCATTTGTGAGAGCTCAAGTCCTAATCCCCTCTCAGAGGTCCCACCTCCAAATACCATCACTGTGGGAGTTGGGGTTCCTTCCATATAGGAACTGAGGAGATGGGGGTCGGGGACACAAACATCCAGCCACAGCAGAAGCAATTTCCCCATAGGACCGGGGCCAGGATTCCATGAGGTCAAGTACACAGCACCTGTCACGGGGCCTGGTGTGGAGTAGGTGCCCCAGAGTGGTCCCCCGCTTCTCTTTCCCTTTCTGAGGGCTAGAATATTCTTCTCTCCTATGTAACTTACAAAGAACGATAATCAAAGCCTGCAGACAAGCATTGCCAGTCCTAGAGCTGTGCCCATGATCACCGCACATCAGGTGCTTGTATGCACCTGGCGGTTTACAGGCATTTTCACCACTTCTCACTTCTTGTTGGGGCACAAAGTCTCCCCTCCCTTGATTTTAGTGTTTGGTGTATTGTACTTTCAGGACAAGGGCTTTGATTTATTTTATATGTGATGCGAAGTGTGGCGCCTGGGTGGCTCAGTTGATTGCGTGTCTGACTCTTGATTTCAGCTCAGGTCATGATCTCAGGGTTGTGAGATGGAGTCCTGCGTCAGGCACGTGCTTAGCTTGGAGTCTGCTTGAGGTTCTTTCCCTGCCCCCCCCCCCTCTTGTGTGCATGTGCGTTTTTTGCCCTCTCTCTAAAAAAAGGCCTTTTTTTTTTTTTTTTAAGTGAAGCATTTGAAACTTGGTTGCTATCTCCCCTTATCTCAGTGGCATTTATCTTTTTAAATTAGGTATTTAAGGTTAACTATCTTCTGTTAAGATTGGTCTATTTAACTGAAATGAAAAAAGTGAGGGTCACTGCACATTTGACAATGATAACACTGTAGTCCACTTGGAATTTTCTGGAACTTAATGGGGTAGCTTTGGGACATCTCCAGGAAGAGGACAGATTTGGAATTTGCTTTTTAGAGTTGGAGGAATCCTTGAGATCAGCTCTCTCTATTTCTTTCTTTCTTTCTTTTTTTTTTTTTTTTTTTTTTTACAGGCTGTCTGATGGGTAAAGTGAGGAGATTCCAGAAACTTCTAGGGTTGGGGGAGGAATCTCCCCCCAGTAAGCCAAGGGCAGGACTGGAATCCAGGCCTCCTGACTCACAGGTCCTGACTGCCAGAGGCTTGGTGAGCCCAGAAGCACACACATCCCTGGGAGAACATTTTCAAGAGATTTCCGTTGGTCAGGTTGCTTTGTTTTGAAAGGCTGCTCTGTTAAATCCAGATGGGAATGTGTCTCCAGTGAGGAGGAAGGTCTTGGAAGATGCTGAAGGTCCTTGGGGGGGTCTCCAGGAACAAGCAGCAGGGACCTTAAGTGCGGAGATGGCAGAGATGAACTCGAGACAGATGTTCACCAGGGATATTTGTCTCCTCCTGCTGTGAAATAACAGAGCTACAGATCCTCGTGGAATTAAGAGCCAAGACAGTCACCTTTTAGAGGACTTTGGATGGCACTGCTATCCCCCAGTCTGTTTTGTAGTCCCTTCTCCTCTGCTCCCCGTTGTTTTATTTTGATAGAAGCATTCATCAAAGAGATCTCTTTTCCCTCCGTCGCCTCCCCACTTCTTCCTTTGTTTGGCTCAGAATGGGAAGGGGAGAACCACTTTCTTGGGCAAGCACAGAGGCCCCTCAAGGTCAGTGCTAAATCTCCGTTTTAGCTGTGGGTTTGGACAAGTTTCTTAATCCAAGCCTTTATTTCCTCTTCTCTAAGATGGACAGAATCCTGTCTCCTTTTGAGAACGCTTATAAACGGGATTAAATCCATAAATGTAGGAGGTTTAATATATTCGCTGGTATATGATAGGAAATAGTGATTCCATTGTCTTCATGGGTCTCAGGAAGGCTGGGGAGAGGGGTAGCATGAGAATTGCTAATGTGGACAGACATTTAGACGCAAATAATAGTGTTGGCTGCTGTTAGAACGATTGCTACATGTTGGACACTCCCCTGAAAGCCTTAGACTTAATTTAATGAAACCTCACAGCAACCCTATAAAGTAGGCATTATCTCTTTTTTTACAGAGATAAAAAGGATCCAGTCAGTTACACAAGGAAGAAGGTCTGTCCTTTGTTTACCAGGATCACCGTTTGAGCTGGTCTGAGGAAGTTCGTCCTTCCCACTGAATTTGCGATTCTAACCTTCCACCCAACCAAGTTTCAAGATGAAGATTGCTTCATCTCCCCCTAAATCAGCCGGAGTTGAGTGTGCCTGTAGGCATGGGTCTAGGAGTTGACTTGGTCCAGTTGAGTGGGTCCTGACTCCACACCCTAGGCAGAGAGAATGAAATGGGTAGATCTTTTGGGGCCCCCAGCAGTCTCAGGATCTTGGTCTCTGGTGTTCTTTCTATGATCTGTGGGAATACTAAGGCTCAGAACAGTTAAGTTATTGGGCCAGAGCCACACAGCTTGTGGTGCAGAAGCTGTATTCAGACCTTAGAGGCAGATGAGGGGTCAGAAAGCAAGGAAAGCAGCGTCACTGGGAAGAAAGGTGTGTGTCCAGTCTTTGGATGGAGTTTTTACTTCAGTCTGATTTGAATCTTGTTAAGCGAGCTGGAGTCAGCTACAGGTGTGTGACTTTTAGAGGCTACAAGAGGACCCTCTCCAGCACCCCCATAGACCTATAGCCCCCTTTTGAAGCTTTTGAGATCAATCTCTTCTTACTATTTCCCAAAGCCTTCATTCTATGCATTCAGTGCTTAAATGGCAAAGCCCCTCTCCCGCCAGCCAGTTGGAGAACATATTTCTTTAAATCCTCCCTTGAGGTGGGTGGAAGGTTAGAATCGCAAATTCAGTGGGAAGGACGAACTTCCTCAGACCAGCTCAAACGGTGATCCTGGTAAACAAAGGACAGACCTTCTTCCTTGTGTAACTGACTGGATCCTTCGCCAGCCTCAGATGTAGTCAGATCGTGCTCAGCACTCCAGTCTCACTGGTGAGATTGCTTCATCTCCCCCTAAATCAGCCGGAGTTGAGTGTGCCTGTAGGCATGGGTCTAGGAGTTGACTTGGTCCAGTTGAGTGGGTCCTGACTCCACACCCTAGGCAGAGAGAATGAAATGGGTAGATCTTTTGGGGCCCCCAGCAGTCTCAGGATCTTGGTCTCTGGTGTTCTTTCTATGATCTGTTCCTCTTGTCCAACCTAGACCCCTCTGTCTCATCCATGATGCCTATACAGTCAAGGTTCCTGGTCTGGCCTCAGGGACCTCAAGGCTGCAGCTTTCTTTGGCTGATATCCATGGGGCAGAGTTTAGAGAACCATTGTGACAGAACCAGCCTTTCCTTGAATCTTCTGGCCCTGGAGTGGAGCTTGGGTCTGATCTTGGCTTTATTTTCTTCATGGTGGGCTTCTTCGAAGTCTTCCGTGCTCTTTCTTGCTAGATACCTGGAGTTTTCAGTCAAGTTACATGTCAGAATCCAACAAATCAGGGCCTTCCTTCTGCCCACTCAGAAAACTCTTTGGTCCTTCTGGTAGACACCAGTATTGCCTACATGTGCGAATATAATCAACAGAAAGAAATCTCCTTCTTTACCATATGTTTGTCAGGCTTGGTCTTGTGACTTTGCAGGCTTGATCTTGTGCTTTGGCCGATGAAATGTGAGTAGACATGCCACATGCGCCACTTTTAAGAGCATGTGCAGAGATCTGCATGCTTGCTTTTCCTTTGCCTTCTTGAGGACGGAAGCCTGTGTCAGGCTGTGTTTCTGTCAGGCTGGGCCCAGAAGACAACAACAAACAGAGCCATCTTGCTGACCCAAGATGTCGATGTCACATGGCACCAATAGAAACTTTGTTGTTTTTTTAAGCCATGGGGAAATTCTGGTAGCTGTTTTTTGCAGCCTAGTGTTGCTGGTTCTGACTGTAATTGTACAGAGGGGCTAGCCTTCCAGCTCTTGCTGTGTCCTACTACATAATGCATACTTAGTTTTTACATTTGTGTTGTTAGGAAGGGCACCTCAAGCATTCAGAAAAGGCCTGTCTGAAGGCAACTCTGGGTCTACTTAGAAGCTTCTGTTCTTAACCAACTTAGATCTACTTTACCACCTCCCTCTCCTTGTGACCGAGTGAGAAACGATGTAATGTAAGGACTTTAGAATAGACTATAGCTGGGCTAAATCTTAAAATTGACTGAGTGGCTTAATTCACTTACTGCAATGAGAGTCCTTTCCTTTTATGAAGATCAGTGTATTCATCCAATGACTCCTGAAAGGTAATTATCACTGGGTTGTGTGGACTTATTCCTATTGCCTTTTGCTAGAGGAAGAGCACTGTCCCCTTTGTGAACTAATTTAATCTGCTCAGCAATAAAGGGCGTTAGATCTCATTTTATATTCCTACCCATTTTACTGAAAAGATTCAGAGCTACGGGTTGGCAGACTCTAGTCTGTGGGCCAAATCTATCTCACCACCTGTTGTTGTTTTTTTTATTGCTTTTTTCATTATTTATTTCATTTTATTTTTTCAAGATTTAGTCATTTGACAGAGATACAGATGGAGAGGGAACACAAGCAGGGGGAGTGGGAGAGGGAGAAGGAGGCTTCCCCCTGAGCAAGGAGCCTGCTGAGGGGCTCTATCCCAGGACCTTGGGATCACGACCTGAGCTGAAGGCAGATACTTAATGACTGAACTACTGAAGCACCCCTCAAATTGTTTTTATGCAGACTCAGCCACCGCTAATCTTTGATGTATTGTCAATGATTGCTTTTGTGCTCTGAGGGCAGAATTGAGTATTGATAACAAGCCCTGTGGTCTCCAAACCTCAACTAACTACTGTCTAGTCCTTTAAGAAAATGCGGGACTCCTGTTGGAGAGCAAAGAGGGATAAATATCTTGTCTAAGGTCATGGAAAAGCCCTGAGGAGCATTGTATTGTGTTCTAATTTTACATTTGTGGGGAGTGGTTTGTTCATTTCATCCCCCATAACCTGCCTTATTTCAAGTATCGTCAAGGAGAGGGAGGCTCTCTTCCCAGCCAGATCCCAATGAAGAAGCAGACTTCCAGTAAAACTTCACCATAAAAATACAAGTGAGCTACGGTATTGTCAAGGCATGGGCACGCCGAAGCTCCAGGGAATGTGGGGAAATGTAAATAAAGAACATGTATCCCATCCTTTAGGTGTCTTAGCTGCAAGTGGTAACTTTTGAGAACCTACAACACAGGTTTTGTGATTTTTTTTTTTTCCAATTGTGGGGTTTTAGTTTTCTGTCTTTTACTCTGGGGTGGAATTAGCCCCATGTCATGGAAAAAAAAAAAATGGAACTCTTCTGTAGAACTTGCCCAAACCTCATTTCTCAAGAACCTCAAGGTCATTGCAAAATTAGAGATTTTAAGCTTTCCGAATACCTACAATGAAACCGCGTGTATTTACACTTGAAGGCTAAGACCTCAAGCCTCTGAAAGTACCTTGAAAGCGACACATGTGTCCCCGATCTGCTTGAATTTCTTTCCAGAAGCATACTGGGGGACTTAATTCGAGCCTATTTTATAGGTCCTCGCACAGGCAGAGATGGCTTTATTTCATTGCATAAATAACAAAGATCTTTTGTACATTCTTTTATTTCCCCCTCTGAGCAACCAGAATCGTGGCAGATCCGAGATTTGTGCACATCTCTTTGAAATAAATGTGTACCGAAGATGGCGGAATGATAGGGACTAACTTTTATGGACCGCTCTCATTAAAACTCACCTTCAGAAAACATCCCTGCTCCTTCCTTGTAATCAAATGACAACTCATAACCACCTAACCATTTTTTAATATTCTCCAGACTCCACTGAACTAGGCTGAAGCTCAGACAGTGTCTCGCTAGTCAGGAGAGAGTGTCTACCGTCCTATTTAAAAGCAGTTACTGGGATAGGTTTTTACAGGCAGTGGGCTAGGACAATTCAGAAACAATTGCTTATGTGATAGTTGGAGGATTTGTCCCTGTCAAACAGTTAATATTGCTTTAATACATGAAGTAGGCTGTATAAGACAGCAATAATGAAAAATGTCAGGAAAGACAATATCAATTGTTATTCAACATCCACATTAAAGATTACTTTTTTGTCAGTAGCTTTCAGAAAATGTATTTTCCATCAGATCTGATTGCGTTCGTCTTTGAAGTGCCCCATCCTCCCGGTAGATTTAATGTGACATCTAGGCACTTTTTAGTCCCTGGGCCTCTGAGGCGATTCAGAGAGGCACAACAAGCCATCACAGGTTTATCCTCAAAGGCCGACACTGTCTGTCTGATTTATTGTAACTTTAAGAATCATCTCCAGCAAAGCATGAGCCTTGCTACCCATCCAGAGCGTCAGACTTTTATCAATTCATTTGTATGCAGCCGGGTACCTCTTGGAACCAAGAGCCCTATAGCCACTCATGGAAAATGCATTACCTGCGACTAATCCTTTTTATCTTTAAAGTCTGTATTTTTTATGTATAAGTCATTTTGGGTTATCATAAAATATACATAATTCTCCCTCCCCTCCCCCTCCCCCCCCAAAAAAAGACAAAATGGGAAAGGAATATATAATAAGTTCGGAGCGTGTGGTGTTCTTATCAGCAATGATTCTAAATAAACAGCTCTCTTTATGTAAACACCAAGGGATATAAAGCTGTGATTACTTTCAATGGGAAATAGGAATGCTTCCATTTTTTTTTTTTCCCTTTTAGGTTTCAAAGTGAAACAGTGAGATTAATCATTGAAAACACGCTTGTGTGTGCTGCTGTCTTCCGGCATGTTCGTTGGGTGGCGGGCGGTGGTGTTGGAGTGAGCGGGAACCGGGTGGAGGCTAATGGGTGTGTGTTCCATTTCATGGGTTTCCCAAATTGCTTTACTCCACAAACATTTTCCAAGCCATTTGTGAATGGCCTTAATTAAGAGGACTGGAAATGTGTCTCCTGGAAGGATCAAAGTACATCTCCTTCATTAGTCCTAACCCAGTGAGGTTCAGTGGGTAGTGAGGCCCCTGTCCCCAGTGTTACACCTGCTATTTGCTGTCTTCCGTTGTTCTGTAATTGTTTCAGATAATTAAACTCTGCTCCGGTCTGAATCTTCACAAGCATAGGAAACTTCATTCTACTTCAAGAAAAATACAAGTGCCCACAGAGTTCACTGTCTGGAGTAGGGGTTGACAAACTATGGCCCGTGGGTCAGATCCTGCTGTGGCCTGTTTTTGTCAATAAAGATTTATTGGAACCACAGCCATGTTCATTTGCTGATGAATTATCTATGGCTGCTTTCACACCGCACAGGCAGAGTTAATGGTTCTGACAGACTGTATTGCCCATAAAGCCCCAAATACTAACTATCAGGACGTTGAGTGAAAAATTTGTTGATCCTTGTCTTGGACCCATACCTGCAATTTTAAATTAACTTAGTAAATTTGTTAAGTTAATCTAAGATTTATGTGGCCTGTGAGGGAAAAGTGCTTTTTGGGGGATAGAGAAGCAGTCTTGAAGGATATACTACAAACACAAACTCAGGACAAAAACTACTGTGACTATGGATGAAGGTTGAAAGGAATGTTTTTATTCTTAGGATTTTCTATGAAACATTATTTTCAGAATCTGCCTGGTTTGGGGAGATGCAGTCTCTCTCTGGGCTATACCCTGCTTCAGTCTTGTGCAATGGAACCATAGTTTCTAGGACATCAAAAGATTGTACACAATCACAGGATATTTACTATATTTTTACTTTTTATAAACTCGGTGTCTGGCCATACTCATATATTACCTCCATTGCCTTTAATTCTCAGCCAAAGGTGGGTTTCATTGTTCTTGTTTTGTTTTGATTTGATTTTCTTTTATATGTTATTTTAAGTAAAAAGAGACTAAAGGTGTGCCTTGGTGGCTCAGTGGGTTAAAGTCCCTGTCTTCACCTCAGGTCATGATCTCAGCAGGGAGCCTGCTTCCTCCTCTCACTCTGCCTATCTGCCTACTTGTGATCTCTCTCTCTCTGTGTCAAATAAATAGATAGAATCTTTAAAAAAGAGAGAGAGAGAGAGAGAGAGAGAGAGAGAGAAGAAGGGAAAGGCAGAAAGAGAGAGAGAAACTCAAGCAGACTCTGTCCTGAGCCTGACCCAGTGCTAAAATTCAAGACCCTGATATCTGACCTGAGCTGAAACCAAGAGTAGACCCTCAACTGACTGTACCACCCAGATGCCCAGATGGGGTTTCTTTTGTGTTCAAACAGTTGTGGGTCCCCAAGCTTACAGGTAAAGAACAGTGAGGCAGACCAGGAGGTGTGCGCCAATAAGCCACAGCCAAGCTCTGTGGGATTTTCAGGAAAAGGGGCAAGTTTTCTCTGGGGCAGGAATCATTAACATACCTCTCCCCACTGTCAGGACTCTGAAGGACCCATTGGGGTGTGTGTGTGTGTGTGTGTGTGTGTGTGCGCGTGCACACGCATTCTCTAACAGAAACAGAAAGCAAGGGAGCATGATTTTTAGATAAGGAATTTAACTGGAAGATTTGTAGTTACAACATGCTTCCCTCCCTAATTTCCACATGCAGCTTATCTTTTGGGAAAGAATCTCCAGGATCTTGTTGAACTTGCTTAAAAACCATGGGCTGAGTCTGCTAGTGTCTTGTTTTCCATAAGAAAGACAAAAAAAAAAAAAAATCACTTCAAAATAATGTCAGAAGATGTTAAGATTTTATGAGTGTTTTCCATAACCCTCCCATGCATCCCTTTGGCAATGAAAAAAAATCAGATTTATTCTCATAGTTGTTGCTGACACACAAGCAATTGTATAAACTCCTGTTTACATACAGAGTCTGAGCTCCCCTGTGTGGCGTAGCAGCCCACCTTTTGGCCCTCGTCTTTGCTATTCCTCCCTCCCTAGTGGCACCATGCTCTCTGATATTTCTTAACCTTGGCATTTCTGTCCAAGGAAATTCCTCCTTTCCTGCCTCCAGGCCTCATTCATCAACTCCAGCTCGTCTTTCATGACCCAGTACAATGGTCTCTTCTTCCCCATCCTTACCCTCAGCCTCACTGAAGTTGCCCATAGCACGTGGATACACTCTGTTATTGTGTTTCCTGAATCTTGGAGCCACGTTACTTACATGAGATACTTGAGGGTGGGGACTGAGGCTTAACGGACCTCTGTATCTTCAGTACTTTGGACAGTGATTTGCTTCGGCAGGTGCTCAATAAATGTGTTTTGAAAAAATAAATACAGGACTTTACATTTTAAAGCAGAAAGAAACCTTCGAGAACATCAGTCTAAGCTCTTGATTTTGTAGCTGGAGTCTGAGGTCTAGAGAAACGAGGGATCGTTTAAATGATGTACTTCCTTTGGATTCTTCCAAGGCTTCAGCCATTGCCTCACACTGTGTTTCGGGCTGTTGGGGCTGGCGTATGCAGAGCTGGCTACACGGGATGTGAAGAGGAAGGGAAAGGTCTAGAAAGGTTATTATTTGCCTTCACACCTTCTATTCAAGGAAGCAAAAGACTAAAACAAAACCAAAAACAAAGGCCAACAGCTTTCTGGAGGTAGGACTCGCTGCCTGACTCTAGCCCGAGAGGAATTCAATTTCCATTCTCTGAGGACAGTGAGGACGACACCCCTCAGAGGAGAGGCTGTGAAAAGTCCAAACCCTGTCTCTCTTTCTTTCCTTGCCCTCAACTGCCAGGGTAGGGCAAGGCTCCCCCTGGGAAGCAGATGTCAGGTGTCCATGTTCTCCCTTTTCAGAAAAACCCCCTAGACCTTTGTGCCTTCCCTGGGTTGGCCATTTGGCTCAGAGGAAGAGATGGAGAGCATCCCATCCAGGGCCAAGGAAGAAGAGAATGCAGAGGCGTGGCCAAACAAGCAAAGGGAGAAGAGGGAGTCGCAGGCACACGTGAAAGTGATTCTGCAACGGAGCCATCATTTGCCTTGAGGTTCATGGGAGGGAGAGCTGCGTCTCCACCTAGAATGGTTTTAGAGACTTCCGAAGAAGTGTGATCTCTTGAGTGTGTGCTCTCTCCTCTTCCCCACCAACTCTGTACATGTGTACATGTGACATCATTTTGTCCCTTTGACAGACAGAAGCTTTGAGACTTAAGTTTCTATAGCAGCACATCCAGAACCCTGGGCTGGATGTGCCTTTCTGGCTAAGTTGAGGGCTCACCCAACACTCCAGTCTTAGAGCAGGGTGCTGCAGGAATGAGGCACGGGGTAAGAGCTGAATGAGGAGAGCGGGGGCAGAGGAAGGCAAAGACAGCCGTCCAAGGCAAAAGAGCCGAAGGAAGGTATCACAGAGACACTTCACCTCCCTCTGGTAGCACCTGGCTCAGAGTCTGGCCAGAGTAGCTGGGGCTACTCTCAAAGGCTGATCTTGCGTGGGTGAGGTAGGGCCCAAGCCCGGTTCCTGTAAGAAAACGGGGCACTTGGTGCTGCACATTCCAGTCCCTGCTTTGTCCTAACCAGCTGTGGGTCGTGGGTAGATCCCTTTACCTCTTTGGGCCTCAATTTCCTTAGCTGTGGGCCAAAAAACTTGGGCTGAATGATTTTCTGACTTTCTTTCCAGTTCCGGTAAGTTTAGGATTGCATGACTTTTGCAATGAGTTTTAAAGTATTCTAAATTGGGAGACTTCTTGGGCCATGTTTGGTATTTCATACGAAGTAAAGGTCCTACTCCAGTGTTTGTGCCTGAATGGATAGGTGCCATAATTTATCTGAAAAAAAAAAAAAAAAAAAAGGCAATCAGACTCTCCAGCAAATTTCTGAAGAGCAGATTTTATTTCCCTCGCTATGGATCTTAAATGCTACACTTGTTACATCTGAGTGCTAATTACTAGAGATTAATTAGTCAGCATGAAAGTACTTCTGCAGCAGACCCCCAATTACTCAACTGTACTTGATATGTGTTACCTGCGGGCTCTCTGCAGTGATCCCGGGAGGTGACACTTTCTGGAGGCCACAGGCAAGCCTTTTGACGATTCTCTAGTCACGTTCTCAAAAGAACAGCTGTCAAAGGCATCTGTCCCGAAGATAATTAAATGAAAAACATAGCTAACTCCAAAAATGGAGGTAGTCTGGCCAGCAGTCCCAAGGGGCCAGACTATTTCCTAGTGATTAAAGGTGAGTAACAGGAGAGGATTCTCTTGGGTCTATTTCTGCCTCTGTTAGAGCCCCGTGCCCTGAACCTGGGTGATCCAATCCACTCCTCGTCTTCTGCTTCTATCCAGGCCCATCAGAAGATACCTTCAGTAGGGATATAGTGAGATTTAATCAATTATTATTTAAGGACAGAAAGATACTTGGATGAAAGGCGTGAAGATAAAAGCCCAGTCCAGACGTATTATCACTTCCCTATGCTCTTTCTTCTATTAGGGACCTGGGAATACGGCTGAAGTGTGCTTTGGTGCATTTTGTAAGAGAGAGAAAAAAATAAGCAGGGAAATTATATTTTCAAACCAAGTGCCCATTTTTCCTTGTAACTCGTGCGCACGAGATTGGCTGGCGTCTGCGTCTCATTTATCTCTCTCTATTGGGTTGTCCTCTGTGTCTAATTTTCCCTTATTAATGAATCTCCCCTTTTGTCCTGCACAAATCTAGGAGGGTGACATTTATACAAGGCAATCATTTCCGTGCATTACCAAAAAGATTATTTATTGGTGGTTAGCCAGTGCGAGTAAGCACATCCGTCACCCAAATCTGACCCAGAATGGGCTTCTGTTTTCTTAGCAGAATTATTTGCTGATAAGTTTTTTTTCCTGGTCTTTAGGCTTGTGATTTAGAGGGAAAAGACTCACAAATCTCTGAATTTTGAAAAGAAGAGTCCTCTTGACAAGGTGCTTCCCTGCTCTGATGTCCATCTTCCCAGACAAGAGAAACTACCCGGGCCATGTTTCGGGCATAGATGTTTTAAAAGAAAACCAACTGTGTGCCTGTGCAGGTTAAGCATGAGGGTCCCAGGGAGGCTCTTTGTCACCAGTTCTGAAATGACTTTCTGGAATTAAAGCCTTAAATTTGGAGTAGCTTTAATATGGTTGCAGCTCAGGGGTATATAAGTATCTGATGGAGCCGTGACCGTCAGTGTGTACACAAGTGTGTAAGGAGCATACATTGCTTCGTTTTCCTGAAGTTCAGCCTGATTTTTATTGCACTGGCATGGCAGAAAGCTTGTCTCAGTCAGTTCCGAGTGCCTCATCCTCACCCCACCACCTCTGCCCAGAATCGTGGCAAAGTCCCACGTCATGGTCAAGACATCGCAGGGCCCATCTTGTTCTCCCGTCAGCCAGTTCGGGGGCTCTTGGTTCGTGTGCTCCTTCCGTGCCTCCCTGCGGCACGAGCATCTTGGCAAGGCTGCCACATGGCTCAGTCTACCAGAACATTTTGGAAGTTCCCCCTTTTTAAAAATTTTATTTTTGAGTGAGAGAAGGAGAGAAAGTGAGTGTGAGGGAAGAGGAGCAGAGGCAGAGGGGAGGCAGACTTTGCTGAGCGCAGAGCCTGATGTAGGGCTCGATCCCACAACACTGAGATCATAGCCCGAGCTGAAATCAAGAGTCAGATGCCCATCTGACTGAGCCACTCACGTGCCCAGGGTTCCCCTTTCTTAGATTCCTGAGAAGTAAGGTGCTGGTCCGTTCTGCTTTGGGGTCCTCAAAACCTTTTTGGAGCCCTGGAGGTCTCTGTATAACAATGAGGGATCAGAACACTTCTCTCTAGGACCCAAATCTTCCCATTCTGATCCACTCTCCTCAAAGCCAGGGAAAGGATTTGGACTTCAAATTCTGTTTCTTAGTAATATTTTGACTATGCCCCAGGTCTTCTCCAATTCCCTGAAAACTCAAGCTTTTTTGGTTTTTGTCTTTTGGGAAAGTGGGGCCAGAAAGATATTAGTAAGCTCTTTTTGCTTTGTAGGTGTCACACCTTCTAAAACAATAAATGTTGACTGGACTCATGGGAGGGAGAGAGGGAAGAAGAAAGTAGTTAACATCTTAAAACCATAATTCTTCCAGTTTTCAAAAATAATGGACTTTGAGGGCCAGATTGTGGGATTTGTAGTCTGGTCCAAGAGTAGTGGGATGGCATGGGAGATTTTTGAATAGAGCATGATGGGATAGAATTTGGAAATGAGGAAGTTGTGAGTTTGGAGCAATAGGGAATTCATTTTATTTTATTTTATTTTATTTTATTTTTTTAAAGATTTTGTTTATTTACTTGAGAGAGAGACAGTGAGAGAGAGCATGAACGAAGAGACGGTCAGAGAGAGAAGCAGACTCCCCGTGGAGCTGGGAGTCCGATGCGGGACTCGATTCCGGGATTCCAGGATCATGACCTGAGCCGGAGGCAGTCGTCCAACCAACTGAGCCACCCAGGCGTCCCAGGAAATTCATTTTAGAGGGCTATTATGAAAGACCAGGTGAGAGATGATAGAACTTTGGATTATTAAATGCCATTGATTTCACAATGCATCACTCTGATCTTTTAATCACAATAATCACTTTCATCTTAGGGTCAAAAAGTAAACATAGACCTCATTTAGAGGTTGTATCTGCATTTGAGAAGTAAAGTGTGCATTATTGGGAAGCCAGTGCATCTTAAACTTTAGGACCCTTCACTTGCATGGGCTCCTTCCAGGACCCCACTATATCTAATTTTGTACCCATAATATTGTATATTTTATAACAAACTATTTTTAGGTTGTATAAGCCTCAGGACCCACTTAGGTCCATTCCTGGCAATACGTGGAAGTCTATTCTAGAATAGAGTTTAACAGATGTGTATTAATTATCTACCCTGTTGTTGGTATTTGACAAACACAAAGATGACCCAATACAGTCAATGCTATTAAGACTGCAAGGACCACAGCAGGAAAGTAAAGAAAGGCATTTCTTGGGGGAAATCTTTAGGACTTGGAAGCATATTGGAGGCAACAGGGCCCAAGGAGTACAAGTGAAGCTAGTCATCCGAACCCCTGAAAAGGAGAGAAGTCAGACCATAGAGAGAGACAGAAGGCAGTGGGAGATAAATAGGAGGTTGGGGGTTGCTTGAGGAAAGGTGATGAATTAATTTGGACATACCAAATCATCGCTTGGCATGCCTCTCAAACATGGAAATGTATGTCTATGGTTCTAAGGACCAGTTGAGGGTAAAGATAGGTATCTGGGGGTCACTAGAGGTAATAACTGAAGCCATGAACACGGTTGAGTTTCTAGGAAAGGGATTGCAGAGAGGATGAAGAAGAAGGCAGGAAGATCAAGGTGAGGTGTGACCACTAGAATCTGACCCTGATGAGGACAGGAGACCTAAGACACACACTTTCATCCAGCTGCCAGAGTGGGTGCAGCAAAGAAGGATGGCCAGGAAGAAGGTAGCAACTAACTGTAAAAAGAAAACAGGGATGGTAGGATGAGTGGGTGCCATGAACTTTTCCATTCCAGGAGGATGATCTGGAGCATGTTGAGGCTTAGAAATGGACAGAGGGAGAGTTGAAGAAGGTAGCTCTTGGAGACAGAGGTTTTATTTATAGTGGGGGAGTGGCTTTGTTGGTTAGGTAGTGAGCTGTGATGTCAAAACATAAGCAGCCATGATGTTACAATTGGAGTGTTAGCTCCGAAGAGTTGAGTCTTGCTAATTCAACTATCCCAGTAGCTGACTCTCCTACAGAAGCTCATATTCTGTAACCAGTGGCTTTATTAGCTCTATAATGTATAATCCAATGCTATGAAAGTAATAGATTTTTCAGCCAATACTTATTTTCTATGTTTTTAAGATAACTGAATTTGGAACCCCCTCTTCCCTTTCAAAGATTTCATTTTATTTGGTGGGGGGTGTTGAGAGAAAGGGAGCACACGGATGTGTGGGTGAGCAGAGGGAGAGGATCTCAAGCAGATTCCAGACTGAGCACAGAGCCCAATGCAGGGCTCGATCTCATGACCCTGAGATCATGACCTGAGCTGAAACCAAGAGTCAGCTTGCTTAAACAACTGAGCCACCCAGATGCCACTGCAGTCTTTATAGACAAATCAAAAACCCATTTTTAATTAAAAATCAGGGCCAGAATGTAAACTAAAAACATAATGATTAACTTAATATTTTATCTGTTATGTCTGAATGTATATATGTACACACACACACACACACACACACACACACACATATATGAAGGAACATATGCAGCCTCCTTCAGGGTGAAGACTACATTTTACTCACCTCCATATTCTCAATATCTCTTGTCATGCTCAGTACATAGGTCAGCATTCCATAAACATTTAGTGCATGAATTATTTTATGGTGCTAGTTACAACATGAACTATAAATGAATTAAAATATCTGATAATTTCTTAATAAAAAGATTCCTCCAGGGTCAATAATACACAGCTTTTACAGTAGAAATAAATATTATGTGTCCATAACCAACTTTCTTTGACAGTTTACTATCTTATCACTGTAAAGATGGCCTCGACATCTGTATCCTCTGGGAACATTGACATTTCTGTAGTGGGATTCAGGGTTCTTTGTTAAGCCATTTCTGGAGTGCATGGGTGGCTCAGTCATTAAGCATCTGCCTTCAGCTCAAGTCATGATCCCAGGGTTCTAGGATTGAGCCCTGTATCAACCCCCACATCGATCCCTGGTCAGTGGGGGTTTACTTCTCCCTCTTCCACTCCCCCTGCTTTTATTCCCTCTCTTACTGTGTCTCTCTGTCAAATAAGTAAATAAAATCTCAAAAAACAAAACAAAACATTATTTCTCTAAGGTTATTTGTTGCCATCCAAGAAATATTCATTTATGTATCCATATTTATCCATTCAAATTCGTGGTTATGGCAGTGAACCAATTGGACTCTTGTTGCTCTGAAAAATATCCTCTTAGAACCCCTGTTTCTTGTGATCTGTAAAGTGGGGATAATAATTCATTAACATTAATGTTGATATGAAAATTATATAACCTTCATAAAGGGCTGACATTGTACCAGATATATTAGACCTAAAATAAATATTTCTTTACTTGTCACAGGCGCTCAAAGAACACCTGGAGAAAAAACCCAAAGATCACTACCATGACAAATTTTATAACTTGGAGATAGAGACTCTACTGTGTAGAGGGTCAACTTAGCATCTCTCAATGTCCCCCTTGTTTGGGCTCTTGGGAGAAACATCTCCACAGACTTTCTGCCCTTCTTTATCTTCTGTTTGACCTTTATGATGTTTTTGACCTAAATTCTTTAAGGTAAAAAAGATTTTTTAAGGGGGGTATTTTCTTTGGTCAGTTGTCATGAGTCTTTCCTGGCTTGAGATAGAGGATAATCAGGGTTGATTTCAGTGCTCAAGTCCCCCTAGATGCTAAGTATTTTGAGTATCTTCCTTGGAGATAAGCAAACATATTGGTCTCTAGATCCTGGTAGGAGATAATATTCCCACTTTATAGATGAAAATTGAGACACAGACAAAACGTGGCTTGGCCAAGCTCATAGAGACATGGTGTTGCTAGGACTAGATCTCCAGTATCCTTCTCTCCATGTCCTGCTGTTGCCACTGGAGCCCACACCCATGAAGGACAGGACATTCATTGTAACTTCCCTTGAAGAAATTCCTGGAATATTTAACACTTCTTTAAGACAATTTTTTGGTGCCTCTTTAGTCAGGAATCCCTTTATCTTTGGAGAAGACATAAAAGCCAGAACTCTTGATTAAGAAGAACATCTCTTTCTGGTTTTGCTGGAGAATACAGGGGTTACTGCAATTGATATGGAATTAAAAAAAAAATGTTTTATCCATCCCTGTCAGTTTTTCATTTCCTCCCTACAAAGCCTTTATGTCCTAGGGCATGCTTTGTCTGAAAATACTTTGATTCATTTATTATTATTATTTTTTTTACCAGCTACATTCTATGCCAACATTCATTCTGAGGTGCTAAATTTCAACGTCAAGGATTAATTTGAGTTAGATGGTGAATGCAAGGTCATTGTATAATTTTTGGAAAGGTCTGATGATTGCAATGATGTCACAAGTGATAAATACTTTCCTATCTACTTCCCTAATGTATTTTGTATCTGTCAATATCTTTTTTTATTTTTATTTTATTTTTTTAAAAGATTTTATTTATTTATTTGACACAGAGAGATCATAAGTGGGCAGAGAGACAGGCAGAGAAAGAGGAAGGGAAGCAGGCTCTCCGCTGAGCAGAGAGCCCGATGCGGGACTCGATCCCAGGACCCTGAGATCATGACCTGAGCTGAAGGCAGCAGCTTAACCCACTGAGCCACCCAGGCGCCCTGTATCTGTCAATATCTTTGATGTTATAGGTGAATGGCAATTCTGAAAATGCCAGTCTTCATAGGTTCTTTTCACGTTGATTTATTTTCAGGTTCTGATTAATATTTGCAGGATCTCATTCAATTGGGATACATTTAAAGTAACTCTGTAGATTTGTCTTGATTTGATGTTACCGTACAATTTAGAGATAAATGCAGATTCCATTTTGCAAGGCATATACCCTACATTTTTAAAACAAGTAATTTATTTTGGTGTTTTCAGATTAATGTTGCATTAACACAGGGGGGAAATGAATGATGAGTTGTCTGTTTGCCAGTGACACCTGAAGCATATCCCGTGTACAACAGTGCAGATAAAATTGTACAGGGATTTTTTTTCTGCTTTAATACATTAAAGAGGACAACCACCTCCTCCCAAAATAAGAGGTACTTAGGTGGGTTGATGGATGTCTGCCTAAAGTATATGTAAATTATCAAATCCATATTGACTGTTAAAGTAAATGTCTCACTTAAAGGCAAAGCAAGAGTTTGAGGACTGAATTTAAGTTTGTCTTTAATGTTTACTGGGAAGAACCTGGGCATTGAGTTGAACTTCTGCTGACTCTGACAGGTCTGACTGTGCTGGTGGTTCACCTCCAGCATCTCTTCTGACTCATTCTGCATCGGCTCTGATTCACCAGTATCTATGCCATATTGGTGGATAAATACTCTATCAACCCTGGTTCTACCAACTTGGGCTAAAATCCTTGCTCGGCTACCTAGTAGCTGCATAACCATGTGTTCATTAAGTAACCCCTTTGACCCTTGGTTTATATATCTGTAAAATGGGGATAATAGGAATCTTGGGAAAGTCTAGTTACCTATTGATAGCAAACGTTTACCATCTTCTCTGGGAAATAGTAGTGCTCAATAAATATTTGTCCTCTACCATGTTTTTGCTTTTCCTTACCATGCCTAGAGGTACTATTCTTTCTTGTCCCATCAATCAAAATCAGAGGGTCTCAGAGACTCGGGGCACGACTGGGGCCGTAATGTCCAACAGTCTTTTAGGCTTGGGGATGTATCTCATTGGTAAGTTTTCACTGTCATCCAGACCATCACTCCTGGGTGCCTTTCCCGAATCTGCACATTTCTAATTCAAGATGCAGGCTTGTTTGGTGAATGCTTTGTCCTGTATTTGTTTGGACACTCATTGTGTCGTGAATACATTAAGTCAATTTTCAAATCCTTGCCACCACTGGACACAAGAAATTGGAATGAGAGATGGTGGAAGGATCAAAGTAAATTCTTCCCTGTTATTGGAGCCTCCTTCCATATCAATCTCCTATGGAAAGAGGGGCAAAGCATTATTTCAAATGATAGCGAACAGTTTAAAAAAATTATTTTTGGTGAATCTGGCTGGCTTAGGCAGTGGAGTAGGCAACTCTTTTTTTTTTTTTTAAGATTTTATTTATTTGACAGAGAGAGATCACAAGTAGGCAGAGAGGCAAGTAGAGAGAGAGAGAGAGAGAGAGAAAGAGAGAGAGGAGTAAGCAGGCTCCCTGCTGAGCAGAGAGCCCAACGTGGGACTCGATCCCAGAACCCTGAGATCATTATGCGAGCCGAAGGCAGAGGCTTAACCCACTGAGCCACCCAGGTATTCCTGGGGTAGGCAACTCATGATCTCAGGGTTGTGAGTTCAAGCCCCATGTTGAGTGTTGAGATTACTTAAAAATAAAATCTTAAAGTTATTTTTGTTCTATAGCTAATGTTTATGACAGGCAAATGATTTTTTTCAAGTTTCAGGTGCTGGTAACATGGCAACTTCTTGGCAACACATATGGCAAGCTGTAAGTTCCTCTAACCTAGAAGATAAGGTAACTTTATGGAAAAAGGCCAAACAAATGAATCCAGGGACCTTAAATCTCTCTCTCTGAATTAAAAAAAAAAAAAAGACCTTTATATACCAAAAAAAGCACTTTGATAAAGCTTAATTTTGGCATTGGTCTTAGAGTGAGTAGTATAACAATTTAATCATGAAATCTGAAGCCATCAAAAATAGAGTCAACGGTCGATCCAAGCCAGGATTAGATTTGTTGATGTAAATTCAGAGTATATCTGTATTTACTGCCAGGTGGTACTAACTCCACAGGTTCAGTAAAAATGTGTGACAAATACTTGGATTTTGGTAATTTCATTTGTGTGTACATGTGCATGTTTCAGTTTTAAAACGTGTCTGCCTTATTGAAGGCCAAATACATCTTCGGATTTGCTGCTTTCACATGCGCCTCTGTATTGCTGTCGCTCATTCTGATCCACTCCTACAAAGCCTCTTCTTCAAGGTCCACCTTGAATCCCTCTTGTTCCCTAAAAACTGCTACAGGGACTGGCCTGTGGTGTCCTTACCCATGATGCACACAGCATTGACTGTCTAGGCCGTCTTTATCCCTGGTTATGCAACTCAGGAAACACGTTTCTCATTTTTCCTCAACAAAAGGAGAGCTAGGATATTTCTGAAGGAAGAAGCTCTACATTATCATCTTTGTGTCCTATGCTGCCCAACCTGGATGTGCTCTAAACACCTGTACATTGGCACAATCTTGTCCACAGCAAATAACCGTGGGGTGTTCAGAGATTTCCCCCTCTCGCAATGTGATTCACGTTTAGCTGCTCTGTTGGTGAGATTTATTCATTTTACCTGCTTTCATATCTCGGTTCATCTTATCCAGAGCCTGGGGGTTAGCTCTGCATGCGATCTCTGTCTTGGGTCTTCTCTAGGAGGGATGGACAGGAGCCCGGGAGCCTGGAGGAAGCAGCAGCATTGTCAAAAAGAAACAGGAAGTCTGTTCCTCATTGTCATCCACACGCACATCACCAAACATAGGCTGAGCAGGAAGTCAAGCTTTCAAGGAAAGCCAGTGAAGCACAGGCGGGGTTTGGGGGGGGGGTGGGGACATCAGAAATACACCCCAAATTGACTTGGCGCCTGTCACCTGGGACTGCCTGGGCTGTGAATGGAAAACTCTTGTAGATTAAAGGGAGGTAACGTTAGCCACAGATGCATTTCATACTCCGCTGTCCTTTCCAGAATCCCTGCGAAATGGTTGACCTTAGAGGGGGCTCTTGATGATTACGCCTAAGTCTTTTCAACTTGTTGTTTCTATTTACACTTGTGCTTTATGGATTCCTTCCAGGAGAAGTGTTTTAAAGAAATACAAAAAGCCTTTCCACCCCCCCCCCACCCCCCCCCGAGACACTGCAAAGGGGGCAGCGTAAGCAGATAGCTTTCAGTCCTCTGTTTGTTATTTTCCTTCCGGGATGAAATACTACTTCTTCCCCTGAGTGTCTGGATTTTGTGATCTGGGACACAGTCGGATGGAACAGTTTGAACTTTTAAAAATAATTACTTGGGGATATTCTGCTCTTTGCTCTGTGGGAGGACTGGGGAATCGGGAGATCCTTCTGTAGCTCTTCTTAAAAGCCTCGCCTTTTCCCAAAGTGCTGTTTTTTAAACTGTCATAAGTCAAATTTATCATGGGGATAATGTAATAAAGACAAATATTCAACCAATAATGAAAAGCTAAGTAAACGGGTATGTTTAAGCTCTATTATATGCAGGGGAGTACATTAAGGCAGATCTAAGAGACACTTTAATGGATTTAACATTAGCAATCAGACCTGGACTTGGTATAAATCAAACACCATCACATTTCAGTCTACTGCACACCCACTCATTCATTAGCACCATTCAACGCAGATTATAAATATTAGCCAAGAAACCTTCAGTTCTTGAGATTCTTTCCACAGACACAGCAATAATTGAACAATAATGATGACAATTTTATTTTTATGAATCGCTATGGCTTACTTTTATTGATTTGCTCTTGGGCCTGGAGAAAGCTTCCTCAGCCAGTATACAACAGGAAATGGTTATAGCATTATCAGGCTGTAAAGAGATAAATAAAATAAAGGGGGGGGGGCGGGTAGCAAGGCTGGTGGGACTCAGCAAGCTGCTGACATAAGCAAGAATTAGTCCCTTCGCTCCCAACGATAGAGCAACTTAAATTACCTCCTTTTTCCTTGCCTGCTTCTCATTCCCCATTCAGTGAAAGGAAAATACTTCTCGACTGTAAATGTGCATTAACTGCGGAGCTGGACATTTTGGGGTTCTTGGTATCCTCTCGAGGGAAATGAACAAGATGGGAGTCAGTGAGCTGGCTTAGGCATTGTGTAGAAAGAAGGGTGAAGCCCGGTGGGAATATGGCCTTCCGCTGCCTCCTTTGGTGATGGACAGCTTCTTACTGACAAAGGCAGTGTAGCCTTCTGCAAGATTCCACGCAGACCTATGAAAAGGACCTGACTCCTCCCTGCCTCTGCCTTTTCCAGGGCCCAGATGTGCTGCTGTTCCAACCAGCTCACCCTGCCCTTTAGCTAAAGGTGGTGAGGAATTGCCTCTCCTTGGGTATCAGTAAGGAGAAGACCCGGATGTGGATTTGCATGTGTGCTTCCAAGGCTGCCATGATTTTCCCCCCTTCTCAGAGACCGATTCCAAAGGTTTTCTTTCATACTCCGTTCCCTTCCATCTACAGCGACTAACTGGATGTGTACTTCTGGGTGTTCACTGGACTGAGACCCCGCCAGTGACTCAGAGTGAAAGAAACAAGATCTCCTTGAGCTTCATCAAGCTCTCTGCAGTTCCACGCAATGATGTAGGCTGTCCCACCTGGCCATGGCTGTACCGTGGGAAAGAGATCCTATCCTTCCCGGTTCCTTTCCCCGGTGGATTTTTCTTCCCTGGCCAAAGATGTTCCGGCCAGTTTACATGAAAGTGTGGGCAACCTGACATCTGAGGGTTTGTGCATTTGCCAGCTCCGTGAGCCCCAGTGTCCCCATCGACCTGCCACTCAGAAGAAGAGATGCCGAGCTGCCCCCACAGTGACAGGAACAACTCCAGGACCACAAAGACAGGATGGCGGCCCAAGACTCTAGTTCAATTCTTTGTTACATTTATGATCACATCCCTAAGGCAAGCCTGCCTGGGTACTTTACTCTTTCCATAGAAAATAAGTTTTTGGACCTCAAAGTTAATTAAGCCATGGTCATAAGTTACTGCTTACTGAATTGGTAGATTTTCAGAAATGTTTTAAAGAATTCTTAGCTACAGATCCTACATGGGGCTATTGTGTAAGAACTGCAAAAGACCTCCAATCTGGCAACACTTAAAATCAATAAAAAGTAAGCACCATGTTTTGTCATTATTGGAGAGAAGGGAGGTGAAGAGGTGAAGGTGTTGTGGGCTTGTATTTAGATGTAGGATCTTGTGTCTCTGAAATGGGGTGGGCAGGCAGGAAGAAAACAACAAAAATTCTTTGTAAACCAAAATTATTGCAAGGACTGCAACTTGGGTTGAGTTTAACTACCCTTCTGTAGTGGTTCACGAAGCTTTTTCATGTGCAGGGGTTGAATGAGGTTATTGGTTTCTAAAAGTATTAAAAAGGGGTAATTACAAACACGACCAGTCATAGGAGGGCGAAGAGAAAGTGGTTGCTGGGACCTTCCACTGCAAGAAATAGAAATTTCTATCTATTTATCTGACACAGAGAGAGAGAGAGAGAGCGCGAGCAAGCATAAGAGAGAGAATACAAACAGGGGGAGTGGGAAAGGGACAAGCAGGGAGCCGGATGTGGGGCTCGATCTCAGGACCCTGGGATCATGACCTGAGCTGAAGGCAGATGCTTGATGACTGAGCCACCCAGGCAGCCGACAAAATAGAGATTTCTGAGGTGGAGGACGTTACCCCTCCTCACTAAGAGTGTTTATGAAATACGAAAGGGAGCGATTATCTTTTTTTTTTTTTTTTTTTTAACAAGTAGTTCATTAGAAGATAGATATTGAGTGCCTACCATGAGCCAAGTACTCTGCCTGGTACTGAACAAATGACAGCAAACGAGGCAGACATGCTCCCTGCTCTCATGGAGGGCAAGGAGTTAACCCCATTCTAAGGGGAACTGGTTACACAAATGAATAAAGTAATTTCAGAGCATGAAAATTAATAGAATTATGTGATAGTGATGTGGGAGAAACTACATGGGAAAGGTAGTTTTAGAGAAGGTAAAAGCTTTATACTTCCAAGTAAGAAATGCCATTTCTCTGAGGGATGAGTGATCAGATCTTATTTACACTTTATAAAGACCACTGTGGATGGGATGCTATGTGGGCTGTCTGCCAAGGCTTGATAAGGCTTGATAAGCCTTGGGAATAGATCACTACTGACTAGTGGGAGACTGAAAGATCCTCCCATTCTTGCTGCCAACGGATCTCCAGTCACTTTGAAGTCTAAGGAAGAAAACTGACCTGGAGCCCAGGTGGTGGTTTCATTTCTTCTGATTGTCAGGTGTTGTCTCTGGGAGAACAGGGAGGTTCTAGGAAGTGAATGACCAGTCATAAAAAATGTGATTTAACAGCTCAATTTAATTTTCTGCATGGTGCTTGCAGTGATGAAATAACGGGCTCTCGGAAAGAGGGGCAAGAATGCTCTTTGTGGATTTAAGCATTTGCTTTTGACCCTGACAGGATGGAGAGGGCAATGGTGCTTGTGTGGCAGCAGAGGAGGGCAAGGTCTAATGAACAATCTACTAATTAGCATAGCACCTTGTGCCTGGCAGGGATGCAGTACCTATTTGCTGGCTGGGAATCGACTATTCTTAACCAAAGGCAGAAGTTTACTGAAAGGCAAGGAAGAATTAGAAATAGGCTTGGGACCTTTATAAAGGGCTGGCAGAGTCCCCATATGGGAAAGGTCCTAGTCAAATATTATGACCTCCTTTGAAACACTGAGTGTGTGTGTAGTACCGATAGAAAATTCCAGCTCTGCAGAAGACCTGGACAGAAAGCATATGTACACTGGCAACTGTCAGCAGTAATTGCTGCCTGAATATGGGTGGGATGATTTGATTTCAAGGTCCTTCCCCCTATCAGTGCAGTAGGATGAGACCGGTAGCAGCAGACCTCCTGATATTTTGCTAGCTTGCATTCCACTGGTCCCAGAAGCTGAAAGGTAGCAGTTAGGATCAGAGAATAAAAGAGAGCCAGGGTACCCCAAATGCCTTGGACCCTGAGTTATGGAATTTCAACATCAGGGTGTTTTGGCAGAAGGAGTGAATAGCCAAAGAGGGCAAGTCCAGGGATCTTTCTTTTCCTTCTCCAGGCCAAACCTTAGCAAAACCAATTTTTTCTTCAACGACGAGAGCTTCTCAATGAGAGAAGATGCTATGCTATAACTATTTCCCAAAGTTTCTCAGTTGAATGAACATATCTTTTATGCTATTATAATGTACAGAATTGAACAGTAATTTCTACAAACTGGATAGTTGGTCTTTTGAAGAAAAATTGTCTTGCAATTTACTTTGTCAGTATGTATATGTGCGAATGTCTCAGCTGGGCTCAGGTGACAAAGACCAACATGGATAGGAAAGGGGGCGTGTCCCCTCCCCTCATCATTTGACCTCAGGTTTCAAGGCTTGGGACAGGCAAGGATGAATAAGGAAGTCAGAAGTCTGTGGGGATTGCATGGAAGTTCAAATAAACTGCTTTGGTGCAAGCCCAGCTGGGTTGAGATCTTGGGTGCCCAGAGACCCACAGAAGGCCTGAATGTATGTGATGCTACTGGGCAAGAATCCCACAGGAAAACTCATTTTATAGAGTAGTTTTATAGTGTTTTCTGAGCTGCTACAGACTCCAGTAAAAAGGGACCGCATTTAACAGATGAGGAAGAGTACAGAGGTGCAGCAATGAGCCTAGGCCGCAGTCCTTCAATTACCCCACAAATGCATCAGATGCCTTAGTTCTAAGTGACAACTGCTGTGAGAAAAATTCTTTTTTTTTTTTTTTTTTTTGAGATTTTATTTATTTGTCAGAGAGAGAGAGAGGGAGAGAGGGAGAGAGAGCAAGCACAGGCAGACAGAATGGTAGGTAGAGGCAGAGGGAGAAGCAGGCTCCCTGCCGAGCAAGGAGCCCAAAGTGGGACTCGATCCCAGGACGCTGGGATCATGACCTGAGCTGAAGGCAGCTGCTTAACCAACTGAGCCACCCAGGCGTCCCTGTGTGAAAAATTCTTACTACATAAGCTCATGAGCACCCACATCATTTTTATTTGTGTCAGAAACACAGCAATTGCTTCACAGGAAAAGAATATCAGGACTGACCTCCACAGATCTCAAGACACCCTTCTTTTTTTTTTTTATATATTTTTATTTATTTTATTTGATAGACAGAGAGAGATCACAAGTAGGCAGAGAGGCAGGCAGAGAGAGAGGGGGAAGCAGGCTCCCCGCTGAGCAGAGAGCCCGATGTGGGGCTCGATCCCAGGACCCTGAGATCATGACCTGAGCTGAAGGCAGAGGCTTAAACCACTGAGCCAACCAGGCACCCCTCAAGACACCCTTCTTGAAGGCGTAGAATTCTAAGGTATTAGTTAATGACTGTGTTCTTCTTCCTGTCAGCTTTGTGTATTTACACTGTATTTGCATTGCGTGACAATTCTTTCCTTAAATGAAACAAAAATAGCAGGAGATTCTTTAAGTAGAAAACTGTTTTATTTTTGTTCGACAGAGAGTGTGCACAAGTGGAGGCACAAGGGGGAAGGGACAGGGAGAGAGAGAAAGAGAGAGAATCTCAAGCAGGCTCCATGTCCAGTATAGAACCCAACGCTGGGCTCGATCTCATGATCCTGAGATCATGAACCAAGCTGAAATCAAGAGTCACTGGACACTTAACAAACTGAGCCACCCAGGCACCCCAAGAAGTGTTTTAACTGGCCTGAACATTAAAACAATGAATATTGAATAACACAGGTTAAGAACCATGGGTATTTAGTAATGGGCTCAGTGTGATCAATGATAATGAGGACTGGGCTTCCTCAGTGTGAAGCTGGCTTCCTCATGGTTACAGGATGGCTGCAACAGGTCCCTGATGCACATCCAGAATTCCCTTCTGGTGGATCTCTTTTTCAGAGTTAGAAAAATCTTTCCCAGATACTCTGCCTTACCATTTGTGTTAGTCAGCTATTGCAACAATAATGCTAAGTAACAAGTATCCCCAAACTCTGTAGTATATAAAAAGTATGCATCTGTGTCCTCCAAGGTGGGCTGTGATTTGGCTGTAGTATGCTGGGCAAATCTGCTTCAGTCTGCAGGACCTGCAGCAAATGGCTCTAGGCTGTGGGCTGGTTTCAGGACAGCTTCACAGGTACGTGTTTGGGGGCCATAGCAGAAGGACAGAAACTAAGAAGGACAGCTGATGGCAGATCACCTGAGAGCAAGAGCCCAGTCTTATTGTGCAAGCACATTTAAGTCTTGTGACTTACCTTCCACTAACATGCTACTGGACAAAATCAAAATACACAACCAAGCCCAATGCAAATGGGATGGAGAAGTAAACTCTACTGACAGTGGAGGGAGTTAGTAGTAAGCATTTACTGAATGAAAATCCATACTATTATACCTCTTCCTCTTATAGCTGATTTTTTTTCATGGGACCTAAGCCAGAATTTCTAATTAAGAATTAATTAGAATTCTAATTAAGAATTTCTAATTTCTAAACGAATTGCTGCAAAGAAGGATGACTATTACCGGTAATGCTTAAACTAACACCTGGGGTGGTTGGGCGTCCACAGCACAACCCTTAGGAGAACCACATGGCAATATGTTAGGTATAAGTGGTCCATCAATAAAATTCATTAATCATTAGAGGCTCATAATAAATAGAAACACCAGAATTCCATATTAGCTGGATTCCTTTGCTAGTGTCCCCCAGATCTGGTCCAGTCCCATTCTCCTAGCTCTATGTCTGTGTGTTGCCTGTTCTTCTCTTCTGCTAGTCTACATTCCTCTATCACCTCTCACCTTCTTTTTAGCTCCATTGTGTGCTCTAGACCATGAACCCAGCAGAGTGATTCTGGGTGGGGAAGAAATTCTGTAATAATTATAGTTTTATTATAGAGAGAAATTCTCTAATAATTATAGTTACTAATAACTAACATCTCCAGTGTTTTTTAAGTGCCAAGAACTAGTGTGGATGTTTTTATCTGTATTACCTCTTAATCTCACAATGACTTAACAAGGTGGCTGCTCTTATTACTCTAATTTTATATATGAGGGCATCAAGGCTCAATAAAATAAAAGTGTTCAAGGTTATTGAACTAAGAAGGGGTAGAACTAAGATTCAAACACAGATGCATCGGACCCCATGATTCTTTAAATTGTTACACAATTATTTTAGATTTATAAATAGTGTAATATAGTAGTTCGGAGGTAGAAGAAATATTCTTATTTAGGTATTGAAAAATCATAAAACTCAGTGCTATTGTATCCTTCTTCACAATGTGGATATATGAAGGACTTTAAATGAAAAAAAAATATCGAAAGTATTTTTATGGGATTATTAATTGTTTTAGGGACCAAGCTCATAAAAATTACAGACCACAAAATATAATTACAAAACGCACTTGACATCAATTATAGGAAGTATTGATTTCATTAACTCACATCATGTCCAGGAGCTATAAATTATGGGAAATAAGGAATGTGTTTATATCCCCTTTCTGAATGGCCAATCCTATACCACTTACTGGTGATTGGGATTGGGAAGGTGTTGAGCATGTAGTAGACCACATTACATGTTAATCCTTTTATTACTCAAAGGAACAGGTTTTTTCTCTCTGAGTTTCTCCTTCAAAAGGCCATATACCTCTTGAGCAGTCTTCACTTTTGTCTTAAAAGACCTGTATTTCCTATAACTTGGTGGTTCTCAGAGTGTTGTTCAGGAATCCACAGAGGTTCCTGAGGTACAAAAACCATGTTCCTGGTAATATGCAGATTTGATTTGACTTTTGTATGCTTCTTCTCTTAGGGTTGTATAGTGGCATTTTCCAGGAGTTACACAAATGTAGGGACTGAATGCAAAAGCAGATAGGAGAAACCAGCTGTGTTCTATTAAGCCAGATACTAACAGGATTTGTAAAAATGTAAATGACAATCTTCTATTTTTTTTTTGAGAAAATATATTTACTTTCAGTGAGTGTAATTTATGTTATTATGTCATAGGTTTATTTTAAAAGGAGTTCATAAATGTTTTAGATTTTAATTGCTAATATAAATATCAACAGACATTAACATATACCTCCATCAGAAAAGCTCTTGGAGTCCACTAATAAGTGTAAAGAGCTTGAGACCAAAAAGTTTGAGAACCATGGCTATAACCATGTTTTCCCTCTTTGTTTGAGAAGTTAGGGAGCCCGGAGCCAAATTTGTAATCCAACTTGTCATTTAACTAAGATCACAGGACATAAGATTTGTGGACTGATAGTTCTTCATGCCTTATGCTATGTTTTGCTCCTAAATTATTTCATGGCTTATTTTCCATGCTGGTTTATTTAAAAATGTTTAATCATAACCTTCAGATAGGTTATTGTGGGCTGTTGGAAATTAAACAACACAGAAGATTGGTTGGTCTCTAGAGTGTAGCATAGGAATGCAGTGTTGACTTTTATACAAATATGTCCTCAGATTCAAATGCTGTTTCTTAGAAATACAGACAGGATCTTCATGGTGGTAGTGGAAATCATTGTCACTACCTCTGAATGGTTGGTACTTTTGTTTCAGAGTCTGTTCACTTTCTATTCTCTAAATTACGTATATTCTTTTAAGGTACAACCTCACCCTCCCTCTCTCTCATTCCATTTCTCTTTCTCCAGCCCAATAGAGATTTTTTCCTCTTTCCTTTCTTCCACATTGCATTTACGTTCTCTATGACCCATTCTTAAAACATATTTTCTAATGCATTTCTTGAATTCAGAATAAAAGGCTAGTACTTTCAGCATTACTTCATCTTCATTATTAGCCTCTTATAACTCTCTCTGATTTAAGGTTATTGTATAGTACTTGAGTTCTCAGCTAATGTACATTACATTGGCACTGTAATCAGTGCACATTTCAAGGGCTTCAGTCAACAATAGCACCCAAAGCTTTGAATTCAAAAATGTATAATTATTTTTGCAAATTGAGAGTGGGATGAGATTGGTCTAAAGAATTCACTAAGGCATACCCTTCAACTTTAGCATTGTGTATGAGGCATAGATGACTACTATTGGACATTTGTTAATTATTATCATAGTTATGGTGAATATACTGGTATTTTCTTTTTGACTAAACTTTAGAATAATTTATCTCTTTCATAGTTGAACTCCATTGTAAACCTTCAAATGGGGAAATAAAACTAGAGTAATGGTTGGCCATTGTTCCATTATCTCCAGGGAATGGGTAGACCCCTTAGGGAACATTTTCTCATCTCTTGGTAGTGGGATGGGGGTTAGATCAAGTGAAATTCAGAGAGGCTGAGGATGAGGAAGAATTGAGTTAGCCTTGAGGGTGCTTTACAAAGTAGAGATGAGTTTGTTTTCCAAATGATGAGTGTCTTTCATTTACCTAAACCTCTCTTGATGGTATATGGATGATAGGATTACTGATGTTTTGACCACAAAACTCGATGACCTGGACCAATCACAGTTCATCAGAGCAGAGACTGGTCACAGAGAGGACTTTTTTGTTGCATGCCTTAACCATGCAACAGGTATGGTTGTGATCAAAAAGGAGGAGGGAGGAAGAGGAAGAGGAGGGACGTAGAGTGCTCTCCCACAGTTGAATAGCTGCATCATTATAAGTTTCCTAACTATAGTAATTAAGAATGTCTTAGTAAATGATTCGCTGACTTCCAAAAGCTGTCAGAGAAGAGCTTCCAGTCAGAGTATACTTAGGACATGGAGGAAAAATTCCAAAAATTTGAGTCTGGTCTTTAAAATCCTTTGTTCCCAACTTTCTTTTCTTTTCTTTTCTTTCTCTGCGGAGCAGACAGCCTGATGCAGGGCTTGATCCCAGGACCCTGAGATCATGACCTGAGCAGAAGGCAGAGGCTTTAAGCCACTGAGCCACCCAGGTGCTCCTGTTCCCAAATTTCTAATCAAATATCTCATGCTACCGCTCTGTGCACTCTTGTCCATGACTTGCTACATATCTTCCTGTGTGAAATGACTTAGTCTTACACTCTTTCTCCCTATTAGAAGAATAGTGTAGTACTTAAGAGCTCAGGTCCCAGATCAGGTGTCTCTGGGTTTCACTCTACATACTGGACCCTTCTTGGCCATATGGCCTTGCTGTATGACCTGTACGACCAAGCTCATTGCTAATAATGGAAAATAATAGGACAGACTTTATGGAATATACCATGATTTTATCTGTTTTCTGGTTCATGGACATTTGGATTGCTTCCACTTTTCAGCTGTTATGAGTTATGAATAATGAACAATTCAGTTTTTGGGGGACATATATTTTCATTGTTCTTAGGTAAATACCTAGATAAGAGGTTGTAGGTTTATAGATTAGATGTGTATTAAACTTCACGATAAACTGTTAAATTGTGCACCTACGTAAGAAAAAATTCTAACACTCCCTCCAGAAAATTAAGAGAGGATGTGATTCTTTATAATTGTACCCATATTTATTATTCTTGGTCTTCTTCATTTATTTCTGTCAATCTGAGTTTATACTTGCTTTCATTTCTCTTCAGTCCAAAGAATTTTCTTTAGCATTTCTTATAATTTAGTATTTCTGGTGATGAATATTACATCCTGTTCTCACTATCATGAAATAAAAGGAATCTAAAGAATATTTTCACTTGATAGAGAATTCTAGGTTCACTAATTCTGCAGTTAAAAAGAAAATACTCTATTGATTCCTGATCTCAACTGCTACTGAGCTTAAATTTCATTTTTATTGTTGTTTTCTTGCATCTAACATGTCTTCTTTCCCCCTTCAAAATGCTGTTATGATTGTCTTTTTACTTTTGGTTTCCAACAATTGAGCTACGATGTTTCCAGATGTGTGAGTTTTTGTTATTGGTGTTTTTTTGTTGTTGTTGTTAATTAATCTGTTTGGAATTCAATGAGCTCTCAGAACAGTAAATCTTTTTCGTCATATTTTGGAAACTTTCAGTGATTATTTCTTCACATATTTTGTTCTCCACATTTTTTTTTTTTCTGTACTACTGTATTATAGAGCTTAATAATGCCCCACAGGTCACTGAAGATCTGCTTATCTTTTGGATCTTAATTCTCTCTGTTCTTCATATTGAATCATTTATTATGATTTAAGTTCACTGACTCTTTCTTTTGTAGCTTCCAATCTGTTGTTAAACACTTTCAGTGAATTATAAAGTGTCATCTATTTACCTTTTTAGTTCTAGTGTTTCCCTTTGGTTCCTTAAAAAATTTTTTTTCTATTTCTCTGTTGATATTCTTTAACTGTTATAGTTGTTCTGACAAATTTTTCCTTTAAATCTTTTAAAAAAGATTTTATTTATTTGAGAGACAGCATGAGTGGGAGGAGTGGAAGAGGGAGAAGGACAGGCAGACTCCCCACTGAGCAGGGAGCCCTACTCAGGGCTTGATCTCTGGACCCTGGGATCATGACCTGAGCCAAAGGCAGAGGCTTTAACCCACTGAGCCACCCAGGCGCCCCCTCTGGATTCTTTTGTCTTACACTGAAGACTATTGATTTCCGTTACTGACTGATCCCCTTGAACTTGTGGAGGTGTGGTTTTATTAAGGGGGGGGGGTCTGTTAGATTTTGCTCTTAGTGTAAATAGAATGAAGACTTTATTTCAGAGACATACACTTTAATCCTAAAATATGTCTTTCTGAGGTTTCATTGGAAAGCCCAAGGTGTTTAGCAAAACTGTCTAACTGGGAAACACTTAAACTTCAAACTCTTCCTGCTCTACAGTAGGCAGCTCCAAACATTTCAGCTCATCTCTCTCAGCCTTGCAACTATTGTTTTCTTTTGGGTTCCTTAAGCAGTTGTAGTCTACACTCAGTCAAAGATTTGAGGGAGGTCTATATATCAGATTTGGGGGTTCCTTCTTTTGGCTCCTTCACTTACGGATTTCCTTTCTTAATCTCCAGCTGCTCTAGAGGTCCTGAACTTTGTCCCCATTCTAAGCCAGTAAGACTTGAGTTTTGCTTGAATTTAGCTGTCTAGCATCCCTTGAATTGGGGAATTTTCTTAAGAGAAAAGCTACAGGGTTGTTTGGGTGGCTCAGTTAGTTAAGCAGCTGCCTTTGGCTCAGGTCATGATCCCGGGGTTCTGGGATTGAGCCCCATGTTAGTCTCCCTACTCAGCAGGGAGTCTGTTTCTCCCTCTGCTTCCCCTGCCCCATGCTCGCTCAGTCTCTCTCTATCAAATAAATAAATAAAACCTTTTGTTTTTAGGGTGGCTCAGTGGGTTGGGCTACTGCCTTCGGCTCGGGTCATGATCTCAGGGTCCTGGGATCGAGCCCCACATCGGGCTCTCTGCTCAGCAGGGAGCCTGCTTCCCCACTCTCTCTCTCTGCCTGCCTCTCTGTCTACTTGTGGTCTCTCTTTGTCAAATAAATAAATAAAATCATTAAAAAAAATCTTTTGTTTTTAAAAAGCTTTATAAGTGATCTTACCTAGTTCATTCCCAGCCCCCCCCAAGGGTACTATCCTCCAATTTATGCATACTTTTTAGTTATTCTCCAGTGCCTTCAAATAGTTTTTCTTAAAATTTTGTCCAAAGGTTAAAATTTTCAGCCATAGGAGATTTATTCTGACCCAAGCTACTCCTCCCTGACTGAAGCTGCAGCGTCTGTGTTTCCCAGTAAGGAGTCCTGACTAGAGATGAGGTTTGTGTGGAGAAAAATTGGTTTGGCTGTGGTGAGCTAGAGTATATAAGGCCTTAAAGGCCAGGCAATGGATATTATACATGATGGAGTAGACGATAGGGAAAGGGTCATGTCTGAATTATAGATAGCTTTTGTTTTTAAATATTAGAATGATGCTGACATTTATTATAATTCATGGAGAGACTTGACATGTATTCAAATGAATTGGTATGGTATTTCCATCATTTACATGAAGCAAATGTCAGAACAGAAGACCCTCGATTTATCCTTGTAATTATAAGTCCTTCCCTTCCTCTTGTCCCACAGTCTTTCTTCTTCTCCCTTCCCCTCTTTGTTTTTCTGCCTGTTTGGTTTTCTCTTCCTCCCTTTCTCATCCTCTTTATTTTCCAGTGTGTGACTAACACATGAAGAGAATACCAGAGCTATTCAAAAATATGACAAGAATTCAAATGTAGTTTTCACAGAGTCCCCAATTTTTTACTTCATAAAAGCATTTATTTTGTTAACTTTACTATTCCCGGCTTGACAAAACGCCTTGAACTAGTAGAAAAAGGAATCAAAAATTAAAAACAGGGAAATCATTAAATTGTAATGTATCAATTCAAAAAAACACTGTCAAGTGTCTATAATTATATTTAGTAATTCTATGTAACAACTTGGAAGAGTGGTTTTGATCAAAGCATGATAGAAAATTATATGTATACTGTAATTCAGACTGGAAATATACACATGACAAAGATTGGAAGGGAATACACAAGACGTTAATAGATGTGTGATGATAGGATTATGAATGTCGATTTATAAATCATTTTCAAAACAGGGAAAATTACTTTTGAAACTAATTTTTGTTAGAGGAACTTCAGTAGGAATGCATAGGGACTGTGTTTGGGGTCCTCCACTGAAATATCAGGGACTTGGAGTTTAACTATTTCAGGATTAAGCAAGGTAACACGTTTTAACCTATAATTAAAGAAATATCTCTTTGCCAGGGTCTCCTGTGACATCTCATTTCTCTATGTGGCAGAAAGCTTGTACTTCTCCCCAGGCAAATACATGGGACTAGCGTAATTCTGGGTGTTAGTAGTTGACTTAGAGATGCTGGGCATGCAGGAGGCAGCCAAGCAGCAGGAGATCTGGTAAAGCCTGAATCCTTCTGTGGTTTCAGGTGGGTAGTCACAAGATGCCAGGGGTACCCAAGGAAAAGGTAGTAAACAACCTCAGGAGAGGGGATACAGTTTGCATCATCTAGCTGATATATCCCGCCAATGCTAGTGATGTTCTTCCTCACTCTTGTGCTGAGGATACAGTGTGGCTGGAAGATGAGATCGGATGACTAATAAGCTGTACTGAGGGCTTCCTTGCAGTGTCTATAACTTCTGGTTTTTTTTAAAAAAAAAGGTGATGTGGAGTGCCTGGGTGTCTCCGTTGAACGTCTGACTCTTGATGTGAGCTCAGGCCCTGATCTCAAGGTTGTGAATTCGAGCTCCCACATTGGGCTCTACCCTTGGCATGGAGCCTACTTTAAAAAAAATGTTGATGTTGGTGGAAGACATGTGGCATTGTAATACTTATAACTAGGATTCTCATAAGATTTATTATCCAAACTAGGCCATAGTTGAGAGCTGGTAAAGATGATATTAGTTGTGATAACAGGCACAAACTGGGATACACCAAGAAAACTGAAGCATACAGTGGATCTACCTATAACCCATGTGGCTTTTTTTTTGACTGCACTAGGAAAATACCTTCCAATGTGGTTTCTGTCTTCTTGTGACATTAGGTCATAGGTCATCACCCAAACCATCAACGTAAGGAATCTTTCCATGGGAAGATCCAAACGGCACGTCCTAGCTCTGGTTTTCCTCTGGTCATTGAAGGTTTTGAGCAGAGGCTGGAATGATTAACGTTTCATGAAGACATGTCTGGCAAAGAAATGTAGGATGGCTTTTGAAGGACACAAGTTGTGGGTTGAGGAGCTCAGCAAAGTGGTTTTTGTATTGACTCAGCTATATTGTATGAATAGATAAAAATCTCAGTTACTAGCACATCCTCTGGAAGGAAGGCAATATGATGTTAGTCCCATGCCCTTCCATTGCTCAACACCCACTAATTTATAAACCCATGTGCCTCTTAAACAATACTTTTTTTTTAATGGCACAGCTTCATGCAGAACAAATTACTGTTTGCCTTCTTAATCTTTTAGAACAATTGTTTTCCCAAAGTGATGTGCTGGCCTCTGGCAGCTTGAGGAGGTTCTCTGAGTGACCAAAGAGCTGGAATTGTGTAGGTTTATTGCTGAGAGCCTGACAATGTCATTGCTTTCACTTCTGGTGTGAAGCGATAATTGACTTTAAAGTGCTAATAAAATGTAGACCAGGTATTTGTATTTCATTCAGGGTATTCCTTTTACTACATAAATCTTGGGAAATGTTTTCATGGTTGTTTCTGCAGGTAGGTGTTCAGGGCAATCATTTTTCATGATGATATAGGCCAATAAATATTGTTCTAGTAAGGAAACGAGAGCCTCCAGCCTCTCAATGGGGACACAGCCAAAGGTCTTAATCATCACCATTGTTTTGTGTGAATATATTTGTAATGCATCTTCTGAGGTTCTTACAATATTTATGTCCATCATGATGATGAACTAGCAGGCATGATAACCAATTTCTTTGTACTTTTGTAATAGTTGTTGGAGAACTAGGTTATATTCTGGCTCTATCTCTTGCCAGCTGTTTGATTTTGGTCATGATTTGGCCTCTTGGAGACTCAAGTTCACCATTTCCAGTAGGATTCAGGAATTTGCTATAAATGACCCATCAGGCTACTTTATGATCTAAAATGCCGTAAGTTTCTTCCTTGATTTGGAATTATCCAAACAGATGTGACAATAGAAGCCACAAGCCTGGATGAGTAGCTACAGGGGAATGAGAATTAGTTATCCATTAGACAAATTATGGTACAATAATTGTGACCATATTGTTTGACCCCAAATTCAGGGTCTAGAAACTAACAAGTACAAATTTTCTTAGAACAATGATGGGAGCAAACATTTTCAGAAATCAAATTTCTCCTGGAAAATCTGCACATATGATTACTATAGATGTGGAAAGTCCACTCAACTGGGCATTGGGAAAAAAGAGGCCATGGTCCCCAATTTGTCACATTAACTCCCAGAGCTTCAAAGCTCTCATTTGAAGTACAGGAAATTGAACTGGATGGCTAGCAAGTTCTCTTCCTGTCTCTAAAGCCCTGATTCTAAATTTCCCTGAAATAATAGTTTTATTTAGAGTTGTCTGAATTCCTACATGGTCCAAGAGAGTTTGTGTTCAGGGTAGAAAATGACAGGAAAAGCTGATGTACAGCTAGAGACACATTGAATTTTTTCATCCTTCTTGCCTGAGTTAGCTGAGAGGTTGACTAAATGAAAAAAAAAAAAAAACCGTGATATTATTGATGTGTCATCAGATTCTAGTTTTAGAAATTCATCCCCGATTTAGGGTATCCCGTGGTATCTTGCTAATTATAGACAAGTGCCCTGTGAGTGCTTAAGTTCTTTAGAGGAGATCTGAGGGAAAGAAGCACTGATGGAACCCATCCTGTCATCTCAAATGACTTGTGACTAATATCGAGGGGCCCTAAAGAAATGTAAATGCCTCCAGACGGTTCAGTATTCACCAGTGCTTTGATGAAGTTAAGCCCCTCACTTTCCAGTGGACAGATCCTCTCTATCGCCATTGTCCGTCCGCACCTCTCTCCTCTGCCAAGCCTCTTTTTGCCCTAACATGCTTCACTATTCCTACCAAGTTCGTGACTTTTTCTTAATGCAGTAAATGACCTTCTGATTACACCCTCACCTCAAAGGATGGGTGTGGAAGTTAAATGAGAAAAGGATGTATGTTGATTCTCTTTGTTCTTGGTAGTTATGTTCTATATAGTTGCTTTGAACATTAAATTAGCAAATGCTGAGCTGCTCCTAAGGGAAATACAGTGTGGGGTTCCTTTGAGCCTCTGTTTCACGTTTTTGTGACCTGATCAATTCATTTATTTTATCTGGGTTTCTGTTAAGGATGCCTAATTTAATATATATTGTTTGTTAACATTGAACTCATGCCCAGTGGCACCATAACTCATGCCTGAACAAAGCCTGTCTAATACGTGTGTTTTCTCTATAAGACATGTCACAGCTTTCTTTCACTTAAGAACACTAGAAAGCACTTCAGCACTAAGCTTGGGTCCGTTTTAATTTATTATTATTATTTTTTACTAAAGTGTAGTTGACATACAGTATTCTATTTCAGGGGTGCCCGGGTGGCTCAGTCAGTTGGGCGTCTGCCTTTGGCTGGGTCACGATCTCTGCTCAGCAAGAGTTTGCTTCTCCCTCTGCCCCTCACCTGGCTCATGCTGCTCTCTCAAATAAATAAATAAACTCTTTTAAACAAAAGCAAAGATCAGTATCCCATTTCAGATGTATTACACAGTGATCAAACATTTATATATATTAGAGTGTCATCATGATAAATCAAGCTACCATCTGTCACCATACAAAGTTTTTACATACTAAGGTATTATGTTTTATGTTGTATCTTTGTGTCTTACTTATTTTACCATTGTAAGTGTGTGGCTGTTAATCCCTTTCCCCTATTTTGCTTATCCCCTATTCCCCTCTGGCATACATCAGATTGTCCTCTGTATGTAAGTCTGTTTGTTTTGTTTTCTTATTCCACATGTAAGTGAAATCTCATGATATTTGTCTTTCTCTGACTTACTTCACTTAGCACAAACCCTCTAAATCCCTAGATGTTGCAAATATTAAGATTTTATTTCTTTAATGGATAAATAATATTCCATTGTGTACGTATACCACATGTTCATTTTTCATTCATTTATGGATGACACTTAGGTTGCTTTTGTATCTCAGTTATTGTATAAAATGCTGCAGTGAGCATAACAGACTGCATATCTTTTTGAATTAAAATTTTCCTTTTTTAAATGAATATCCAGAAATGGAATTGCTGGATTATATGACAGTTCTATTTTTTAATTTTTTGAGGTCCCTCCATATAGGTTTCTATAGTGGCTGTGTCATTTTGCATTCTCACCAACAGTGCATAAATGTTCCCTTCTCTCTATATCCTTGCCAACTCTTGTTAGTGTCTATTTGGTAATAGCCATTCTGACAGGTGTGACGTGATAGCTCACTGTGGTTTCAATGCATTTCCCTGATGACTGGTAATTCTGAGTATCTTTTCATGTGTTGGCCATCTGTATGTCTTTGGAGAATTGTTTATTCAGGCTCTGTGCCCATTTTTTAATTGCATTGTTTGTTTGATATTGAGTTGTGTGAGTTCTTTATATATTTTGGATGTTGACTCCTTACCAGTTAAACCATTTGTAAACATCTTCCATTGAGCAGGTTGCCTTTCTGTTTTGTTGATCATTGCCTTCACTGTGCAAAAGCTTTTTAATGTGATTTACTCCCATTTGTTGATTTTTGCTTTTGTTACCCTTGCCTGAAAAGGCAGAACCAAAAAAAAGTTTTAACATCAGGGGCCAGTAGCTTACTGCCATGTCTTCTTCTAGGAATTTTATGGTTTCTGGTCTTATATTTAAGTCCTTAGTTCATTTTGAGTTAATTCCTGTCTATGGTGTAAGGAAGTGGTCCAGTTTCATTCTTTTGCATGTAACTGTCCAGTTTTCCCAACACCGCTTACAGAAAAGATTGTCTTTTACTTGGGGACCATTTTAAACAAAGACATTACAAAAAAAAACAAAAAACAAAAAACAAAAAACCCCACCAAAATGTGAAAGAGATTACACTAAGTAAATGGTGAAAAGGACACTTGTTTACAGCATGAGTGTTAAAACACGAAGGTGGAGGCTCACCTGTTCTGCCTCAGCTGGGAATGTGTGCACTGGGCGACCCCATTTTTTTTTCACTCTCAGTACATCCGCAAATGAGCACAGAAGTGCCCCAAGCTTTGATCTGGGGGTTACAAATAAACTTTAGTGAGTAGGTAAATCCATAAACATGGAATTCGTGAATAAAGAGAACCTAGGGTCCTCGTTAAAGTCTTAAGAGACGTTACACAGAACTTTACACTCAAGTACGCATTCCCTGTTGCTATCGGAGAATGAAAACAAACCAACATGTACATCTACCAAATATCAGACACCAGGCGGGGCACTTCTGTGGAATTCCTCTCTTTCTTTTTTCCATCAATCCTTGCACTTAAGGAAACAGAGACAGAGACTCAATGAGCTAAGTGCACACAACCGACAAATGTACCAGGTGTGAGTAAATATTTACAGCTCCAAAGTGTGTCCCTTTAGGGATGGGTATTGAGGTGGTTGTTATCACTGACTTTTGTACCTTGGGGTTGGGTCGAGGATGGAGGAGATGGAAGAATAAACCAGGTTGTCGGGTCTTAGAGTCTGAGGACTGCCGGGAGCAGGCAAGTTGAGGAGAACACCACTGGGACAGAAGGACAGGCAGGCTCGCTGATTCTCAGCGTAGATCCGGGAAGACCTTGCCTCACAGACAGCCCAGAAGAGAGGAAAGAGTAGCTGGATTCCTGACCTTTGGCAGCCCAAGGTCGTTCCTGCTGAGGAACTTCTCCGGGGCTTCTCCCTACTTTGTTGTCTTGAGTTCCTGTCTCTTGGGGGTGGACTCCAGATCCTCTGATTCCGATTCTGCCTGGGCATTCAGGCCCGGGGCAAGAGCACTGTGTGGACCCCATTCTATATTTCTAGGAAACGGGTCTTCTCCAACAGCTAAGTGATTAAGGTCACTAAAGTTAGCAGTAGCTTGTTATGTTTCTGGAGCCTTCACCAGCCTTTGGATGGTGTCAAGCCCACGGCAGAGACTGAACTTGGTAAAACCAAGGCTGATGGCTTTTGTTTCTTGCTGGAGGCTTTGGGACCATGACATAGGCGTGATTTGATTTAGATCATTGACTTTTCCAGAGTGAGGACGCTGAGGTCTCTTGCCACCTTCTGGCGGCCCGTCTCCTTCAGCATTCTCGCATTTGTCCGGGTGCATTTTTTTCCCTCTTTCTGCCTCTCTGCCTCTTTCCACTTGCCAGTGTTGATTGGGCCTCCCCTGAAACATCACGTCCTTTTGTCAGCTGATACTGTCCTTGAACGGAACAAAACCCTCACAAGCAGGCCGGGAGTCGAGTCCCTTACCTCTGCCTCCAGAGGAGCTGATCTCCCTTGACAAGGTTTTTGTCTGGTTTTAGTGGCACAGTTAGTGACAGCCCATGCGTGTAGCTGCGTGTGACCCAGCTCCTTGCCTCCAACTGTGTCGTCGTCAGAACTGTCACACAGTCGGAACAAGTTAATTCCACGCCTGCAGAAGGGCAGACTGTAATAATACGGAGCCTCTGGAGAGGGTGCTGTCAGGCGGCGGGCGAGCTGGCCTCACCAGGCTGCTCTGCTCCGCGGGCAGGGATGCGGCTGACAGGCAGCATGCTATTCCCAGGGAGCCGGCTGGGTGCAAGCTTGGGGAGTTTCTGTCCGTTCTGTGGTGCTCTGGTACTGCCATCTGTAATCCGGGGATGACAGTTCTAGCAGGGACCATTTGACGCTTTAAAAAGGCCTGTCTTTTTCTGGCAGAGGCAGAAAACTGACGTGGACCCTTTTCCTATCTGACTTCCTTTTTTTCTCCCCTCCTCCCCCCATCATCACTAATGAGATTGATCCAGTGGGAGCCTATTTATGGGTTTCCCCGGAGACAGTTGCTGATGAGCTGTTGGTCTCATTAAGGTGTATTTTTCTCCCTGCGTTCTTGAAGAAATCCTTGGTTTCCGATGCTGGGGGTCGGGTATATGTTTCTTGCAGAGGAGAGAACTAAGCGATGTCCTGGTGTTTGAAGTGAGAACCATGTGGCTGTGCATGACGGTACTTCCTCCCCAGCAGAAGCTGGGGGATATGTAGGAGAAATGGCAACAAATAGCAAGGGGTCTAGAGTGGGGACTAGAGAAATTCATGCTAAGCCAAGAACAAAACGCAGACACTCACTTAGCCAGAGTGGAAAGGTCTAGATTCCTCCTGGAGGCAGAAGTCATGGCTAGTTCTCATATGAGGACTTGATGACCAGGTGGCTTTTCTTTTCTTGTTCTTTTAGAGAGACATGAGGATGGAAGAGAAACACAGAGGACTTTGCTTGCAATTAAGTAGTAATGAAAACAAAGATCACATTTCCCTTAATGGAATATATGACACATGGGGGTGTCATGAATTATGTTAATATGTTGGCATCTTTTGAGTTGCTGTAATTTCTTCTGAAGTAGATTTAGAAATTGATGAGCAAAGAGCAACCTTTTTCAGACATGAAGAGTTGTCTTGTTGGAAGACACGTTGCTAGATTTACAGACTCCCTCCTGATGCCTGCATCGATTAGCTCAGGACGCGTCTATGAAACCCTGCAGAAGTCACCCTGGTTAGTGTAGTGAAACAAGTGTAGAATAGGTTATATCCTGTCGTTTCAACTAGCTCTTTTCTAAAAGGGAAGACTGCAGAGAGAGATTCTAGAAGAATTTCACAGTGGAATCTTAAATGATACCAAAGAGGATGCAAAGCGAGAAGGAGCTAAGGAAGCCAGTAAGACTGCCAGAGCTGTTTTCCTATTAAAAAAAAAAAAAAAAAAAAAAAAGGCAAATTGAATCATGTCACATTATTGGAGCATCCCATGAATTTTCATGTGCTATTCTCACTTCTCTGCCTCTCACATGTTCTTTGTGTGTCAAACTTGACTCAAATTTAAGATTCAGATCAAAAGTCTTATGAGATCCCCTCTTAAAGGAAACATTTCCCACAACCTCAGGAGAGATCTTGGGGCTTCTAAAAAAAAAAATGTGTTTATAGATCATCAGTATATATATTAGGCAACCTTTAAATGTGCCTCGTTCTATCGCTGCCTTTTCCACTAGGCCATGCCTTGTTGAGGTATAAGACTTCTATTCTTTGTCATCTTATTCATATCCACTAGAAAATGTCTAGCACAAAGCAAATGCTAAATCAGTGGTTCAAGACTGAATGAAGGGTACTCTCCGATGAGCTCTGGTGTGAGAAAATGTTAGATGAAAGATGAAATTTCTCACCAGAGGTGAATTTAGAAGAGCACCTATTGTAATAAAATGTCTATTTGTAATGGTGTGAATCCTTCCGAATGCTATTAGAATGAGTTCACATATTTGAAGAAGGCTATAGACAATTAAAAAAATGGAAAGGACATTGAAAAGTTATGATGAAAACAATGATTTGTGCAGATGGTATGATACTAGTACATGGCAAGGAACTAGCCAACTAGAAGAACTAGCAGAACCTTGCTTCTGTGATCACTGTCAGATTTCATGATTTACAAAGGCCCACAGGTTCCAGAGGAAATATGAGATGATAAAGCTGACTGCTTTCAGTGAATTCAAGTCTCTGGGTCTGGAAGAGACACAGTCCAGGGTGTTGAAAATGGTTGGTGATGGTGGAATCTTTGAAAGAGAAGAGGCATCGTGGTCTTGTTGAGGCCTCCTCAATCTCTGTTGTTCACATCAATCTAAAATTCTCCACGCTTCCAGTCACCACTATTAGTCTATATTTCCCAGTTGGTCGTTACCTTCCAGACTATGAAAGAGCTGAAGCCCTCTGTCTTTAGAGTTGCTTTTTTCTGTGTAGTCTTCTCTGGTGACAACAAAGTGATGCAGAGTTCATAACGTCACTCTCTTGTCAGGACCCTGCTGGGACTTTGCATCTCAGCATTCATGACCAGTCTCTGCCCTGCCCCCCTCCAGCCTCTCCAGGCTCGACTCTATCCACCTTCTCCTGCAATCCTTAGTTGTTTTCCTGGAGGGTCCCGCCTTACTGAAATCTTTCCAGCCTCAGGCATGGGCTTGCTGCTCCCCCTGAGCCTTTGCACACACTATGTTAACTCATTCAAAAAATATCTTCACCAAGCCCAGCCCCGGTTTGGCATTGGAGGAGATAAAGGAGGATAAAAGCAGGAAAGTTATGGTCTTTATAAGGAGAGATAGTAATTAATCAAATGGCTATTAATTAAGTGCGCTATAACATTATAACAGGGATAAAGAGTACAGTCCTAGGCACACATGTGACCTTGTCTACCAGATCACAACCTTCCCTGCTGAAATGAAGATGATGAATAGGAATTAACTAGGGGAAGAAGGGGAAGCAAGGGTATTCCCAACATGAGGAACAAGGTTTGCAAAGCTCTGGTCAATAAGTAATCCATACAGTGATGATGAATTGGAAGGGAGTCCGTGTGGCTGGAGTGGGCAGGGGTGAGTCTGCGAGGCAGGATTGATTCTGATCACACAGGGCTTTGGTAAGGAATGTTTGTCTTGGTACAAAAAGCAGGTTGAAAGTCACTAAAGCATTTTCAGTTAGGGGCAGCAGAGTAAACTGGAAAGGATCGTTGTGTCTATAGAGTGAATTGGGAGAGGGAGGCTGAAAGTGTGAATCAGGCATTTGGAGGGCTGTTAGAGGAATCCAGGCCACTGAGACCCTGGTTGGGATTAGGGTGGCTGTAGAGGATGTGGAGACATGTGAGCTGTTTTGAGAACGATTTGGGAGGTAAAGCTCATGGCGCTTGGTGGTGTATTAGACAGGAGGTAGGAGAAAGAAGGGCATGTAAAAGGAAGCTCCCAGATGTTGGGCTGGGTAGCTGGGTGGTGGTGAAGACCCTCTATGGAGAGGAGATCGTGGAAGAAGATAACAAAGGGTTCGTGAGTTTGGTGTTGGGCAGAGTCTGAGGAGGCTCCCAGCTGTACACGTAGAGAGGTCATGTGGGCAGGAAGGGGCAACTGTTCTACAGCTCAGAGGAAAGGCCGAGGCTGGGGACATGCACTGGTAAGACAGCTTGCATAAGTCACAACTGAAGCTGTGCACTTTGATGCAGTTAATCTGGGGGAGCACATTGGGTATGAAGACAAGAGGGCACAGGGTCAAGACTTTGGGATAGTCAACATTAGATGGAAAAGGAGAGGGTGGGATTATAAAACATGAAAAGCCAGTGTGATGAGAAGACAAGTGGTGTGATGTCACAGAAGCTAACAGAAGTCAGTGTTGCAAGAAAGAAGGAGGGTCAAATACATGAGGGGGCCAAGGAACATGATGACCAAAAATACCTTTTGGATTTTTGCTAGGAACAGGGGGAGAGATTTAGGTCATAACTGGGGGAGAAGAGACATTCACAGCTGTGTCCTCTGCCTAAAACATTGTTTCTCCCTTTGCTTGGATGATTGCTCCCCTCCACCCCAATTCATCCTTGGGGTATTAGCTGAAAGTCCTTTTCTTTCAGGAAGTCCTAGATGGTGTCTCTTTCCATTTTATCCTTCTATAGGATCTGGGGGCTTTTCAAATGTGCTTCCACAACCTCAGGAGAGATCTTGGGGCTTCTAAAAAATGTGCTTCCAGAACATCAAACTTGTACCTATTAACTTGTACCATAATATTTTATATTATCTTCTTATGTATTGCCTATTTTTCCTGCCAGACTGTCAGATCTGAGAGAGAGCTCCATAATCAAATAAACTCTAACCCCGTAGTTATAACCATGTTCATTTTACATCTGCACTGCTTAGCAAAGTGCCACACACTAAGGAGGCTCTTAAGACATCAGATTGATTAACTGAATACTTTCAATATCGTTAGTTTTTCAAATTAGTTAAAAAGCATGGGTTGAGTTTTATGGAGTTATTTCTCAGATTACAAAAACAAAGTTGAAGCAGATGATTTGTGATTTGTTTAGATGAAAGACCAATTACTACAATGAGCCAGTTTGGGTCCTAGAGAACTGGTCATTTCAGGCTAATTGAAGAGAGCTTCTTTTAATACAAGATAGGACACTTCTAGATCAAGGGAATGTCGTGGACGTAATGTACTTGAATTTTAGCAGTCTGTCAGGACATCCCTGTAGACCTGGTAGTTAGGTAGATTATAAGCTGGCTAAGCATGCTGGTCCATGCCAGTCAGTTCATGTCAACTTGGGGAAAACTGTTGTGGTGTGCTCTTGGCCCTGAGATTTTGAACTAAGAGATATAGTCCACAACTTTGGATCTGAAAGCCTTGGAGTCAGCTTTGTTTCAGAATTTCCAGTCTTGAATCTTACATTAACTGCAAACAGTGTCATAGATGAGGAGAGTGTAATCATATTACATTTTTGCAAATCTCCATATCTACTTCTGCATTCAATCTGTTGCAGTGTTACTCTTGTTGAAATACATGAAAAAGAAATGTAGATCTCACACAGATTAATAGTTGGAAAAGGGAGAAACATTTTAATGGCATTTTCAGCTAATCATGGATATTATTTTTGGACGCTATACCAAAACTTGAAAAATGGTTTAAAGTCTTTAAAGTTATGTGGAATCTGAAATCATATTAATGAACTTCTCTGAGGCAGTTACATTAAAATTGATTAGTCTGACTTCCACTTTGATTAAATCTTTCCGTCATGTATGATTTTGGAATATTTGCTTGTTTGGTTTACTGGGTTATGAGATCTTCCAAATATTGACACAGTTCATCATTCAAAAAATTTTTTAAAAATCACCTTCATTAATGTCATCACTGATTTTATCAGAAATCTCTGAGTATTGGAACCTGTTAAGCTCAACGTGGTATATGTAAGTTTTTCAAAATTCTAATTTTCACTTGAAAGATCAAATTGTTTCATTGGCAATAAATACTATCATCTGTTTTACTTGAAGCTACAGGCTCCCTTCGCTCATTTTCAATAAAATGTCTGCCAGTATAGCCACGTTTGAGTAACTGTCATAAGACTGTCAGCCATTCTTTCAAGTAAAAATCTTGTTTCATTAAAAAAAAAAAGTGGCTGGTGAAATTTAAACAATTGCACATGTGGTTTTGTTTGAGACAAGCCTATACTTGGGCATGTGGCAGAAGAACTTGATATATACTTCCAGTTTGTCACATAGAATATTAAAGAGTTGTATACTCAAGAGTTGAGATTTAGTTGGTCAACAGACACATGAAAAAATGCTCCACATCACTTGGCATCAGGAAAATACAAATCAAAACCACAATGAGACACCCCCTCACACCACCCAGAATGGCTAAAATGAACAAGTCAGGAAACAAATGTTGGTGAGGATGTGGAGAAAAGGAAACCCACCTACACTGTTGGTGGGAATGCAAGCTGGTGCAACCAGTCTGGAAAACAGTATGCACAACAAGGTATTTTCTCCAAAGATACAAATAGAGTGATCTGAAGGAGCACCTGAACCCCAATGTTTATAGCAGCAACGTCTACAGTAGCCAAACTATGGAAAGAGCTGAGACGTCCATTGACAGATGAATGGATAAAGAAGATGTGGTGTACATATGTACAATGGAATATTATTCAGCCATCAGAAAGGATGAAATATTAGCATTTACATCAACATGGATGGAACTGGAGGATATTCTGCTGAGTGAAATATGTCAATCAGAGAGAGACAATTAGTATATGGGTTCATTCATATGAGGAATAAAAGAACCAGTTCAGAGGATCATAGGGGAAGGGAGGGAAAACTGAATGAGAAGAAATCAAAGAGGGAGACAAACCATGAGAGACTCTTAACTATGAGAAAGAAACTGAGGGTTGCTGGAGGGGAGGTAGATGGGGGGAATGGGGTAACTGGGTGGTAGCCGTTAAGAATGGCCCATGATATGATGAGCACTGGGTGTTATATGCAACTGATGAATTACTGAACTCTACATCTGAAACTAATGATGTATTATATGTGGGCTCATTGAGTTTAAAGAAAATAAAGTTGAGATTTAGGAAAAATAATTTCTACTATTTCAATAAGGATTAAGTGAAGCTATTCTACATGCCACACATACATATTCTCCCCACCCTGCCTTTTAATGTGAGTGCACACATTGATTTATGCTAAAATGGCAGCTGTTTTACTACCATTGATTTTGGTACCATCAGTGCAAATGTCAACATAATTAAAGAAGGCAAATAATGTTTTAATATTATGAAAATGTTCATGACTTCCTCAGTCCCCCTGAAAGGGTCTTGGGGACCCCTAGATGTCTATAGAATACACTCTGAGAACTGCTTGACTAACATTTGGATAGCCCTACCCCAATTGCATGGTGTTACCCACCTCCTAGTGCCTTATTATGGGAAGGAAAATGTAAATGACCCAACTTGCTCATACTGATGATGTAGCTAGAACCTATCAACCAAATGAGCAACAAAGCAACCAACTAATTCCTATCTGTCTCTTTCTTCTGTTTCCTCATACCTCCCTGGTATTTACTTATCAACCCAAAGTTGAGTTGTGGCAAGGATTGTAATGTTTCCCAAGTCTGTTGTTTCTTTTTACTGGACAGACTCCCTTGCATTAGATGAGATGATTGGACTGAGTTCCAATAGTAATAGTAATGGAAGGCTGTGTGTTCCTTCCAGGTTTGTCCCATAAAAATCCAGGACTGTTAAGTTAGCAAGAAATAAATTTCTGTTTTCTTGAACATCACCTGTTTAGATCTGTTTGTTATAGCAATTAGCCTACCTTTAACACTGGCTTGAATAATAACCTTTTTAATTAGAATTCACAGTGATTTGTATCCCTCAGTGATATGTAAGTTGAAACTATATTAAAGGGGAATATCATCTAGGACTTCTCATAGGGCTAGTCTGGAAAAGGACATACCTTTCTAACCTTAGAGCAGGTTCTGCTTTTATCCCTTCAGCAAAGGATCTCTTTTCAAATGAATGGGTAATATAAGGTGCTCTGAGGAACAAATACTGGTTTCTTAATTATTTGGAGGAATATAGTGCTGCATTATTACTTCACATATGTTCCAACTTTAAAATGCATAGCCACCAATACCCATGGGTGTAGACAGGGAATTAAGCAGGAAATTGGAAATGTATTCCATGAAAGATACAATGAAAAAAAGTATCTGAAGATAAAGTATTATAAATAGGATGGCTCAGGAGCTTGAAAACTACTTCCAAAAAATGGATATACTTTTTCAAGAGGAAGTAATTGAGTAGATTCCAAATTTAAAACCCTTGGGGAGTCGGTGCTTTTTCCCTAATTACTGATCTTTTCTCTTTGGTTTGTGAATATGAAGCTAATTCCCCCTAGTGTCAGTTTGATAGAGATGCGATTATAAAAATAATGGATGGGATCCAGGATGTTATTAAACTTTCTTCACTCTGCTCTTATTTGAATTCAGCGTAAGTCCACATTTTAAGCAAGTAACTGGGCTATTTTCGTAACCATTATTGTATATTCATAGCATGTGCTACATTATCTATGTCCTAGTCAGTGATGTTCCTTCCATTGATTCTACAGTGATCATTTCCTATTTTGGCAGTCTGTAGTGACCAATTTTATGGTCATTTCATCCTTTTTAAAAATAACATCTAAATTGAGTGTCCATTATGTTGATTAAAAAAAATTCTAAGTTCCTTTTGTACATTAATTTGGTAAATATCTGAGCATGTACCATGTGCTGGGTGCAGAAGATACAAAGATAGGCAAGCAAATTTTTTTAAATAATTTTTTTTTTTTAAAGTGAGCTCCATACCTGCTGTGGAGCCTGATATCAGGGCTTGAACTCACAACCCAGAGATCAAGACCTGAGCTCAGATGCTCAGATCAAGATTTGGGCACCTAACCTACTGAGCAACTCGGGCACCCTTAAGCAACTTTTGTTTTTAAGGAGCTCACAGTCCAATGGGGAAGTTACATATTGTAATAGTCAGCTAGACTGAGTTATGAAACAGTAACGACCTCCAAATAGCAGTGACTTAACACAACCATTATTTGTTTTGTGTTCATACTTTACTTCTAGTAAAGTCAGCGGGGGAGCTCTGTTGGATGATCTCTGTCTTGTGATCTGTCTTGTGGTCGCCTGCGACCAGCCTTATATGCAAGTTCCCTTGCTTGTTAGCATTGCCACTGACCTGCCTCTTCTTTGATCTCTCCTGGGCCTCTGCACGGAGGGCCAGTTTCAGATTTCATCTGGGGAGGCAAGGATGACAATCAGCCGATTCCCAGGTTCAGGGACTTCGTCTCACTGCGTGACCCTCAAAGGGTCTCTGGGATGGGGGAAAGGACCCTAGTCAGTTGCGCATGGATTTTTCAAGCTTCCACCCCAGGTGACACATGCCATTTTTGGCTCATACTTTACTGTTTCAGCCAGTCTCTAAGGAAGAGTGGAAAGTCTGATCTTAAAATGTGCCCTGGGGGCGCCTGGGTGGCTCAGTGGGTTATGCCTCTACCTTCAGCTCAGGTCATGATCTCAGGGTCCTGGGATCGAGCCCCGCATCGGGCTCTCTGCTCAGCAGGGGGCCTGCTTCCCCCTCTCTCTCTCTGCCTGCCTCTCTGCCTACTTGTGATCTCTCTTTCTCTCTGTCAAATAAATAAGTTTAAACAAATTAAAAAAAAAATGTGCCCTGGAAGGAAGCAGCAATGGAATGTTCATGGACAACTCTGTGACAACCACATGTATAAACGGACAGTTACGATGCCGAAGGGACTGGATAGCCATGGCACTGGGAAACTGGATGCAGCAGGAAGTATTGTGATGGTTTGCTTAGGATACTGATCAACAATGAGATGAATTGAACTTCATATTAGGGGTATGGGACTGAGTGAGTAGCTGCATAAAAATCTCTAAAAAAGCTACTTTGAACCCCTGCACTAGGTCGGGTCTTCCCTGTACCTCCCTCTCATTGCCTCTTCTCTCCTCCTTAACCAAGGTTTTGGTTTAGTGTCTGTTTCCGCTGTCAGATTATCACCTCCACCAGGCAGGGACTGCGTGTCTCTTCTGTACAACTTTGAGAAACGGTTGTTGTGTGAAGCATGGCCTGGTGCATGGGAGGCACACAGGAGAGGAGGACTGACGGCATCACAGACCTAAGGCCGTGCTGCAAGGAAGCACAGACACATCAGGGGCAAGGCCTTTTTGAGAAAGGAAAGTGCGAAGCTTGTGGGTAGCGGGCTCCCTCTAAGAGGCATTTTCACTCATGCATAGTTTAATTGCCGTTTTAAGCGAAACCAAGCCAGTGTTCCACTTCTAAAGCACTCTGGGGTGTCTGACCCCCCCGCCCCCATTTTTCTCTTGTCTCTCTGCTTTGATGAGCTGAGACCACCAGCTGGGCGAGGCTTCTATACTGTGGATAAATGTCCACAAGAGGCGATATCCAGGCCACCGACCTCATTTTCACTTGTGATTCAAGCCCAAACTTGAACCTTTCTCCAGAGGAGTAGATAATGCATTAACACTTCCCACCGCTCCAACGGCTCCCGGGGCATGGGAGTTGTCTCCTAGGCCTGGTCCTATCTGCCATTTGCTTGTGATCATCACAGCCCAGAAAATCATCTCAGACAGGAGGGGAGGGGCTGTGTCTGGAGCGAAGAAGTGTTTCTCCTAGAAACGGAACTCTTTTCTCCAGGCACGCTTGACTTAGGGATGCTGTTCATTAAAGTTATCTGGCAACTTGATTTGGATTCCAGAAGTGTGGAGGTCTTCCCTTGTTTCCCATCCAATGGTCACACTGTTGCTGATGACAGACCCCCGGGCAGCGTGGGGGTTTTTCTAGGGTGGGAGCTGCTGATCCTTCATCAGATATTTTAAATGGAGGTATAGTGTTCCCGGGAAGAAAGCCGACTGAGGGAGAGATGTTCACTCACATCAGGACTGAACTGGACAAACCGAAGCAGCTGGCAGGCCTTGTGCCAGCCCCTTGAGCACCTGCCCTGGCTAACTGATGATGACAGTTCCAGGAAATGGTGTGGGGGTGCTCCTGAATATTTCCTCTGACAAGAGGATGAAGTTATTTTTTCTTTTTTCTTAAACATCTTATGGGGATTAAATGGCTCCTTGCGTATATATTTTCTTTATTGCTGCACACTTGCTTTCTCAGTGAAAAGAGGAGTAACAGCTCTGGACCCCTTCTGTTTGCCCAACTGGGTTACAAATAGTTTATACCAGTGCTGGTTGCTCCGGGTCTTATGTAGTTATTTATTTATTTTTATTTTTATTTTAAGATTTTATTTATTTATTTGACAGAGAGAGATCACAAGTAGGCAGAGAGGCAGGCAGAGAGAGAGGAAGAGAAGCAGGCCCCCTGCTGAGCAGAGAGCCCTATGCGGGACTTGATCCCAGGACCCTGAGATCATGACCTGAGCCGAAGGCAGTGGTTTAACCCACTGAGCCACCCAGGCGCCCTTATGTAGTTATTTAAATTGATTAAAATTAAGTTCACTTTCTCAGTTGTACTGCTCACATTCAAATGCTCACATGTGGCTGACTAGTAGCTGCCATGTTGGACAGTTCAATGATTCCAGAATGTTCTATCAGGTAGCACTGACTTTGAGCGTTGTTCTTCCAAATGGGATGATAGGAACCCAAGGGGTTTGTAGGACAGCCCACTGTGGTGGGAGAAGAAAATGTCAGACCTTCTAGCTATGCCCTCTTTGAAATGGAGTTTAACATGCAGGGAATGTACTAGGTGTGCTCTTAGGATTAATTCCTGTAGAGGAGATGAAGGAAGAAGGGTCTGGAGGGGACAGGCGGGAGAAGCTGGGTTATGGTTCACTCACAGAGAATACCCCTACTAGCCCACAGGGAACTCTGAAGTTGGGCAAGACTCAGAGTTAACCCAGTTATTGTGAGAGCTCTGGCCCTTTTTACTCATTAAGTGACCAGTCAGGAATGCAGGCTGCCCCTGGGAGGGGGTGTGACTTCACACAAGGAGGCTCTATCCAGTGGCTGGGGTGCCTTTCAGTCCTGAAGAAGGATTACAAGTGATACATCAGCATCCGTGCCATTTGGTTTCCTTGTATATATGATGAATGTTCAGAATTCATTAGTGCAGTGGTAAATGAATATGATTTATAATCACAAACATGTGCATATAATGGGGCTCATGTTAAATAGAACTGATCAGGGTGCACAAAAAAGCTGGGAAATCAACCAATTCAGACTTGGGATTGAAATCCAGATTTTTACTTCTGTGATTTTGAAATACCTTCTGCAAACTGGTGGCCAGCTGGTCTAATCCAACAGTAGACTAGTTAGTTGGTTCATTCAGAATAACACTTCTTTTCCTAATTATGTGTTTATGGCCAGGGCTAATGTCTTGCTGTTGTCTTAAGCTCAGTGATTTCACAGATTTATATGGTTTCTTGAAGTCTTGAAGGCATTTGAAACTGCCATCCCTAGTTTGCACAGCTGCAGAGGGGAACAGAGTGTCCCATGCTAAAAGCAGTAGAGAAAAAGCACAGCAGGAGCAAGGAAGGAACTCAGGGCTGGGGAAGAACACATTAGAATTAATGTTATGTACTGGAGTTGGCCCCTGTTTTTATTATTTTTTATTTTTAATTTATTTTTAGATTTATTTATCGAGGGAGAGAATCTCAAGCAGACTGTCTGCCGAACTCAGAGCCTGACATGGGTCTCCATCTCATGATACTGAGATTGAGATCAGAGTCCAAATCAAGAGTCAGATGCTTAACTTACTGAGCCATGCAGGCACCCCTGGCCCCCGTTTTTAGAAAGTAATTCATATTATTCCCCTTGGTGGGTAAAGAAGTAAAGCAGAAAAAACAAATCAAAACAAAACAAAACAAAGCTAACTTCCTCAAACATTAAGAGACCCAGGCAAGTTTCCTAAGAAGGAGAGGGGAATGAATAATCATTCGACATCTATTTCTGTCACATACTAGGCCTACGAGTGGGTAGTTTATGTATATAAATGTTACCGAATTTTCTTGAGTATCCACCGAGCTAGGATGAGTATTAGAGGATAGAAACAATGGCCCCAGCAGTGACAAGGAGATGGTGGTGAGGCTTTTAGCAGAGAACGTCTACGATTTTTTTTTTTTTTGTCACCTTTGAAAACCTTTATTTTGATCTTAGCTCTCAAAGATTTTGATGCAGAGAAGTTCATAGCCAGGGGCCACAATTTCCAGTTCCTGCTGGAGGCTGGCAGGCGGTGTGAATGGAGGAGTCAGTCCAGTGTGAGGTAATAAGGAGGGGTGTTGTCTGTGGTGAGATGGGGGGGTCCGTGTCCCGTCTTCAGGAGCTGGTGGCTATGGCCAGGGAAAATAATGGGAGTATTGTCATCGATCTCTTAATTTTCAAGAGCTACTGGGTATGTCATTGGAAGGAGGCGTGCAGTGAAATCTGCTATTTACAGGGTTGGCACTCAATTAAAAAATGTGGGTGAAAAGAAACACACATGGGCCACAAGTTGATCTCTGAGACTCCTCATGGCTGGGACCACTCACTGCTCAGACTCAAGAAGGGGCCATTCACATCCCCCTGTCTCTCGGAGGATGCTGACCCCAGGACATCTCTCCTTAGACCCCTGGCCTAAGATCTGAATCCCTTACTTGCAAAGTCAATGGAAATTTGCACAGAAGGTTCTGGAGCCCGTATCATGGATATTTCCTTACTGCTGCTTCAGTTAGTTTCAGAAAGCACCATCACCACCTTATTCAGAAAGTTTTTTTTATCCAATTTGTGTTTTCCCCACAGACAAGGACGTGGAAAGATTGACTCGTTCTCCCTGAAACAAAAACTCACAGTCCTGTATGTTCCCTACAACCATGCAGGTCATTACTATTGGGTCGTTAATAGACGGTTATTTTGTTCTTTTGTGCAAAGGATGCTGGGTGGGGACAAGATTCTGAAATAACAGTATGGAATTTGTTTTCTGCTGACAAGAACATGGAGAGGTAATTCCAGAATCTTTTTCATTGCAACTGAATGGTGTCAAAAAGAGATATTTTGTGGTCACCATTTTGTGGAGGGCTTATTCTTTAATATAAGATCTAACTACTAGTTTTATCTGTACAATATTGGCAATTACTTAACCATTAAGCTATTTTTTTAAATTAAGAATTAAACTATTCTTTTTTAAGTTGAATGTAATTCTTATTAGCAAATCCTTGGAGCTATCTTCAGGAAGCTCATGTGAAAAGAATCCCACTTGTGCAGTCCAAGATAGTTATTTTGGGCAAGATGGACCCAAATGATGAGTTGCCCTACAGCTTGAATGAACACTGCCCCCCTGCCCCCCAACAGAATGCTGCCTGAAACAGGCCTCTTCCTCTTGGCCTGTGGTTACCGCATTAAGTAAGTTATGGAGATGTGACCACTGCCCTCTGATCTCTGACAGACAGAGACAGACCCGTACACATCTACTCAAGTTAAGTCAGTAGATATGCCCCTTCCGTTTTGCATGGGGTGAGGAATGGGGAACCTGGGGCTGGTATGTTCAGAGTTGGGCAAGAAAAAACCTTTCCTAATAAGCTTTAAGCACATTGGTTTTTTGGAGATAGAATTTCAGAAGCTCTTTAAGAAAACAAAGTAAAACAAAAAACCAGTGATGGAAATGAAAGGATATTCTTTTCTATTGTATGAAATTTATCCATTTGTCTATAATTATCCATAGACACATCAGTGTTTACTGGCTAATGGTGAGTATCTCAAGGTGATGCTGAATTGCACCCTGCCCAAACACATCTGTGCCCCAATTCCTTTGAGGGCCATCCCCTTCCTTTCTAAACACCCCCACCCTGGCCCCAACTCCAACCCTAACCAGTCTCTGTTCTGTGTGTAGGCCAGTCTGTCTCCACTGCCTTGCGCCTTCTGTGAGTTCCCCTCCAGCGTCATGTGGGTTGCCTAAAGAGGGCTCTGATATTAGCTGGCTGTGCCTTGTCAGTTCAAATCAAGTCCCCGCATCTCAAGCCCACCCCGCGGGTGAGTGCTAGACAGCTCTCCTTGTCAGCGCACTGGTGCAAGGCAGGCCGCAGCAGCGAGCGGGAACCAGTTAATTAGCAGTGACGACTACCAGGTTGGGATTTTTTTGTTTAATGCTTAGTTAATTTTATAGTAATTGAATTTAGACTTGGCTTACGTAGACTGAGGTGAAAGGCTCTGCCTGGAGACCAGGGGCTTCTCCAGCAGGTGAGAGAGAAAGGCTCTTACTCTGGGATGAGCCCGGCCTCCTCTCATGAGCTGTGCGAATATTGGGAGGCTTGGAATTTCCCACAGGAGGATTTTTAGGTAGGTGCAAGGCAGCTAGAGTGCAGTTCACCCTCTGTGCCGTGGGGAAGGTTCCGGAACTGGTGTGATCTGCGTTCTGTGTAAGGAGAGAACAGCGTAGCTTGAGTGAGGTCTAGGGGCTGGTCCCAGGGCTGGGCTCTTCACACACATTCTCACAGTTCTCCTTGAGCAGAGGGCATCTGGGACATCTTGGTCCTGATGGTGGGCCCAAGATTTGTGATATTTGTGATATTTGTTCTTCAGAGGTTAATATGAGTCTTTTTTGAGGCAACATGTTTTGAGTTTGTGAACCTGTCCTGAGGTTTTTATAATTTGAGCCTATGATTTTCATTGTTAATAATTGATAAAGGGCACAGTTATGAAAGAAGTCTAAGACTTCTGATTACAGAATCACGATCCCCCAAGGGGAAGAGAACGATCCTTATGGAAGGGCCAGTGGTTGGGTTTGGGACTGGATTCTGTGGTAATCATCCTTGCAAGCACTACATTGCCCCATCAGTAGGGTGTCCATATAATATACCAGGGACTGTCCAGGCAAATCAAGATATTCTATCCTAATCTTTCCTGCATTTGACATTTATGGAATGGATATGAGTCTCTTTATCTTGAGTTGTAAGAATCCATAACATTTAAAAATCTGGGGGTGGGGGATGGTAATGTAAGACTAATTAGTGATTAACTCTTGTTCCTTTAATATGTAAAGTTTTGCAAAATTTTTCTGAGAAATCTTTCAATTTCTTGTTAGAGCATCCTTTCTATCATGAATTCAACAGTTTCTCTTACCTCTTTGGGGGCAGTAGTGATAGCTTTTAAATTTTACATTTATTTTTTTCTCCCCATTTCCTCTATATTGTTTATTTTAATGGTCTCTTCATCCATTTTAAAGTTTTCCCTTGATACCTGTTAATCCTTGGTTGCTTGCTCATGATTCATAGTGTGGGACTGAAAAATGCATTAGAAGCTCTAAACGTGTGGGGAATGGAGAACTCACTGACTTTGAGCTTCTCCCAAGGGATGAGGTAGGTGAATTGTTAGCTATGGATCCCTTAATGTCCTTTTCTTCTGGTCTGTCTTCTAGGTGGTTCAAGTTGCCACGAAAACTGTTAGATCTGTCTGTTAGATAAGGGTCTGGTGGCTGATGTTCCTGAAGCATAGTGCTAGTAGCCAGTGGAAGGAGGCTAAAGGTCTCTGTAGTACATGCATAGGGTATATAATCTCTATACATTGGATGCAGTACCCAGGCCCACAACTGTGCATGGCATCCCTCAGTCCAGAGACTCTTTGTTTACACAGAGAATAAATTTGGAGACTTCTTATCAGGGTTGTTGAAGAGCACTTACCTGGTGATGTAGGAAACAAATAGAGATCTAGGACCTAATTGATTTTCGACCAAGTATCACACAGTCCTTTTCCTTATGACCTTCTGTTCCTTCCCTAATGCTCACCTTCCAGTTACAGAAGTAGGTGGTGCTGTTAGTTCCTTAGATTTTTAAGGATTCTATAGTGTGATTTGGGTTCTGAAAGGAAACAAAATTAGATGTGTATATTCAGTTGGCCATCTTAACCCAGAATGCTGTATCATGTCTTTTAATTCTTTAATTTCTTTGAACATATTATATATATTAAACATTCAGTATGTTTTATATTTGAAATTCCCATATTTGAAGTCTTTCTGAGTTTGCTTCTATTGATTGTTGTCTCTGTTGACTCTTGTCTTTGGTTTTTATTTTACAAGTTTTTTGAATTTGATTGTGAGTTTGGGTTGTAACCTAGAGAGGATTTGTTGGGGCTGGCTTGGTAGATGATTTTGCTGGACATTTAGGGACATTCTTATCTTGCATCAAGCATAAGTTCTCAGTTTCAGATTCTTTTGACCACACAAAAATTGGGAGGCCTAGCCTGTGGTTACAAATTCCCTCTGCAGGCCAGACTTTTTTAGATTAGTGAGCTCTTTTCTAGTCATTGGGGCTCTTTGGAGTCTAGCTTCATAAAGGGGCTCCAGTTCAGTTTTCTGTCTAGGGTGGGCCCCAGGTGTCACATTTTGCCCCTTAGTTGTGAGGTTCTTAAAAATAAAGTGATGACCTGAGATTGGTGGCTGACATCTGGGCTTCCAGTAGCTGCAGAGGCTTGTTTGTCTCACTGGTTGCCCATACTCACTTTTTTTAAAACTCAGAGAACTTCCTCAGCTTGCACACCTGTTTAGATATGCACAGAAAGTGTGTTTACATGAGTCTGGTACCTGTTTTCTTTTCTGAACTTCTGCAGTGAACTGAGCAGAGAAAGTTGTTTTTTTCTGATGGTCTGCCAACTGTTGCCAAGGCTCCCAAGCCCAGGTTCAAGGTCAATAGTGGGCCATTTGCCATGGTATCTCCTCACACCTTCCCCAACCACTGCACCCTGCTGCAGACCGGATTTCTGCCTTGCTCTGAAACTTTCTAGGGTTTGCTGTTCCCTTTCTTGCTCCCTCCTCTCCATCCAGCTGTTATAACAGTTTTTCCTTTGCTCATTTGTTCTTGCAGTGCCCTCTCCTGGAACACATTTCTTGGCCCACTTCCAACCACCTTGGTTCCAGTCTTCTCCTGGTATTCCCACCTTCACTCTTGCTCATAAGGGATACTCCATTTGGCGTTGTCTTCACTTTCCCTGTCGCATATGGCTGCTCTATATCTCAAATATATTTCATGACTTGTTTCTAAAACTACCTCCTCCTGGGAAACTCCCCATTGAAAATGAGCTTTCCCGTCACTTTTTCTAAATTCCATGTACTTCTTTGTACTGTTTTAGAGGGACACACACACATGATTTTGCACAAAAGCTTTTAAATCCTGGCTGCTGAGGACTGGAAAATTTGTACAAGGAAGATTCAGAATAAAATGTATTATCTTGAAAATACTTACAGAAATCAGATAGGTTGAAATTAATATTAATCTTGAGTGTATTCAATATTTAACTTTCTCTATATTTAATGGTCACATGGTTTATTTAAAAATCTATATGCAGGTAAATGTGCAAATCTGAAGTGTAAAGCTCCCAGATTCTTATGTATATGCCTGTGTGGCCACCACTCAGATGAGTATAGAAAATCTCTATCACTTCAGAAAGTTCTCACTCATATTAATAGCCTTTTCCTTCCCATCCCAAGGTAAGCACTTAAAATGAAGTCAGCAAGATTAAACAAATCTAATCTCAGCATTTCTTTCTTTGGACTGGTGAGTTTATTCTGATTCTATTTACTTTAATAGCAATTACTGATATGTTTGGATTTATTCTAGGATGTGGTAACTTTGTTTTCTTTACTTACAATAATTTTGTTGATTTTTAAATCCTTTCTTCTCATATTTTAGTTATCAAATTTAATTCTTTGCTCTGTATGTTCTATTTCTACTGATGAAAGAATTCTCACATACTGAAGCCTAGAATTAATCAATATCTCTCTTCTTCCTTGAAAATCACAGGACCTTGGAATGCTTCAATTCCAATATCTTCCCTGCATTCTTTCATATTATTTCTATTTAGTTTAATTTTACTTTAAGAAAAACTACTTTAATTAGTCAATATTATTTTTTACTATCATTTCCTCCTAAGTTTTTGACTCCTTTATCAATTTTTTTGCTAAGTGTTGCTTCCTACATCCTGCCCCATATGTTGAAGACCTGTTTTCTTCTTCCTTATGTACATCCTTTCATATTTTTCTCAGGAAGGAAACATCTGTGAGTAGGAAATTCTCTTATATTTTGAATGAAAGAATTTTGTTCTCCTTTCACTCTTTTCAAAAATTAACATATAATGTATTATTTGCTTCAGGGGTACAGGTCACAATTCATAGTACTTACCATAGCACATACCCTCCTCAATGTCCATCACCCAGCCACCTTATCCCTCTTTGACCACCTCCCAGTAACCCTCAGTTTGTTTCCTGAAGTTAAGAGTCTCTTATAGTTTGTCTCCCTTCCTGGTCCCATCTTGTTTCATTTTTTTCCCTCCCTCCCTTCCACGACCGCCTGCCCTGCCTTTCAGATTCCTCATATTAGAGAGATCATATGATGGCTGTCTTTCTCTGATTGACTTATTTCACTTAGCATAATACCCTTTAGCTCCATTCATGTCATTGCAAATGGCAAGATTTCATTTTTTTGATGGCTTCTTAGTATTCCCTTCTATATCTATATCTATATCTATATCTATATCTATAATCTCTCTCTCTCTCTATATATATATATCACATCTTCTTTATCCATTCATCTTTCAGTGGACATCTGGGCACTTTCCATAGTTTGGCTATTGTGGACATTGCTGCTATAAACATTCGGGTGTTCATGTCCCTTCAGATCACTGAATTCATATCTTTAGGGTAAATACCCAGTAGTGTGATTGCTGGGTTGCGTAGGGTAGCTCCATTTTCAACTTTTTGAGGAACCTCCATACTGTTCTCCAGAGTGGCAGCACCAGCTTGCATTCCCACCAACAGTGTAGAAGGATTTCCCTTTCTCCACATCCCCACCAATCTCCTTTCACTCTTAAAGGAGAATTGAGACTTCTAAATTAATAGCTACTTTTCCTCAGTGCCTGGCTTGTGGAAGGCTTTTTGTTTGTTTGTTTGTTTTTGTTTTGTTTTGTTTTTTCTTTTCAAATTCCAGTAGGGTTTAGGAGAGTAGAGGTGCTATGTCCTTTCATGCCAGTGCTGTCTGTCATGTCCTCATCAACTGTTCCCTATTGTGTTGTTCTTATATTTGCTTTTCCTGCCTTGCCTTTAAAGGCATTTGTGTTAATGTTGAGTACCACCAGTGTATACCTTCCTATCCTAGAACTACAGTCATTTTGTGTATATGTTAGTTCATTCATTCCAGTATATTCCAGGCACCTACTCTGTGAGAGGCACTCCACAGATGCTGGGGATCAAGCACTGAACAAGAGAGACCCAAGTCCCTAATCTTGTACAGCTTACATTCTGGTTGTGGAGAGCATATAACCAATAGGTAGATAATTAAGATATATTGTGTTTAGTCAGTGGTGATTGCTAAGGGAAAATTAAGTCAGAGAATTGGGAATGGCAGTGTTGAAGGTGGAGTGGTTATAATTGTAAATAGGTAGTCAGGGGATCCCTTCCTAACACCGGAGCAGAGGCCTATGGTGTGGAATCAGCACGCCTTGCAGGAACTTGAAGGAGGAGACTGTAAGGCAGAGTGGACACCGAGGGCACAGGCCTGGCGGCAGGAAGGTGAAGGCCAGTATGTGTTGTACACTGAGTCAGGTGAATAGTTGCCCCTGAGACCAGAGAGGGGAGCAAGATCACAATGGTGGAAGCTACTAGAAGGCAAATGGAAGTAGTTTTGGTGCTTCAATATAGGAAAAAGTACTCTCACGAAATATCTGATCTATCAGGGCAAAAAGTTTTTATCTGAATCGTCTCTCAAACTAGGAAATTGCAGTCTTGAAGGATGGCTGAAGATCACTGGTGTCCTATTTCATCTGAACCACTCAAGTGTAGCTTTCAAAGGCATGTGGATGTTTTTAAAAACTAATAAAAAGGAACTTGAGAGAAGTGGTCTTGCTACCTCTTAGGAAGAGCAACTTGAATAAGTTTATTATAGAGCACTGTTTTATTTCATGAGGCTGTTAATATGTGGCCTTAAGTGTCCATTATATTTTTCTTTTATTCACCATGAGAGCCTATTTTGGGGGGGTATAAAGCAACCAACATTTTATTAAAATTTGTGCAATGCACATATAGACCTTGGTCTATTTGGGCTCCTATAAAAATACCATAGAGTAGGAAGCTTATGAACAACAAAGTTATTTCTCACACCTCTGGAGGCTGAAAGTCCAATTTGGTGTCTAGTGAGAGCTTAGAGAAGGTTCTTTTTGCTGTGTCCTTATATGTCAGAGGGGGCAAGGGATCTCTGTGTGCTGTCTCTTTCTCTTTTTAAAAGATACTGATTGATAGATTGATTGATTTTATGACTTGGGGGAGGGGCAGAGGAAGAGAGAGAATCCCAAGCAGATTCCATGCCCAGCATGGAGCCTAGTGTGGGGCTTGATTTCAGGACCCTGAGATCATGACGTGAACCTAAATCAAAAGTCAGATGCTCAACCTACTGAGCCACCTAAGCACCCCTCTCTATTCCCATTCATGAGGGCTTCACCTTCATGACATAATCACCTCCCAGATGTCCTACTTACAAATACAATAATATTTGGGATTAGGATCTCAACATGTAAATTTTAGGAGGATACAAACATTGAGTCTATAGAAGTATAATAATCTGGTTATAAGAATTTAAATATGTATAATTTGTTATTGTGAGTTATACTACTGTAGCTCACTCTATGGTTGGCTTATAGTAATTGTCCCCCTTTCCACATCAAACTTGAGATTTGAATGTGACAGACTTAGCAAATCTCAGTGATGAGAATTTGTTCTCATTGATGATTGATAATGATGACTCATTATCTCTTATTTAACTGACATATACTAGGTACTCCACAGAGCATTAAGTACATACAAACACACACATGCATGCATGCATACACTCACAAATTCTTTATTAGAATGGATGCGTTGGAGAATTGGTTTGAATTTCCTCTATCATTAGTAAATCCCTGGACACACATAATGAAATTAGGAAAAAAAAATCAAGATTAAGTAAACCATGTGCCACATGGGTCAAGTCGAGCTAAACAAAATACTTGTCCATTTCCCATATATATTTGTGTGGAAAATTGCAGGAGATTCACTCTTGCATGTTTTTCAAGGTTCTGTCTAATGTTACTGTTTTCTGAAGCTCATTACACGAAAGAACCAGTTAGGTAATTCTCTTCCTTCAAAGTCCTCCGTTCTGTTGCAGAGAAGGAATGCTAGTACATTTAATGTGTGCTCAGAAGAAAAATTGGATTTAAGGAAGTACAGGTATTGGAGAGTAAACGTGGGGAGGTAGCTGTGGAACCAATGTTAAGGGACCCTGGTCTTCTTCTATCTGATTCAGGTCAGTTAAAATTTATTGGCCACCTACTGTGGAGTAATCAGAATTTAAGTATGAAATGTAAAATTCTCAAATAGTTTAAACTCTTGTTTACTAACTAAGCTAGGTTTTTATGACAGAAGAGCGGTATGCAGCAATATAAAGTGAGCTGATACAATGACCACAGAGTCTTAGCTTCCATCAGAAGAGAGAAGGAAGAGGCCTGTGTGGCCTGGAGTCCTGGGGGACTCTGAGGCAGAGGATATGAACAGGACTGGATGATTGGATAGATGGATGGGAGGATGGATGGACGGATGGATGGATGGGATTTTTGTGGTCAGAGGGGAGGACAAGGGACAGTCTGAGCAGGAAGAAAGTCTACAAAAAGCCTCTGGCAGAGATGAACTTCATATACTCAGGAAACAGAAAGGAGACCAATATGGTCCGAGTGGAGTGTTCATTTAATTGAAGGCAAACAAGGAAGAGAAAGTAAGTTTGACAGTAGGATACAATTCGGGGAGAGATCTCAAGTTGAAGAATTTGGATTTTTGTTAGAAAGAGAAATCTTTGGTATGACTTGAGCAAAAATGATAGAGGAAGGACTTCCAAAAATTCTCTCCTCTAAAAAAGCAATGAGAAGACTGGGGTGGGGTGGTGGGAATGGCCAGAATCAACTTTTCAGAACACTTGGAATTAACCAAACTCTGGCAGCAATCTGAGGAACACTGAGGTAAAATCTCAGACTGGTGACCTGTGGCATTTTAACTTACCTTGTCTCCATTCCTCTCTCTGGAGCTCTGCCCACAGACACAGTGCACATGTACACCTTGGAAGCCACCAGAGAGGACAGTTGGGAGTTGGAGTTCCTTCAAAGCCTCACGACTCAAGAATTACTATTTGACTTATCTCATGGTTCCCTGGAGTACCCCCACTCACAAGGCTCCTTTTTTGTTTTCAGAGCCCATTCAGTAATAAGTCTTTTTTCAAGGTCATTTGTCAAAAATATTTAGGGGCAATAGTTGAGCTTTGAGGCTACCTGAGGTGGGGATAACAGTTGGGGTAGAAAAAAGAATAAATGATTAAAAAGGAAGACTGGGGAAATGAGGTATCCATTCGGGATTTGGAAAATTCTGGCATATTTTTGGGAATCCCTAAGGGCACATGCTGGTATAGGTGTTGTGCATGCTGAGGCCTCCACACACATTCAGTAGTAAACTAAAATGGCCCTAAACTCTTGCCTCTGGCTCCTCTTGAGGCTCTGTGTGAGCAGGACGTGAAGGCTAAGGCAGAGTTGTCAATTGCCGGGCTGTTGCAGAGAGGGCATGTCCATTGTACACTGAGAATTTTAAAAACACATGATTGAGAGAAAGTAAAGAAAACCTCAATAGATGGAAAGACATCATATGTCACAATGAGACACTGCTTCATACCCACAAAGACTCCATAATCAAAAAGATGGACAGGGGTGCCTGGGTGGCTCAGTCCATTAAGTGTCTGCCTTTGGCTCAGGTCATGATCCCAAGTCCTGGCATCAAGCCCCGTGTTGGGTTCCCAGCTCAGAGGGGAGTTTGCTTCTCCCCCTTCCTCTGCTGCTCTCCCTGCTTGTGCATGCTCTCGCTATCTGGAAAATAAGTTTAAATATATATATATACATATACATATGTATATATATATAAATATGAGCGTGCACACACACACACACATATATATACATATATACACATATATACATATGTATGTGTGTGTATATGTATGTATGCTTGTGTGTGTGTGTGTATATATATATATATATATATATATATATATATATATAAAGGGATGGGCAATAACAAGTGTGGGAAAAGGTGTGGAGAGTTTGGGACTCCCATGCATTACTGGTGGGATTGTAAAATGGAGCAGCCTCCTTAATAAATAGGTTGGCATTTCCTTAAATGGTTAAAAATAGACTTACCATATGACACAGCCATTCTGCTCTATGGCAATACTCAAGAGAAATGCAAACAGACACCCACACAAAAAATTGTACACAAGTATTCATAGTATTGTTTACAGTAACCCCAAAGTGTCTATCAATTGTTGAATGCGTAAATAAAATGGGGTATATCCATACCATGGAATATTATGATGTCATAAAAATGAGTTAAGTCTGTTTACATGGTACAACACTGATGCATCCTGAAAACATGGTAAATGAAAGAAGCAAGACAGAAAAGGTCATATCTGATATGATATTCTTCATGTGAAATGTCTGGAATAGGCAAATCCAAAGATCTGTAAAGTAGATTAGTGATTATTGGGGCCTGAGAGAGGGGATAATAGCACTGACCACTAACTGGTATGGGCTTTCTTTACTGAGTAAGAAAGTATTCTAAGCTCAGATAGCCATTGTGTTTGAATAAATTGCTGAACATCATAAGAACCACTGAATTTTATACTTTGTAAATTTTGAATTTTATATGTGAATCCTGCCTCATTAAAAAAAAGAGGAATCCTTGAAGGCCTTTTAACATAAAAAATCATTTATTAAGAATGTAATGTACTTTCCTAAATAATGTACTTTCCTGAATAAATGCCAGGTAAGGTCAGAGCGTAAAGAGGTTAGAGTCAGGAGAACCCCAGTTAGGAAAAACTTCATCCTGGCAAAAGAGCACTAGATCAGGAATCCAGGGAATTTCTTTTTTTTTCTTTTTTCTATTTTTTAAGGTTTTATTTATTTATTTATTTGTCAGAGAGAGAGAGAGAGAGAGCACTCATAAGCCGGCAGAGAGGCGGGCAGAGGTAGAGAGAGAAGCAGATTCTTTTCGGAGCAAGGAGCCCAATACAGGACTCGATCCTAGGACCCTGGGATCACGACCTGAGCTGAAGGCAGACGTCCAACAACTGAGCCACCGAGGCACCCCCCAGTTAATTTCATTACTGGATTTTCTACTCACAAACTTCTAGCACCTAACAATGCCCAGTCATGGAGTGTGTTAATTCATCTATCTATCTATTTATTTTTAAGATTTATTTATTTACTTTAGAGAGAGGGAGGAAGAGAGAGAGAAAGAGAATGAGTGTCAGCACAGGGAGCCGAGAGGCAGAGGGGGAGGGAGAGAGAGAATCTCAAGCAGATTCCCTGCTGAGGACGGAGCCCAGGGCAGGGCTGGATCTCACGACCCGAAGATCATGAGCTTTGCTGTAATCGAGAGTCGAACCCTTAACCAACTGGGCCACCGAGATGCCCTAAATACATTTCTATTGAAGCTTAAGTCAAAGGCCTGTATTGTAATCTCTAGGGGTGTGTGTGTGTGTGTGTGTGTGTGTGTGTGTGTGTGTGTATAGTGCTGCTCAGTGGGTAAACTTTCTCTTCTGTAAGACACAGATTCTTTGTGGGGAGAAGCAAATTGTATCCAAGTATAAGAATACGATGTTAAAAAGCCCAATTCATTTATGAATTAATAATCATAACAATAATAAAATAATAAAAAGACTACACATCCATAACTCCAGTCCTGGCAGATTGGTTCGTGACTTAGAACTTATTTTTTAGAGACCAAAGCTTTTGCTTTTTTCCAGCCATGGTTTTGTCTAGTTAAATTTAAATACATTACAGTATATATATTGCATATTATATATATTAGATATTACAAGTGTATTAGGTATTATAGTACCCAATGTATGTTACATATTGTCTATTCTATATATCCTATTTATGGTAATATATACTTACATATGTATACATATGTGTATATATGTACATACATAAATGACAAGAAACCTGGAGAAGTAGCATCTTAAATTTGCTAGGAGTCTCATCTTACCCTGTACTATTTAGAGATGCCCACATTTCAAATATGTTTCTGATTTTTTATGTGAAAATATAAAAAGCCGCTCTAAGAATAGGAAACCAGTTCAGGAATGAAACTTCCTCTCTTGCTTTAAGGGATGTGTTTTCCTATGCAAATGTAGCAAAGCCCAGAAATTAGCAATGACTGCTAAATTAACACACTTGAAGAGCTTGGCTGGTTCTAATAGGCAGTCAAATGGTCTTGTTACATTGTAATGGTGCCAAGCTAATTGAAGTGATTACTGTTGCTCACGAGCAGCCTTTTTGAAGTAGAAGTCTTTTAAATTATCCATAGACGTTAAATGTCAGACACTATTGTGTAATTATACTTTGTAAATGCTGAATGTCATAAGGCATCACAGGTAATTGAGGTTTACAGAGAAGAGCTTTTTCTAAACCTAATTGGGCATCAACTCTTTGTCACTTTTTCTAAATCTAATTGGGCATCAACTTTTTGTGCCAGGGGACACTCCAGTGCCTTGCAGTCTCCCTTTCTTCCCCACCTTCTCTGGCTACGCTCACTCATGGGGCCCCACATGTCATGACGGTTCCAAATCATTGAGCTTAAAAACCTCTCTGTCCCATCCTCCAGAATCTTCCGGGACTGTTCCACTTGTTTGGGTTATCACAGGCTGAAGCTTTCTGGGAAGCCGGGTATGGCTATCTGATGACAGGGTGGGACCATCAGAACGGAATATCAAGTCCTTTAAAATCTCAGAGTGATTCCAGAATGTTCTGCGTGCTCTGGGATTTTTATCTCTGTGTTGTTGTTGTTCGTGTGTGTGATTTTGAAAAAACATCTCTTCATGGTATCAGAAAGGGAGGTTTTCATGACCCTGAAGTAGCACTCCCCATTTTTTAAATTTTTATTTCTTAGCTCCTATTAGAACACATGGTAGGGTTTCAAGTTTCCCAGAATTCATAGGAAGCAATTTTCCGCACTGCTCTTGTGACAGCAATGTTAATCATGAGTCAAACTTTGGAATCTTTAGTTGTCTTGCCTGTGTGGGGCGGGCACTTACTTGAAAATAACCCAACAGCTAAATTGGACTCTTGAATATATCAAGGTGTCCCACTGTTGGCTGTCAATCCTCTAGCTCATGAGGCCCACTAGGAATGCAGTCTCAATTTCTGACACAGCGGCTGGCAGGAAATATATAAAGTCATTTTTATTGCATAATTCTTAATACATGTGTTCAATTGGTCACTAAATCTATTAAGTAATACTATTATCTCATTGTGATTTCATGACAGGGCCCTCATTTTGCATTTTCAGCAGGTAGCAATTTATGAAAGTCCTAGCTTTTTTGTAAAACTATCTTTATCTGTGCTTTTAAAAAGCATTCATTATTCTCTATGATAAATTAAGTTCCGATTAAGGCATTTCCTGCCCCACACAAGGAGATCGTAGGGGAAAAGTGTCAGGTGTGTAGAAAAAAACATGTGGATGTTTTCAACACTATGAAAACAGGAGCTGAATGAAGTCTTGCTGAGTGTGTTTTGGAAAAGTCTGATTTCTGTAGACGGATGCAGAGATGTTCACGTAGATTCTTGCAATGGTCAGACCTTATTACAGGCTTCGAAGATACATTCTTATTCTTTGATTATGATTTTTTTCATTGTGATATTGAAAAGGAAAATTAAATGAGGACTTTTTATACATTACCAGGAGTGTACAGATACTTGTCAGAAATAACACTAAGCAGTGAGTGTAGTTTTTCTCACATCACTTTTGAAGGTGGCTTTTATGATGTGCCTGTCGGAGAATAATTAGGTTCAAGGATATTATTAAAGTTGTTAAAAGTTTAAAGCAATAATATGCAAGGTGCCACACAAAATGTTGAATTAGACATGGTTTTTGCACAATGAGCTTATGCATACCCTCTCATTTTGCTTCCCTCTTAAATTATATCCTTCCTGTTAAAGTTCTCACCCCTAGGGCTGATAAGTCTTGTCTTTCTTCCTAATCAGTGTCTCTATCACTCCTGGTGTAACAAGGTGACTTAAACTGAGGAGGGGGGAGAGCATTTGTTTTTACAAATGACTGAGATGAGCAGGGACTCATGTTTGGCCACAATTTTGAAATATCATCAGTCATCTCACGCTTCTTTAAGAATCCTCAAATAGAAGCAACAAAGTGGGGGCTCTTTGTGCAAAGCCTTTAACTAGAAGACCTGTTGGACCATGGACCTTCAGCTGCAGATCAAGGCAACGTATCAGTCAAGTGCCCACCCCTGGCTGCTCCCCCGTGTTCCAAGGGCAGGTGTAGCCTTCTGAAGGTGAGAGTGCTGATGGCTTTGTGGGTGTGGTCATCCGTGGTGGTCGTTATTTTCAGCTCTCTCCCCTCAGACGCAAGGTGGGCTTCTCCTGCCTTGCAGTGAGGTGAGGGTTGGGTGAGGAATTCTGGCCAGTGAGTTGTGAGAAGGGATAGTTGTCATTTTCAGCTGGGAGCACTTATTGTCAAGTGTGAGACCTCTTAAGAGCACTTGTTCTGCTTATCATGGTGACTGGCAATATTCCAGATGGTGGCTGCTTTGTCAGAGCCAGGAAACGTGGAGCGGAGTCTCCAGCTGACCCTTAATGGACAAATAGGATGAATAGAAGTAACTTTTCTTGTTATCGGGCTTTTCCTGGTGCAGCGTAACTTAGCTTCCCTGACCGACTCACCATAGCCAGACCAGTATTTCACTGAAGGCCTCTGTGAGAATTAACATGTGTGAGGACCCCTGAGAGGCAGTGTGAGTGAATGAGGTTTGCAGGGCATACGAAAGACATGGACACGCTTTGCTTGCATATTAGATATATAGACCCATTCCTGGTTTTGACAAAGGTGTATGTTCTGCAATGTGTGTGTGTAACAAGTAGACTCTGTGTTCTTTCTTTTCATACCTCTCCTTGATAGATGATAGCCCTGGCAACTACTTCTCTCTTAGTTGTGAAAACAGTGGTCAAGAATGATGATAAATGACTACTGATCCCTGCTGGGCATCAAGAAGTGTGGGGGACACCATAGCAAAGGGGGTCACTGTGAAAATTGGACCACACAAAGCCTATTTTTTTTTAAAGATTTTATTTATTTATTTGACAGAGAGAGATCACAAGTAGATGGAGAGGCAGGCAGAGAAAGAGATAGAGGGAATCAGGCTCCCTGCTGAGCAGAGAGCCCGACGCGGGACTCAATCCCAGGACCCCGAGATCATGACCTGAGCCGAAGGCAGCAGTTTAACCCACTGAGCCACCCAGGCACCCCACAAAGCCTGTCTGAAGGAGGCAACTGGTTTTACTTAGCTCAAGGCAGTTTCTGATCTCAGGGAATGTGCACAGGATTCCTAGTTCTTAAGATTTACCAGGAGAAGTTTGTATGTGAAATGTTCTAATTTTGATATAATCATCAATTTTAAAAAATTGACAGAATAAAAAAATATGTCCTAAGGCTAATACCTTATAGATTTTGGTCTCTATCTCCCACAGCCTGTGATTCACAAACTAATAAAATCTTCATTTGAAGAGGTTACATCTTAAAAGCAGAATAAGCATTTATCAATCGACAGTGTAATGACACAACAGAATAATAATGATCAGCAAATATTTGATGACCTATTATATTTTAACATTGTGCTAGGAGCTGTGAGAGGTACAAAAAGAAAAAAGCAATGGGTGGGCCCTGACTTTGGGGAACTCACAACCTAGTTGGGGAACAAATTAAAAGAAAAAGTATAATATAAAAGAAACACTAGAAACAGTATAAAAAGAAATGAAATTATATCAGGTTCTCTGGAGAAACAGCCCATAGGAGATATATTTAGTATTCTATATGTAGTTGACTCTTGAACAACGTGAGCTTGACCTGTACACATCCATTTATGTGTGGGTTTTTTTATTTCACAGTAATGTAAAGCATGTTTTCTTCTTTACTAACATTTTCTTTAGCTTATTGACGGAAGACTGACATAAAATATATGTTAACACAAAATACGTGTTAATTGACTCTGTTATAATAAACCTTCCAGTCAATAGTAAACTATTAGTAGTTAAGTTTTGCAGGAGTCGTAAAGTATATATGGATTTTTTTTTTAAGGTTTATTTATCTTAGTGGGGGGGATGGCAGAGGGAGAGGAAGAGAGTGTCTTAAACTAGAACGACCCCTGAGATGATGACCTGAGCCAAAACTAAGAGTCAAACATTCAACCAACTATGCCACCTGGGTGCCCCTATACATGGGTTTTTGACTGCATGGAAGGCTGACATTCCTTATCCTCACGTTCAAGGGTCAACTGTGTATGTATGTATATGGGATATACATATATAGTATCTGTATATCTAGAGTACATATGTGTATATATATGTATATAATATCTATACATCTAGAATATATGTGTGTATATAATATCTGTATATCTAGAATATATATTTATTCAAGGGTCAACTGAGTATGTATATATATAATATCTGTGTATCTAGGATATATGTGGAAAACATATTCTATATATAGATATATTCTCCACACACACACACACACACACACGTATTTAGAGAAAGATTTATTATAGGAGTGAATAACTGATTGATTGATTCTGATTGGTAATGGGACTGAGATGTCCCCTGATCTTCCACCTGCCCTCTGGAGGCCCAGGAAACCCAGTGTTGTTGTCTGAGGACCTAGGACTGGAGAGCTGGTGGTGTAGATTTCAGCCTGAAACTGAAGGCTTGAGAATCAGGAGCACCAAAGTCAGGAGAAGATCAATGTTCCAGAGTGAATTCAACCTTCTCCTGCCTTTTCCTTTCTCTTAAGTCCTTCAACCATTTGGTTCTCCCACATTGGGGAGAACCATCTGTTTGCTCAGTTCACCAGTTCAAATGCTAATCTGTTCTAGAAACATCCTCATGGACACATCCAGAAATCATGTTTAACCAGCTATCTCAGTATTCTGTGGCCCCGTGATGTGGGCACATACAATTAACCATCAGAGACACTGTAAGAAGGTGTAGTTCATGGCTATGCTTTGCAACAAAGACTGGAGTGTAGTTAGAGAGGATGGAACAGACCTGGAAGGAAGAAGTGGGATTGAGCAGAAGGTGGAAGAATGATGGGGTAAGAGAATGGTGGATACTCCATATGAAGGTGACACTGAGGGACAAAAAGCAGGGGGGTGTTGCTTTATTAGAGTAGAAGGTGCCCAGGGAAAGCAAGAGAGTGTGCCTGGGAGAGAGTTCAGTTGCAGCGTACTGGGCTAAGGACCTTCAAAGTCAAGCACAGGCAGTGACTTTTGCTTCTGTAAGAGGTGGTGCCTCCTGGCTGCAATCAGGACATCAAGAGGAGACAGGCCACCAGAGTCCAGGCCAGCTCTCCACACATGAGCATTGGTTGTGTGGTCAGGAACATATCATTTATGGTCTGTTGTCCTAGTTTTTATATGTGTGAGGTGAATGATATCAGTGCTGGACTCACAAAGGATGTTTATTAAAAACAGAGATGAGGCACCTGGGTCACAAAAAAGTGTTCAACTCTTGGTTTCGGCTTGGCTCGGGTGATCAGCTTCTGGTTGCGCCCTGCACTCAGTGTAGAGTCTGCAGAAGACTCCTCCCTCTCCCCTGTCTCCTTATTTGTGTGTGCGCATGCGCGCGCTCTCTCTCTGTTTTTTTAATCATTAAAAAAAAAAAAAAAATGTTGCTGAGTATTCAACACCCTCCAACCTTCTGAGGATAGGAATCCTGAATGAGCTCTGCAGAGGATTCTGACGCATGCTGATGTTGCGGAAACCAGCCCTTCAGATTCATGGATTGGTGAAATAGAGGACCCGAAGCTCACTGAGCTGGTGAGTAGCGTGAAATCAGGGGCAGGAGGTGACCAGTCTGGCATTACAGTGCAGGTGGGATTAGGGAAGGAAGCCAGAGTCCATTCCTTCCCTCCCATCCAAGCCAGATTAACCTATTTACCATCTCCTCAATGTGGCTTACCTGATCTCACTTGGAAACCTACCATGGGGTAGGTTCTTGTTTAGTCACGAGGCTTAAAGCGTTTTGATTGCTTCTGTGAACCGGAAGTTAGTTTGATTTCAAAGTCTCTTTGTTATCTCTTCTTGTTTCAAATGCTTTCTTGGTTTTTGGTCCTAGATGTTCAGATTGCAGTAAGTATGGAAACAGGAAATCAAGCATTGTTGAGTAGAAGATTAACCATACCCCCGATTTTGGACTGAATTCCTAGTTGATTCTCTCCCTCATTCTTCCACACATGCCTTTCTTTTCTGCCTCCTTCATCTCAGAGGCAACTGTGTTTATGTCCTTGACAGGGATGTGTTCCAACCTGTTGTCGGAGAGTTCAGTCTCAAACACATAAAGAGGTCCCATGCATGACTACTAAAATATTAAGAATCAAAATTATATCTGATAGCTGCACAATCCCTAAAGAGAGGAAAGGAAGACTTTGCTTAAGGCAGAATGCACTAATCCATTGTATTAGCAAGTTGCCAGAGCTGTCCAAGTCAGTGTTTACTTTTGTCAGAAGCAGGAATAAGGTAAAACACACGGGAGAAGGTACCAGCACAGAGAAATTAGTGCTAAATTAAGATGCAAACAACATGTCCTGAGGACGGAAAACAATTTAGGGAAATGAAGCAATTGGTAAATATTGTTTGTTACATTGATAAATAGGCTGTGGCAGCCATCCAAAGTTTGCATTTGATTTGAAGCCAAAAATGCCTTTTTATTTGACAGAGCAGTTACATGTGTGCCAGAGGACCTGTTCTCCGATGTGGGCAGCCAGTGATGCCTATTGGTGGGAAGACTTCTGAGGAATATTCCAGTGTGTTGATGCAGTGACCCCAGTTTATGTAGATTTTGCCTTTTAATCTGTACCTTACGTAGGGAATAGGATAGGAGTGTTGAAATAAAAAAGAATCTGAATTTTTTTTTTTTAAGATTTTATTTATGTAGTTGCCAGAGAGAGCACACAAGCAGGGGCCCGGCAGGTAGAGGGAGAGGGAGAAGCAGGGTCCCCAGTGAGCAAGGAGCCCAATTCAGAACTTGATCCCAGGACTCTGGGATCATGACCTGAGCCAAAGGCAGATGCTTAACTGACTGAACCACCCAGCTGCCCCAGGAATCTGAAATTCTTATTATGAACTATTAATCTATTCATGATCTTGCCCATATGCCCATATGTTAGATCACGTTAAAGGTGAAGAGGGGGTGATGGTAGATACATCATCGCAATGTACCTAAGTTGACATTTTTAATCATTTCTTTTTCAAGACTTACTGTGTGTGAAGCAAAGTGCTAGTTGTTGCTGTTGTTTTAAGAAACAGGACAAAGTTTATATGTGATTCAGACCCTCAAGGAACCTATATTTTGGTCTGCTAGATGACTTTCTACCTATCCATGAGTAGGTTGATTTTTAGAAGCCTGGGCTCAGGACTCATGAAAGGAAGAAGTGGGTGAGTTTTGGCAAGAGCTGGTTATGTGGTGAGGAAGTCTCTGTCCTTTACGAAGGGCTTGGTGGTGGTATTGCTCATTCTAGTCTCCTGTCCTGCATACAGACCTACGAGAAATCCAACCAGAGTGTGATTGCTCTTTGTCTCCTTATCACAAAAGATGGAAATTGACAATACTATCTTTCAAGTTCCTTCCTGTTTTACCATCTGTGTAATCTAAGGGCTTGGTGGATCTTCTGGTTTCAAGGGAGCATTGAATGTGACTGCCAGGAGGGGCTGGACAAGTCTGTCCTTCTTACCATAAAGGGGGACTAGCGTATACGACTCTTAGAGTTAAGTCTCATATGGACATACTTAGAGAAAGGAAGACTGAAACATTTTATAACAACAACACTAGTATTTATTCAGACCTCATTATTTGCCAGCTCAGTCTGATGTCTTTTCCATTAATTAACTCTTTTAGTCCACAGAACAGTTCTGTGAGGCAGGTGTTCATATTATCTTGGTTTTACAAAAGACACGAAGTCCAGAGAGGTCAAGAAATGTGCCCAAGTTTACACAGCTAATAAGTGGTGGAGTCAGCATTGAAACCAGGTTGTCTGACATCAGAGCTCATACCATAGTGAGTTGAAATGAAGGGATTTGCAGAAAGCCATCAGGAGAAATTCAGAAGATTCAAGGAAGTATCTCTTGGAGGAAAAAGAAGATCCCAATTTATAATCCCCACTTACCATCTGATACTTCCCACCTCCAGTTAGATTTCCTTAGTATTTCTCATAGAACTTTTCAGGATGGGTACATTTGAAGAAGAATTAGGATTCTAGCAATCAGTGTGACTTGATATAATGTAAAAGTGATGCAAAGCTCAGCCCACCATAAAATAAAATTTCAGAGGAAGCGTGACCCCGTGATGTGTTGATTTGAGGCTGGAGCTGTTACTGGGTACCAATTTCAATTACATTGAAGGTCCCATCTAATTATCAGGAAACTGAAGATGCTCTCTCATCATCGGCCAAAAATTGTATACCATATCGAATGGCCCCTGGAAGGAATACTGATAAATGTTTTTCTGAATGCATTTTACATGTATTGATGTGCTGTAATTACAAAGAGATATTGGCAAAAATGCTGGGAAATTCTCATAAGCTCAACTTCATGGGTAAGCTAATAGATATTTCTAGTTTCATCTTCCCAAAGCTGGGTGCTTTTGTTCAGTGTTTTGCTTTTTAATTAAAAGCAGCTTGATAAACACTGCATTCTAGAAACTTTCATTCCACCGACACTTACTGAAAACTCTGTGTGCCCAGCTAGGAGCTGTGGAAGAAATCACGTTAGTGCATGACAAGATTTCCTACCTTCAAAGGACTTACTGTTTTTGAATTCTAATACTCTGAAAAATAGAAAAGAATACAATTGGATGCTGGACAATTTTGTTACTTGTTTAGGATGTTATTTTAAGTTTACAAAGGATTTCACACGTTTCTCCTTTGATTCTTTCAATAATCTCAGGAGCTAGTTGATACTACTATTTCATAAATGAAGAAATGGGGCGTCTGAGACACTAAGTGATGGTCACTTCCGTGCCAGGAGGGGACTTCGTTTTGTGCCTCCCAGCTTGGCTCTCCCACCATCATACACAGTTTCCTTTGGCTGAAGTGGGTAAAACCAACACAAATTGTGACCGGTATGGGGTCGGAGTGCCTGTCTGGTGCCACATCCTCTCTTGAGATCATGGCGCTAGGAGTGACTTGGGCTTATGCTTGGGGGACCTCTCTTGAAGAATATTCTAGAAACACAGCCAGGTTTCATTCACTATAATGCGAAGATACAGGGAGAAGACCGCCATCTACAAGCTAAGAGAAAGGCCTCTGAAAACAAAAACAAAACCAAAAACAAATCCCGGTCTTGTCTGCACTATGATCTCAGACTTCGAGCCTCCAGAACTGTGAGAAAATAAGCCCCTGGGTCTGTGGGACTTTGTCGTGACAGCCCTCCCAAACTAATGTAGTTAGTTTAAAATTATTTTAAACTGGTTAGTCTTAATATTTATCTTGTGTATCACTTAGATGTTTGACATGAAATGGAACTGAACTCAGATGGCTCAAATAGAAGGCTTTATTGAAAGTGTTATTTAGAGAAGTATGGGGAGGCTAAAAGAAGCCACAGAGGCTGGCAGCTGTGGGGAGGTGTTACTGTGCTCGGGGCTAAGGGAGCAAGGTGGAAAAGAGGCCCCCTGACCAGTGAGAACTGGAGCGGTAGGGAAGGGACGGGCCAGCAGGAGCTGCTGTTAAGGGAAGATGTGACTAGTGTTCTAGAAAGGTTGCAAAATAGGGAGGGCGAAGTGCAGAACTGTACAAGCGTCTGTCAAGTGCTTTCTGATCTCTTATTAGAGTCTTCCCTTGACCCAGAAAAGCTAGAGAACAAGTCAGTGTGGAGGATGTCATCTGTGTAGGTCTGCTGCCAGAGATTCTAGAAGGGCCAAGAAGGGTGGTCAATAAATGGAGGCAAGGAACCGAGAATCCCTTTAGAAAAGAAAACAATCAGCATTATTGCTATTCAGCAGAATGCAGAAACCTAGAGGCTGGAAGTATGGATGTCGCTGCTGATCTTAGAAAAATAATATCGAACTGAAAATGACTCCCCTCTCTCCTTTTTGGTCACTTGTGATTTTCCTGTATTTTGTTTTATGCGGGTGGTTGGAAGATTTTTCTCAAAAAGTCACTTGTTAAGAGAATTGTTAGCTCTGGCAAATGTCTCTGTTTAGAGTTGAGAAGACAGAGGCACCAGGAAAAAAAAAAGAAGACTTCTCCCAGCAGGTCTGTGGAAAACCCAACCAGGACCATTGAGCCCGGAGCTCTGCCCTGACCTCATCAGTCAGAACGTGGAGCGGTAGGAGAAAGTTTCAGGTGTAACAGCTTTAAAAAAAACCAGTGAACTGAGAAACTTTTGTAGGAATTTGTTGAGACAGCAAAGGAGGGGAGAAAAGGGGGAACCATGGTTAGATTCTATTTTGAGACGTGACTGAAGGAAGACTGTGTGATTCGGAAGCAGGCAGGTGGCCAGCGTGCCAGTCAGCTGCGGTCAGTTGGTGGCGACCCTGTGGAGCCAGGCAGGGAGGGCCCGTGAGGTAAACCCCAGCCCCAGGGCCGGTCGTTGGCAATGCTCCAGCAGCGACTCTCGGCATCCTTGGTTTCTCCTTCCTGTTTCCTCCCTTATCAAATATTTATTGTCAACAACGGGCAGTTCTGTTTGCACACAGTGTGATGGGGTAATGAGATAGTTAGGTTTCCTCCTGTTATTGATGGGGAGTGCTGATGGCATGAATAATTTCCTCTTTTTACAAATGGGAATTTAATTATTGATGCCTTGTTTAGGCAGTGACAAAGGTGTTACCAACACACTGCAGTTGGAGGCCTTGGCGGGCGTGAGGATCTGGGGTTCGTGGGGGTGTTGGATTAAACTGGCCTAATTGCTTAGAAGAGAAGGAAAGTGTATTTATCTATAAACACACACACATACACACACACACACATATTTAAATACATATATATTCTATATATGCTGTCTGAAGAAATTTTTATCTAAAACATGTCAGAGGAAACGAATCTCTAAAACCTGATCCTATCAGAGGGCCAGCGAATCAAATCAGTGGTGTTCGTCCTTTCGTACTGCACTGAACATTAATTGAATTCTTAGCATCACAGGCCGAATGTTTATTCATATAAACAAGGATTTCTGTGGACTGACAACTCACATTCGCTCTTAAGATAAAAAGACCACGAGGTTTTTAAACTCAGTTTTAATTTGATGGCTTTCTTTGAAAGCCTTCAGGGTTCTCTAAACACCACCCCCAAGCCACAAAGAAAAGAAGAGCCACGCACTACAACCCATTTCCCAATGACGAGAAGTTTTCATTCTTCTTTCTTTCTTTCTTTCTTTCTTTCTTTCTTTCTTTCTTTAATTGGTGTCTCTCCCTCTGATAGTGTGAGATGAGGTGGATTTCAGAGGAAGCAAACCCTTTACTTAGGTCAAGGAACCCTGATAGGGGGAATAAGTTTCCGAGATTCTGATGAAGATAGGAGGGCAGTAAGGCAGGGCCCTCACACTAATGTGCCCTTGAACCACTTGGGATTTTGCTTCTGTGCAAATTCTTCTCAACAGATCTGAGGCCCGGCCTGAGATTCTGCCTCTCTGACACCCCCCGGGTAAAGCCAGGGCTGCGGGTCCATGAGCCACACCTTGAGTAGCAAGGATTATTGGAAAAGACAGAATATCCCAGAGATACGGAGTTTTAAGATAAACAGTAATGATGTTTTTAAAATTTTTTATTCTTTATGCTTTTTTACTGGAATAAGTACGTTTTCTGCCTATCTGCCTCAAGCAACTTCTTGCCACAAAAACCTCATTTCTTTTAAGTTTTTCTGAGTTTTTTGGTATACAGGGTACAGATTTATAGTGGCTGGGATAGGTTGGCCTCAGAAGAGTTTTTTCATTATTTTTAAGATTGAAAGCCACCTTCACAGGTAGAGCCAACCAATTTCTGAGCCAGGGATACGAAGCCCCTTCCGGGTTTACTTGGGACATTCAGCGAGCATGTCCTACCCAGTTTGAATCTTTCCTCCTTCATCTGAAGCCTCCTGCTCCTCTGAACACTTTAGCCAACCTATTAACTGTGGGAGGTTCTGGAAAACCTTTTTTTTTTTCTCTAAGTGACCAGCTATCTCATCATCAGTTGCTGTCCATTCTCCAGAACAGACCTGTTAGCTGTGGCCCCAAAGGCCCTCTCGTGACTACCCACTTTGTAGACTCTTACTGTGGTGTTCAGTGCAGCCTATCCCCTCAAGTTGTGAAGTGCTTTTTCCATAAGTCACCTGGGTCAATTATTCCAGGTAAATGAGAAGAAACAAAAGTTGAGAGAAGGAAAAAAAAAATCCTCGCAATAACAAGATTGAAAATTGCTTGAGATTGCACCGAGCACGGTGTCTGTATGCAGATGTATGTAAACGATGAATAAGCCAAAGGGAGAGAGTAGTGTCACCCACTCCCTAATTGCTCCCCACACCTGGAGGATGATGAGGCTCCCTGAATAAGTTGGCACCTCCCCACCCAAACAAACCAAAATGTTAGGGTGTCTGGGAAGAGCCCTGAAAGAAATTTCCTCATCTCTCTCCCTCTGATGGCAGACCCAAGCCCGAATTGGCAGAGGACCGGCCGCAGTTCCCACCCTCCTGGCTGCAGATGCCTGATACCTTCCAGAAGCTTCACGGGGACTGAAGGTATATGATCTCCCTGATCGAGTGCTGAAGAATCAATAATTATTAAAAAAGAAAGAAAGAAAAGTGTGGGGATTGTGGAGTGGTGGAGAGAGGAGATGGGATTGTGAGCGAGGAAGGAAGGGTTCTCAGACCAATTATTTTCCTACAAAATACTTTATGTGACAACAGCGGCAGGCCCCAAAGGGCAGCGTGTAACAACAAAGCCTAATTAGAATGATTTCAGTGTAATCATTAACTCGCATCTAACACCTACAAGAGTATTTCTGTTTAAACTAAAACATGACCTGCATGGAGGAGAGGCCTTGTAAACTGTCTCTGAGATAAAATATGTGACAGGAAAGGTCAGAGCCGCACTCATTTGAATTTCAAGTAGGGAGCTGGCTCCGCGGTGGCCAGGGTAGCGGGCCCGGCCACACTGCACTTTCCCAGGCCTTCCTGGCAGCCGGAGCAGTGGGAGAAATCCTCTAGGACTAATTACCGGGATTGCAAAACAAGGATTTTTCTTCTCTTGCTGCTGCCCACTCTCCCTTCGCCTCTCCCAACCAGGGAGGGAGGAGAGGGCCTCTAATGATGTTTGGAGAGAGAGGTGATTTTCCTTTGTTGTCGCTATGAGACTGAAGGTCACTGCTGAGTGGCCTCGTCCGCCTGATCCAGACACCTGCCGGCTGGCCCCTGGGCCAGACCTCGCCGAGTCTGGCCTTCCTCGCACGCCCTCCTGCCAGCCGAGCAGGGGAGGGCTTGCTAATAAACCCTCTTCCCAGCAAGAGTGATGCCAAGGCATTGCCTTCCGCTGGGCTGTGTAAAAGCAGCTATCAAATCAGCAAGATACAACTTGATTTGCAGGTCTCCAGTGAAATTTAAGAAGGCGAACTGTAAAACGTTCAGGGAAAAGGAAGCATGAAAACATTTTTAAGGAAAACATTTAAAAAGTCAGAGACAGACATAATAATAAAAAAAAGTTGGCAGGGAAGGTTTTATTTATTCATTTTGAAACATTGCAAAGAGCTCTGTTAGCAGCATTTATCTGCCTTTTTTTTTTTTTTTTTTAAAGGCAGCCCCGAAAGCAAGTGAGTTGAATTCATTTCCTTTTTCCGTCTGTGACTTTTTAAAGCATTATATACACCGAGATCTTTTTTGCACTTCTGGGAATTTATAAAGCTATAACATTTAGTCCATAAGCCTGACTTGGTGAAACCTCCTTCCTCACCAGCCTGCACTGCAGGGCCTTTCTCTTTGTCCTACAGACTAACTGGTCCATTCCCCCTTGGTCTCTTTGTGATATTTCCTTCAGGTTTTTTTTTTTTTACTTTTAAAAAAGATTTTATTTTATTTTTATTTTTCATATTAAAATTAAAAAATTTATTTATTTATTTTTTTAAAAAGATTTACTTATTTAGAATGCATGAGCCAGCAAGGTGGAGGAGGCGCAGAGAACATGAGGGAGAGAAGCAGACGTCCTGGAGAGCAGGTCTCTATCCCAGGACTCTGAGGTCACAACCTGAGCTGAAACCAAGAGTCTGACACTTAACTGACTGAGTCACCCAGGCGCCCCTTAAAGATTTTAAGTAATCACTACACCCAATGTGGGGCTCGAACCTACATTCCCGAGATCAAGAGTCACATGTCTATCAACTGGGCCAGCCAGGCACCCTTCTTCAGGCTTTGTTTTTTTTTTTTGTTTTTTTTTCCCTTTTCTCCCAAATTTTTGTTTTCTCCATAATACAATTTGAAAAGGGTGAGAAAATTCAAAATGTACCTAGTGACCATGGGGGGAGGATCAGGTTTGGCAAAACCACAAACACATGTCATGGAGGTCACTGTTTCCCTTGCGCTTCTGCACTAAGTTAGGAAGGATCTCGGGCCAATGCTGTTAATGAGAAATGATTCACTAGGTCCTGGTTATGATGGCAAGAGAGATTTTATTCAAGACTGTGGCCATAGAGGGGAGACCCTTGGACCAGGGGACAGAGACTGAGCCTAAGTGAATACAGCAAAGACAGTTGGGGGTTTATAGCTAGAGCAAAGGGGCCAACAGATGGGAGATAATGAAGAAGAGATGCCAAGGGTCAGGAGGTTCTTACTAAAAGCAGCCCAAGGTTGAGGCCTCATCTGGAGGGCTCAGAGGAGACTGAGTACCATTTGGTCCAGTCTTAGTCCATACTTACTTCTCTGCGTCTTCCACTGAGTTGGCCTGGGTTCTCAATCCAACAGCTTTGACACATAGTAGACGAAATTATATGGCCCTGGGCTGATTCTCGCTACAGATCCCTATGTAAATTCCTAAACAGATCTTAATTCGTGCAGCAGATTTATGCTGCTGTTGATAACCTCAGGAAAAAGTGATTCCATAACATCAGTTTGAGGACCTTAACTGCGTTTGATTTCTAGCCCCATAGTACTAAAAAGATCTTTGCCTTTGGAGTTAGAAAAGGAAGCACAAATTCTGACTTTGGAAACATTCAGTATAACCAGCCTATTGGTTGGACTAACTCTGATAAGGTTGAAGATGGAAAATACTGGTTTTTCTGTTTTTCCCCTGCCATCTTCCATCACGCTATGTTGAACCCCACTTTCTAATCCCAGGAACTCAAATCTTCTCATTGCCTTTCGGTTGTCAGAATTTACTTTGACAATTCAAGCTCATTTTCAGACCCTAAAAAATGGCAGTCTGCTCTCTGTGTCATCGGAAGCTCTTTCAGAAGCACCCCTATGGGGAACTTTGCAAGGCACAGTATATTGATGCTGTTCTGTTAAATCCCCCATCAAGTTTTGCCTGTAGTGGCCTACCCCCCAGCCTTTTAGTTTTGGGTTGTCTTGTCCTGGCAGGAAACCTCCTTGGGTCCCACCCAGACAATGAAGACCAGACTCCCTTCTCAGCCTGTCCCAGGCCTATGGGATGCCCACACAAGCTGGGGCCCTACTGTCTTCAGAATTCTCTAAATCTCTGGCTTAGAGGCAGCAACCCTATTGCAGCTCGTTAAGCTCTACACATCAAGGAACAAGTGCCCTGCCATCCCTAGCATTCTGGAACCGCACCGCCCACGCCCCCCATGTGTGGCTTCACCAGGTTGGGCTGATGAGTTTCTTTGACTCCACACACTTCCAGCCAAAGGCTTGAACCCTCAGTGTCCTGATCCTGTTAATTCTCCAACCTCTCTGTTCTTCTCAACAACATTCAGGATGTTTCCACGGGATGAAAGGGGTGGTGGGATCTACCTCTGAGCAAGATCTGCAGGAATGGGTCTATCCATACCTCTTGACAGTGTAGAGACAACCACAGCCTGTTGGCCTTCTGAGAAAATAAAGCATAGTAATAATATTGCACATGGACAAATCAAGTAACTGAAGTCTCTCTCTCTCTCTCTCTCTTTTTTTTATTCTCTGTAAAATGAGAGCAAATAATTATCCCTTGTTAGGGTTGTTGCAAGGATGCAGTGGGAGGCTATATATGGAGGTGCCTGTCCTCCTCAGTCTCTTTCGCCTTCCTGCCCTTTCTTTTTTAATCTTTCTCTTGTTTAATTTTTTCCACTCTTTCTCTTACACCCGGAGGTTGACAGGCTTGGGAAAGATCTGATGAAAGCTTTGGGGTCCCATTTCAGAATGTCTTTAAAAAAGCTGCCCATTTCATGGATGGGAGTGGAACCTCAACAGGAAAATTCATGCCTAGGATAGTGCCAGGGCCTCCTAAGTGTGACAGCTGCAGAGGAAAGCAAGACTTTGTTTAGGAGAAATCTTCTGCCGAGGGCACCCTTTGCCTCCCCAACTTTCTATGTGTGGTGGAAGTGAATTCCCAGACCAAGAGGGAATCCCCCTCTCAGCCCCCACTCCCAGGCAGGAACAGGTGCTGCTAGACGTTTGCTGCCTTAGCACTTTGTTCCTTAGTGAGCTCCCAATTTATGGCTTGCAAGGGGTGGGGAAGGCCCCTCAGGGAGTAGAGCCTGTGAACCCCCTCAGCGCTGTTGCCCCCTGCCTGCCCGTAGTACTCCTAATGATGGATGATAGTTTGGGGGTAATATTTGCTATGTTGGATCACAGAGGAGTATGAAAATTCATAAGGCAGTGTTAGGTTATATTTCACAGGACTCTCGGTGTGTGTGTGTGTAACCCCGTTAGCTCTCTTGGGGATTGCATACAGTTACGCCATTTTGACAATTTATTGTTTCTCATCTGCTGCATTCTTTTTTTTTTTTTTTTTTTTTTTTTTTTTAAAGATTTTATTTATTTATTTGACAGAGAGAAATCACAAGTAGATGGAGAGGCAGGCAGAGAGAGAGAGAGAGGGAAGCAGGCTCTCTGCTGAGCAGAGAGCCCGATGTGGGACTCGATCCCAGGACCCTGAGATCATGACCTGAGCCGAAGGCAGTGGCTTAACCCACTGAGCCACCCAGGCGCCCTGCTGCATTCTTTCATGCACGTGTCAGAGGGAGATAGCTACTTGTCCTTTTGATGCATGGATGGTTGGCTAACCACGCCTCTTGTTGCCCTTGAATCTTTGCCTCTCCCTGTAGCGGGTGAAGCCTCTGCTGCCCAAAGGCGTATATGTTAGTGAGCGTGTTTGGCTCGAGGGCTCTGTCTTCTCCCATTACCCCCCTTGCCACTCTGGAAAGTTCTCAACTCCCAAGACACTGGATGCAGCTGTCACGGAATAGGGCTAGTCCCTAAATATTCCAGAATGTGCAAGAGAACAGGGGCGGGATGCCGATAATTTTGGAAATTTTCTTTTCTCTAAGAGAACAGACTATCAGTAGATTATGGAAACATCCAAAGATTTTTTTCTTTCTGTCAAAGTTGAATGACATCAAACACTCGTAAGCAGTGCCCATATTGTTCTAAATATACTAGCCTGAGTATATTCCGCTGAGTATTTCTGCTGCTTCTCCTTCTCTTTCTTCCTCAGTCTAAAAGGACATCCTGGTGGGAACAAGCCACGGAAGATGGACTTCCATTTCCACTTTCGCCTCCATTTCTTCATGGGACGAAGCGGGAAACGTCATTCTCTCCCAACAAAACATGACAAAATTTGATGGGGAGGCTGTTGCCCCCACATAACAAGCTCTGTCTGTTGTTGGAGCAGAGGCCAGGTCTTCCCTGTTGGGGGGGAAGCTGTGGGAGTGAAGATCCCTGGAGGTCTGCGGCTTGTGGATACAAGTGTTTCGTCCTCGTGTTTGCTCTTGTGGAGAATACCATGACTTGACCCAGAAGTGCTTGTTACTGGTCACCGGCTTTGTGGTAAGCCCTCACTCCCTGATCCCCAAGGAGCTGTGGCTTGGCTCTACCTGGAAATGCTCTCATTTCTTCTTTAGCCGGATATTACACCTGGCTAGCTCTTTGGATAAGCTCCCTTGAATTTCTGACAGACCCAGCAGAAGTGAATTCAAGGACCTAGTCTGTTGGTGGACTCCTGGCAGAACTTCCAGCATGGAGGTAGTTCACCAAAGTTTGCCTTTTGCCAAAGGGCAGCCCCCTCAGGATTTCATGATAACAGTGAGGCAGTATCTGAGTACTTCTGCTTGGCCACTTTTACTTTCATTCTTTGAGATGAGAGCTTTCTACTTTTACAGTAGGAGACACTGCCACTTACCCAGGCAGGTCGCTGAGGGCCTTTGGACCTACTGATATGTGATGGAGTTCCTGCCGTGGGGTTCCCATTGCTCCTTGTGACAGGACAAGCCAGATCACTGACGATACCCCTTCAACTCTGTTTCCATTTCTTCAGCTGCCTTCGATTCCAGGCCAGGCTCTATGTTGAAAGCAAAGATGGAAAAAGCCTCTTGGTTTAAGTAACAAAACCAAATTTGCGGTTCCTGCCAGGTCCGTGCCCGGCTGTGGGAGCATGTGGGTGTACTTATGTGGTAGGCAGCTTGCCAAAAGCATTCCAGAGAGCTTGATATGATGGAAAGGAGGTAAAAAGTAGCTTAAAATAGAATGGTCAACGTGTACTGTTAATTGACTACTTGGGTCATTAGGGAGAGGTTTATGGACACTCTTACCTTCCTAGTAGCCAGATGTGTATCAAGAGCTGAGACAGGTGCTCTTACCATCATCTTACTGATGAGTTACAGGTGCAGTATTCAATTTTCACAGATATCCTAGGAGGTAAGTTTGTTCACCATTTGATGGGGAAACTGAGGGTTAGCCAAGTAAATTGTCAAGGTCTCACAGGACCTCTGCAAGGTAGAATAATGCCTCCCCTGGGGTGCCAGGGTGATTCAGATGATTAAGCATTTGCCTTCAGCTTGGGTGATGATCCCAGGATCCTGGGATCAAGCCACACATGGGGCTCCCCACTTAGCCGGGAATCTGCTTCTCCCTCTCTCTCTCTGCTGCTCCCCTGCTTGTGATCTCTCACTCTCTTTCTGTGTCAAATAAATAAATAAAATCTTTATTTAAAAAAAAAAAAAAGAGTCATGCCTCCCCCCCTTCCCCAAGATGTCTACATCCTAATCCTCAGAACCTATGGTTATGTTGGTGCGGCAAAGGGGAATTAAACTTGCAGATGGAATTGAGGTTCTTAATCAGCTGGCCTAAGGAAAGGGAGGTTATCTTGGATTATCTGGCTGGGCCCACTGTAATCCCAAGGCTCTTTAAAGGCAGACCATGGAGGTAAAAGAAGAGTCAGTGTCAAAGCGGTGTGATGTTAGTTAGAACAGCTCAGCGGGCTATTTCTGGCTTTGTTGATGAGTGGGGGGGCTTGAGTCAAGGAATATGAGTGGCCCTACAAAGTTGGAAAAGATGAGAAAACAGAATCTTGCCTAAAGCCACCAAACGGGAATGCAGTCCCGCTGACACCTTGATTTTCGCCTAGTGAGACATGTGTCAGACTCCAGACTCCCAGAACTGTAAGATAATACATTTGCATTGTTGAAAGCCACTAAATTCGTGTGAATTTGTTACGGCAACAGTAGGAAACTAATATACCGCCCAAGGGGCAGAGCCAGGACTAAAAATGGAATCTAAAGTTTATCCTCTTTCCACTATGCACAATGACCTCTAAATGGCTCGATATTAAAAATAGAGCCAGAAAAATGCTACTCAACTTCCTAAGCTATTTTCTCTCTCCGCCCTTTCTTCCTTTTCTCTTATGCTCAGTCCATGTGCTTCCTCCCTCCCTCTCTCCCTTTCCCTAAATTAACAGATTCTTGCTGTAAAAAAATTGATTCTTCACTCCAAAGTAGGTCATTATAACAAAGGTTTTAAATCATTTGGTCCTCCCATTTGTGAAATATAGACTTCACTTTAATCTTCTGTGCATTACCAGCAGTAAAAAAAAAAAAAAAAGCCCGTAATTTGTGAAAAATGAGATTTCCCCCCCTCCACGATCAATCATTTGGGCAGTTGTATAAGTTTTTTGCTCCTTTTTCACCGTCTGACTCCTACCTGGAAGTCAGAGGACCAGCATTCATCCACACCGACAGAGGACCCTACTTTTGGTTATACTTCTAAGACCAAATTTAGAAACTTAATGGAATATCTGGTCCCAGTCACCAAATTGGTAGGACTCCCCATTTCTTCTCCTTTCAGTTTTTCTTTCCACTTCCAATTGTCTTAGGGACCTTTGTATTTAAGTAACTCTTCTAATCTCTCAAAGCTACTGAGTTTGTATTGAAAAACTCCAGCTAAGCTTGCTTTGGAGATAAAGTGCTGAAAGAGTTGGAATTTGTGTGTTTTTCTAATTTTTGCACCAAATGCATTAGAGAAGTTCATAGGTTCTCTGAGATTGCTTCTTTACTTCAGAAGATCACCTAACAAACATGGTGGACCTATTCCTATCTAGGACATCTATTAATTGGAGCAATCATAAAGATGGCTAAGACACTAGGTTGAGCTCTACGATCTCAGGGTCCACCGGTTAAAAAATCGATGCAATGGGGGTGCCTGAGTGGCTCAGTGGGTTAAGCCTCTGCCTTATCTCAGGGTCCTGGGATCGAGCCCCGCATCGGGCTCTCTGTTTAGTGTGGAGCCTGCTTCCCTCCTCTCTCTGTCTCTGCCTCTCTGCCTACTTGTGATCTCTCTCTCTGTCAGATAAGTGGATGAAATCTTTAAAAAAAAAAAAATCGATGCAATGATCATATTGTACTGTCCCATCTTTCTGCTTATCTATCTTCCTGTCTCAACAGGGGGAGACAAACTTTGTCCATACAGGGACCACGTCTTATGTTTTGCATAAATTCCTAGTTCCCAGCTCAGGGTACCTGACATACAACTTTGTAAAAACTTTGCAATCTGGCAGGCATGGTTCAAAATCTGGTTCTGCTACTTGCTACTGTGTGCCCTTGTCTAGTTACTAGTCTCTTGGATCTGTATTTGGCTCCTCTGTAAATTGGGGTGTGGAAATCCACATTGCTCTGAAGATTAAAAGAGATGCAGAATCTAAAGCACCTAGGAAAGTCTTAGCATTTATTATAGTGACCAGACACTTGTAAAATGTAGTGGTTAAAATGTGGAGCTACATTGCTTGGATTGCATTCTAGCTACTTCGCTTACTGAGAAAGTTAATACTCTTTCTATACCTCTGTCTCCTTATCTATAAAATGGGTATAATAAAAGCATTGACATCAGAAGTTTGTTGTATGGATTAAACGAGTTACACACATTAGGAGTCCTAGTCAGCAACCTGCATACTGAACGTTATTACTAGCAGCAATAAATAACAACAGCTTCTGTTCTCCCTCTGTTACATACCCCATTTTATTTTATTAATTGCCCTCTCTTTCAGACCTTTTAATATGTGTAAGGGAAAAGGCCAATGATTCTAAAGATGATTCTGAAATCCTTCTCTGCTGTTTAAAATGTTGTAACTTACATGAGCAAAGACCCACAGCCCTTTCTCCATCCTCATATTTTCTTGGGGCCCAGAAGGAGAAAGATTGTAATTCTGAAAAACTGTGTTCCAGAGCTAATGGAAGTAAAGATTCTCGTGGCACGAAAAGTAATCTTTCCCCCGCCCTGGATTGGACCCAATGTTTATAACAAACAGAACTGCTGTGGGCTTTACACTTAACACAACAATAACAACATCTTTGTTTGAAAAATTATATATACATATGTTTAGTTTTCTAAATAACAGCATTGCAATATGGTGTGTCAAATGACAGCCGGCTCTTGATTTTTTTCTTTCAATGAAAAGAAAAAATTTTGCATAGCCCCAAACCGTGCTCGTGTTGGAAGCAAGGATTGTCAGATAGAATGTTTATTGTTGATCCAACCCTCCTCATGTCCCTCATGAAGCTGTATTTCCTTTGGGTCGCTCTGAGCAGCCTCTTTCATTAGGGGTCACATTTATGTAGGCAGAATCAACCCCTCTCTCAAGCCCTCCACATCCTTGCCTGTAAGAGTCAAAACAAGGGTGACATCCTCCTTTTCTGGCGACCACTTTTTGCCATCAAGATCAAGAGCAAGTGTGTTTTGAAGGTTTAAAACAAAGCTATGTTTGAGCTTATCCAATCACAAAAAGCATCTGAAAAACGTCTGAGCAGGTGAAAAACACCCCCCTTTACATGCTCTGCGAACTCTGAAATGTTCGGATGGAATTTGAGCTGAGAACAAGCTTGAAAAATCACAGAACAAGTGGTAATTGTTTGCAGCCAGTCAGAAGCGCCTGAAATCCACATACCCTTGGCCAGTGGAAGGCCTGGTTCCTCAACAGCCGGAGAACTAGTTTTTTTAAAGTGATTTTCCCCTTGACTCAGAGTTCTGCATCTCAGCGCTCTCACGGAATGGGTGGAAGTTATTTATGAAACATGGGTGGAGTGTAGCGAAGGCACTTCCTGAATGGGAGCAAGGTGTAAAATTGGGCTGATGAAGTGCCGTGACCCAGTTTGTGTGGCTTCTCAGCAGATCAAGGTTACAGCTACTTGGCTTTTTTACTTGAACAGTGGTATGATGTGATGCCTGAACTCACGGCATATGGTTTCTAGAGCGTTAGAGCAAGGCGGAACCACTAGTACCATCCTCACTCTACACTTAAGGAAACCTGAAAGCCCCAGAGGTGTCAAGGTCACTTCTGTTGTGTTTCTTGTTCACCTGTGTTGTTCAAAGTCAGCAGCTGGCGGGAGCTCAAGGTTCCTCTTTCCTCCTCCCTCCCTGCTTGACTCCTCTGTAAGGTGGGTCAGGGTCCGGGTAGTCACTCCAGTTCCAGGGACAAAGAGGCCATGGAATGGAAGCTCTAAGGGAGGGGCTGCCTTTGCATTCCCCTCTCCTGGAGGTTTTTCTCTTCCTCTAGAAGCCGGGGAGGGGGGGGGGGGGAATGAGGGGTCCTCCCATCCCTGCTTTCCCTTCTCTTCTCCCCAACACCTTGTAGATACTGCTCTCCAACCCAGAAGAGACCAGACATGATTGTTTGTATCAGTTCCATTTTGTGTAGGGGAAACCAGAGAAATCCTGTGTGACTGTTGTTTTCTAGGAAGGGTGTGTGGGTGTGTAGAGGGGGATGGGCCTTGTGACCCCACCTCTCCTCAGCCGGGACAACACCTGAAGTTTAAGGTTTGGTGTTGGGAGAAAGGAGGCATAGCAGGCCTTTCAGAGAGTTTGGTTCTAGACCACCCGGAGCTACCGGGGCCGGCCCATGATGGTGCGCTGCATACTCCCACGGAGTTTTCCAGAGTTCCACACGGGGGCCAGAGCGTCATGCCAGGTCAGACCCACTGCAGCCTCAGTTTCTTTCTAACTGCAGCCCAGCCAGCAATAAAATGCTGCCTTGCTTTGCCCTTCGTGCATCTCTTTCTTTCTGTGACCTTGTCGAAAGGAGTGACTGCTTAAGGGATTGCACAGGGCGGCTCCAAACCTTTGTTCCGTCTTATTCGGTCTCTGTTCATCAGGATCCCCTTTGGGTGATACCTCTGCCAATCATGCTGCGTAGTCCTATTGAAGTATCACACTAGCAGATCCACATAACACATGTCATGTGTCAGGCCCCATTTTGAACACTCTGTATAATAGCTCATTCAATGCTTGCAACCTATCCTTGATGCCTGGTTAATATCACCTTTTTACAACTGGGGACATCGAGGCCCAAAGAAGTCAAGTGATTTGTTCAGTCTTATAGCTAGGAAGTGGAGGAACTGGGATTCCGATTCAGACTGTCTGACCCAGGTACCGTGCTGTAGATCACCACACAACACCATCTACGTGGGAAAATGACCTGGTTTGAGGATCCAAATGGCAGCTATCTTGGTGGAGGGTACTAGGGAATGCCCGTGATGGTGGTGATTATGTGTTTGTAGTTGGTGGCTGTAGGAGGTTAAGGGCAGTCCATAAGACGCGTAGTGCATCTTGTGGGGATCAGGAATTTCTACGAACCAGCTGTCTGGTATGACTTTCAGATCACAAAGGGAAAGAGCATATGGAGGAACTTGAGGTCTTCAGGGGAGGACAACTGAGCATTGATTAATGAGATACAAGGAAGAGGGGAGAGGGCTTCACGGCCCCATAAAGGTTGTACACACCTAACCTTAGTTTTGTGAATGGAACACCTTGCATTGAGGACTAAGAGATCTGGCCAATGACTGAACACAGACAATTCACGATGAAGGAGGGTTTTGGAGGAGATCCAAACTTGTGGCCTGTGGGAGACACAGAGTGTCTCTGGGCTCAGTTTTGACCAGTCATATTGTATTAATTGCTAAATTCAAAAAGCCAGAGAATACAGAAAACTACATATTTTAGATTATTTTGCAAATGGAAAGATCTGGCAATACTGGGTCCCATTCTCACTTGTCCACAATTGCCCTCATGGGGTAGTAGCTTGCTCCTCCCTTTAGAGGAGGCAATTAAGATCCAAATTTTCAGGACGCCTGGGTGGCTCAGTGGGTTGAGCCTCTGCCTTCGGCTCAGGTCATGATCTCAGGGTCCTGGGATCCAGCCCCACATCGGGCTCTCTGCTCAACAGGGAGCCTGCTTCCTTCTTTCTCTCTGCCTACTTGTGATCACTCTCTGTCAAATAAATAAGTGAAAAAAATCTTAAAAAGAAAAGATCCAAATTTTCCACAGGCCCTACTATTTCCTAGTGTCCGTCACATAACCTGCCTCTCCCTGTCAGCATTGGAGCCAACACCCCCTACCTCGCTCCATAAATGCAGAAGTGGGGTCTTAAGCAGTGATTAGTGAGAGCTAACTTGACTCTCATTTTCGAGCTGCTGTGTGAACATCTCCCCAGTCATCCAGACTGTTTGGATGCCCAATTCCTTGTGTCATAAAGTAGCTAATGCGGTTACAGCTTGGGCCATCTGGGCTTTGGAGGGGATGGCTAGTTGCTGTTACACTGGACCCCTGAGATTGGTTTAATAACAAAAGTGCCAGACATCAAAGATTTCACTCCTCTTATTTTTCATCAAGTCTTTTTTTGCTGTCATTGATGACTCACATCTTGAACTATCAGGATAGGCAGTTAAAGCAAGACCTCTAGCGGGAGAGAGGGGACCTGGACCAGCCCTCAAGAACAATGTTGGGTTGGCTACTGTCTCTGCTCCTGGTGTCCTTCTGGAACATCCACTTTGGTACTAGACTAGGTCCTTACCAGATAATTCCCAGGAAATCATCTTCTTTTGCTGAAATCCCTCTGCCATTATTCCTCAAGCCCTTGCAAATTCATGTTCCATTTTTATTTTTTCCCACGCTCTTCCCCACTTCTAATCTGGAACCCTTTTCTTTGTGCCCTGATGACCTCTGCTCCCACCACTTAAGGGAGGCATCCATGAACCCACGCTGAAAACGCGCCGGTCTGTAGCAGAATCTGAATTTCTTAACCCCGCTCATAATTTTCAGAGAAGGATGTGCAGTTTTTCTTGGCTCAATCGCAAAATATAAATTTGTTTTTTGTGGAAGTTTTTCCACAGTTAGCCAGATCTGAGTTTGCTCTATCCTCTGTTGCTTTTTATAGTTCTGAGGCAAGTTACTTAACCTTTTTGACCCTGACTTAGCAAGAAAGATGCACCCTGGAAGATGGGAATGACTGTGACCTTGCACGGTAGCTCCGAGGAGTAAATATGCAAGGAATGTATTTACCACAGTCACGGCACATCAATGGGCTCACAAATTTTAGTTCACTCCGTCTTTCATGACCTTTCTTGGGAGCTGATCCGGCATGCCTGATTCTGGATTAGCGGTTTTTTAGGTGCTGTGAAGGGTTCTCAGGGAAATTGTGAGAAGGGGTGTCTGAGAGGGACAAGATACTTGCAGCAAGGGTTAAATGTTGCTTCAGAGGTTGGGAGACAGGTCCTGTGGTGGGGGGACCTCAGGTTTTAGGAATCAGAGAATAAGAAGGAGCTTTTACGAGTAATAAAGCAAACAAAACAAAACAAAACAAAACAAAACAAAACAAACCCTTGTCTCTTTGCCTCTCCTTAGAAGGGCACCAACCTACTCTACAGAGTGGACACTCAATAAAATGTTGTTGACTGACAGAAGGTGGGATGTTATAGACAGTTTGCCAGGCAGGGAATATAATATTAATATCCATGTAATGTTTTTATGTTTTAATTTTGGTGGAGGAAGCCTGAAGCCCCGGGCAAAAGCTAGTATTTTCATTTGCTTTACCTGAAGTTATATCGGCGGGAGCCCTCAGGGTAAAGAAGACAAGGATTAGGTTTGGGAATGGGGAAGGATATGAGGAAGTTGTAATAAAATATATAAGTGCAAGAGCTTGAGGAATAAACACAAATGAATTTCAGTCAAAGAATGGAAGGATATGGCATAAAGACATTTTAAGGGGGGAAAAAAAACACCCATAGGGTAGGCTTTGCTGAATTGGAGAGAGAATGTGAGGAAAGTAATGAAAAACTTTTAATATCCTGGAGCTCCCTAAGAGGTGCACAGATATTGTTGTTTTACGTTGATGGAGGGCCCACATGTACAGGGGCTGGTATTTGCTTGAAAATATAATATATGAAAATGTGGTGGAAGGAAAGGTGAATTTTGCCATGGCTTGTGCAGGAAGCAGATAAGTGAATGATTACTTGATCATCAGGGTCTTAATAAAAATCGTTTGTAAATCAGCCAAGCAACTAGCAGATATTGTTGTTTCCACCATCATAATCATGACCTCGCCTAAAGCAAACGAGAGGGCAGAGTTCTCAGGAAAGGGATTTGCAATTTCAAGATGGGAAGACTTAGTCATAGTATTCACATATACTGAAGAAATCTACATCTTCCGTTACCAGAAATTTCTCAGAAAATGTCCTACTGGAGTTATAAATATATTTGTTAAAAATGAACATATTTGGTGATCCTTTGCTACTATCGGAGCCCTATTCATCTTCACTGTCTAATAATGATCTTTGAAAAACCATTAGGGCTAAACTCTTATAACTTCCTCAGATTAGACAACCACAGTACTTGTTTTTTTTTTTTATATCAAATGGTACCTGATGACGATAGCCATGACTTAAACAGGTTACTGAAATGAAGACAGACCCACCAACCCTTGCACCATGGGCTGAATGTTGGTGACTTTTAGCCACATCATTCTTGAAGCCAAGAGGTATTAGAACATGAGGAATGGCTAACAAAGAGGGGCTAATGTAAGATTTTTGAATCATATAGTAAGAAGAGATTTCCTCTAGATTCATTTAGTTTGGCTCCTACTCTCGTGTGGACACCCCCATCTGTAGCATCTCTGTGGGGGGAGTCTCTTTCTTCCACTGGATTTGGGCTGGTTTGATGGTTACATGGCGTTTTGATTTTTTTCTGGATTAATTTGCATTAATTTGCTACCCACCTTTCAGCCCTATATATTCAAGAATATTCTAGAATGAGTCTTCTCCATATATTTAGTCAAAGGCAATTTTTTTTAAAACCTTGGAAAAGAAAGTCTGTTTTCTTCATCTATTTCTACTGTAACAGCCACACTTCTCATCACTGGTTGTTGCCTTGTATTAGTATCTGCCAGGCAGGGCTTTGCCTGGTATCAAACAACACCAATACCAGTTTCATTCAGAAATTTTGTTTCTTTTAGGTAATTTGGATACTTGTGTCGTTTTTTTTTTTTTTTTTTTTTTGAGAACTAATATATGTACCCAGGGTAGGCAAAAGAATAATTCTATGTTAGAGAAGAAAAGAACAATGTCACATGTTCAGTGGATGTTAAGCTATTTTCTTTTTCTGTTTTGTCTGGATTGAAAGAGTTTGCTGGATGTCAATTTTTACCTCCTTCCATAGTAACACTACGAGTTTGCATTGACATAGCTTGTTAGACTTTTCACATCCACCAGGGCTTTTGCCTTTGCTGTCCCCTTTGTCTGAAGGGTTCTTCCCCTAGATATCTTCGTAGCTCCTTCCCTCACATTTCCCAGTCCTTTACTTAAATATCACCATTGCGGTAAGGTCTTCCCCCAGCACTCCATCTAAAATTGTACAGTGATCAGACAGAACTCTTCAAAATAATTTCTGCTAAACATTCCTGTTACTCTCTCCTATTTTAAGCACACACCACTAGCATATTCTACATTTCCATTCATATACCTTGCTTATTCTGTGTGTCCCCCATTAGAATAATAAGTCCATGAGGAGCAGAGCTTTTTCACTCATGGATGTATTCTCAGTTCTTAGAACCATTACTGGTACAAATAGGTCCCCTAAAATGTTGAATGAATTCTTTGTGGTTGACTGATATTTTGGGGGAAGTAAGTTGGCAAGTGGTGGAAGGGGCCTTTCTCTGGTAGGTTCTTGTTTATTGGGGATGGAGGTTTGATGGAAGGAGAGGTTCAGTTCATTGGGACATTTGGTCCTAGATAAGAAGATTTGCATAATCCTTTTAGCCTGTGGCTGGAATGTTGGCGTAGGCTCAGGGATGGACATTGACCCACGCCAACTGCTCAATTTCCGCATGTCTCCACTCTGTGGATATTGTCTATTGGTGCACCCTTCTGCCACAGGGACACGTATATCTTCTCTGGTTCTTCAGGGGGAGTCCAGGTTTGCATGCATTATAAATTGCACTGTCCTGAAGGATTCTTGGTTATCCAAGTTGGAAAAAAATGAAACGATACTACCTCTATGGACAGAGAGGTGCTGTGCTGGTGCTTGTGCCAAGGATGCCCAGTTGGTGCCCACAGGGTAGAACTCTGAAGCAGGAGTGAATGTGGTGAGTATTTGGGCATCCACAAAGGAGCCCATGGGAGATACAACATGGTGGACAATTTGCCCTACTCGGAAGAATGAAGGTAGATTTCATTATGGCTGTTATTGACTAAGAGACTCAGGCTGACACTTTGAGGAGCTACTCTTGTATCCCTGGGGCCATTGAATTGAGGAGTGAGGGAATTGAGAAAAGAGACATAGGGCAAGAGGTGGCACAATGTATTAGTTTTTTAGAGATGCCATAATAAACCACTATGAGTTGGATGGTTTAAAACAGCAGAAATTTATTTTCTCATGGTTCTGAAGGCTGGAAGTCTAACATCAAGGTGTCAGGTAGGTTGGTTCCTATTCAGGGCTTTGAGGGAACATCTATTCCAGGCTCCTCATCGAGCTTCTGGGGGATTGTCAGTGACTTTGGTGTTCCTTGGCTTGTGTATTGCCCTGATCTTTGCTACTTCATATGACATTTATTCTCCCGGTGTATAGGCCTGTGTCCAAATTTTCCTTTGTTTTAAGGATCTTAGTCTTACTAGATGAGAGGCTCACTTTATACAAGTATGATGTCATTTTAACCAGTCTCATTTGCAGTGGCCCTATTTCCAAATAAGGTCATAATCTGAGGTACTGGGGATTAGGACCTCAGAATATGAATTCTGTTGGAGCGCAGTTCAAGCCATTATACACAATTTAGGAACAGACCCATTGTAGGTATTTATATGTGGGTGAAACTGTTGTCGGTACACCATCAACTTTTAGGCAAAGCACATTCAGTACACTGATTTGTGCAAGGCTCAAGTATTAATCCACAGCCTCCTAAAATACTATGTATAGAAATTTGTTATTTATGCCTCTATAAACATTTACTTAATAATTCATTCTCAAATTATGCAATTATCTTTCTTCACAGGGGTACATATTTCTTAATTTCTTAACCAAGCTCATGAGCCCTGTATTACAGGGAATCCTGCAAACTTCCCATACTGTGGGTATATTTCAAAGATTAACTTTATTTTTTACATATTTTTAAAAGATTTTATTTTTAAGTAATCTCTACACCCAAGGTGGGGTTCAAACTTACAACCCTGAGATCAAGAGTTGCCGATCTACTGACTAAGCCAGCCAGGTTCCCCTGAAGATTAAGTTGGTGAACACCTTTCCCCCCACTTTTGTGAATATCAGAAATGACAGTCTTCAATTTTTTTAAATTTTTTTCACTTATTTATTTGTTTCACTTATTTTTTCCACTTATTTAATTTATTTGTTTATTTATTAGTCATTTATATAGTCACTCAACAAACATTGAATGAATCCTTACCAATGGGCAAAGACAAGCAGAATCCATTTCTTGGACCCTCAGGCAGGTGGAGTGAGTCACATGTAAACATACTAGTAAAGTGCTGGACATTAAGGAAAAACTAGGGTAAGTTTTCAGGAGGAGGAACTGCTCCTAATTGCTCTGAAATCTCACATTATCCTACGCTGGGGGATTCAAAAAGTTTTCAAAGAAAGGTGGAGGTTCTGCTGTTCTCAATAGTCTCCTCCCTTCTGAGAATTGCAGCAAATCCCAGAGTGAGAATTGGGAATCTTGGCTTTAGATACTGATGGGGAGCCTTCCTTGGAAGCCTTGGAGCTCTCCTGGGCTAGTCTGACCCATTGACCAGAGACCAGAAGTTCCCACATCAAAGACACTGTGATAACTAAGGGAAAAATGATAATTTTAAGACAGTGTACATTTGCCAGACTTAGACACAGGGCTACATGAGGCATACTGAGGCCAGAATCATTTACTGCAAAGGATGGCATTGTTTAGAGGTGGCACGCCAGGCCTTGACTCATCTTACCATCTATGAGGCTGAATGAAAGAAGGGATGGGCTGTTCCTAGGACAGTGCCCTGAGAGGTGCCCATGTCTCTCTAAGTCATTTTTACAAATGCTAATGCTCCCAGTGATGTTCCTGTAAAAGTCATTACGATCAGTCGACACTTTAATTAACAGTTAATATTCTAGCAGGAGTAACTGATGATGTGTGAGAGGGGAAGGCAGGAGGAGGTGGGTAGGGAGCATGCTGGTGGTGTTGGAACAGGTGCCTTGAAGGAGGGCACTCGGTAGCCTGGGAGGAGGGGTGTCTCGAGAGAAGATACAGAAGGTACTGTTTGGGGTTTGGTCTGGTTTGGTTTTGCTACTTGAATTTTTTTTCATTTCATGAGTTGCTAACTTGATGCCTTTTGGGATATGGAAAAGAAGGATTTTGAGGGTGATGATAACACATTCCCAATGAATACTGGGGTCTTTGCCCATTCTATCAACAACAGGAAGCCCAGCCTCTACCTCTGCTGTGAATTGGCCCAGGGCCATAGAGGGCTCCGAGGAAGGAAGGCATGGGAGTGAGGAATGTGATCCTACCCTTCCCCAACATGGACTGGCCAGTCTACTATTGCTGTTCTTCAGGCTGCCGCATGGTGTCACTGTTGAGGTGGAGTCCTGTGCAATCCCCACCCAGTTTACCATTCCGTCCTCCCTGCCATGAAGATGGTCTCTAAGGCCGTGTCTCATTCCTATATCTAACAACTATTGTGGTAGAGGTCATTGGCTTATGGAGTATGGGTTGCACTTTTTATTGGGTGAAAGGGAAAAGGGACAGAGCTGAGGAGGTTAGGCAGGGATGTGGTTTCATCACTAGTACATTGGATAAGGAGACAACTGTAGGAGGAATAAATATTGACAACAGCAGAAGCTGCCCATAAATTATCCATGGGGTCAGGTTTGATGTATCTTTGAATTATTCACCAGGATCATACAGACGGGTTAGATACACACACACCTCTAAGCTCCTGTTGTTCTGTGCAGTTAGATCGCTCTCCCTGTTTGCGGGGCTATGATGTGATCGGTACGGGAGCAAACTGGAAAGTTCTCTGTGAAATAAGGTCAATGGAGCTGGGAAAGCTGGTTATCCCATCAAAGCTCCTTGGTTTTGATAAATTAAATGACCACTAAAATGTGATGTAAGTGCTAACATTTCTCAGTCTTTGTTAGTACGATAACCTGAGGAAGGACATAGCACACTGAAAGCACCCTACCTGCTTGTCCTCAACCCTGTGAACCCACTCACTACACAGACTTTTTCCTGTTAGTACTCCTTGTTCCTAGAAAAGGACCTAATAAAGAAATCCATAGAAATATATAAATGACTGATAAAATTTAGTACTTTTCCTATTTCAGGAACATCAACTTTAAGAGTAGCTGTCCCTTTAAGGAAAATAATGTGATTATTTTTGGACTTTCAGGTAGACATTAAATCATTGTGATATATTAACCTCCTCGAGGGAGCTCCACTCAAGAACTGGGCCCGTCTGTAACAATGTGCTCAGTTGCTCTCTGCCGAGATCCTACAACCATATCTACAGCTCAGTTCTTCGGAGTCATTACAATGAAGACTGGCTACAAGTCTTGAAAAACAATTAGCAATGTTTTGTCATTCAGTGCTCGTGTTTATATTACTTAAATCTTGCTCTCACTAGCTTTTCATTCTTTCCCAAATTGGATTCTCAACATTTAAGATTATAAATCAGGTGAGTAGAAATGGTTTGGTGGAGGAGTCGGCTTTAAGCATAGTTTTTTAACTGTCTTCTGGACAGAAGTATTAGTTTTGGGTATGGGCAAGGAAAAAAAGTTGTCAAATCTGTGTCACAATAGGTTATGATCTCCTTTACACAAACCTCTACTTATTTTTAAAAGAAACCATGCCTTTCTAAGTCTTTGCTTATGTAAGTCCCCCCCCCCCCGCCACTCCTTAAAACAGCTGTTTATTTTTAACTGTTAGCATATCAGTCCTCAGTCTTTTTGGTTTTATTTTCTCCTCATGGCCCATATCCCACTTATTTTAGGCTTGCTTTTGTGCCTGAATTCTTTTTTAAATGCCTTGACTTGTAGGAATTGACCCCAGGGGACTCTCCTGATACGTTGTTGGCTGCCCCCCCTGTTGCCATCCAGCGGGGAGGTCACAAAAGGGCACAAAATGCTCTTCCCATGATGCATTGGTGACAATTCCGTTTCTCGTGGCTGGAAAATATCAATAAATAGACTGGGCTTCAGCCATCTCCCAGCGGAATTTTTGAAAGAGTTATTATGACAATTGTACAGTAAGCAGGGCAAGGGCCAGCCCAGGCGAGTGAGGGCCCCGGTCAGGGCTGCAGGCTGGGGGCGGCAGATGGCCCAGGGAGGGGCGTCCTAGCGGTGGCTGCGTGTTGACCCAGCTCCAGATTCGTCGCTGAGATCAGCTGTGCTTTGTGCTCTGCTGAGAGTCACTTTGGCCTGTCTGAAGGAGGCAGCTGTTGTAAATTATAAGTGCGGATCCGGGGGATAATTCTTGGCTTTCATCATGCTGGGAAGGCTTCAGCAATTAATTTCTTCTGTTCTTCTCGCAGCCAAGGGTTCTCCACATTATTCATCTCTTTGGGCAAAAGCCATTGGTGGCTTCTGAGTTATTTCCTCATTAGGTTTAGGGTGGGAATTACCTGATCATGGATGGCTTGTGCTTGTAGCTCATTTTGTGGGCAGATTATGACCAGGTAGGACCTCAGCGGTAACTTAATTTGTCTTGAGCTCCCAAGGCATAGAGTTCAGCGTGGTATTTCCATTTGGCATGACAATAGCAGCCTGGCATTTTCAAATCCAGAGATGCCACTTCCCGGTGGTCTCCCCTCTGAAAGCGGCTGGTTTCCCTGTGTGCACATGACAAGACCCAAATGGCTTCCCAAGAGGGCTAGACCTGGGCTTCTATTGCTGTTACTCTATAGGAAAACAAAAACAAACAAACAAAAACAAGCCCTCCCACTTGCCCACCCCAAAACTAACCTTTCTGGTTGGGAGATTTAACACTGGAACAAAACAGAGTCTGAAAGAGCCCTGGGTGTAGCAAGCCATAGTGGGGAGAGTGTGGAGTGCAGAGGGTAGGATTGAGTCCCCAAGGGTCTGTCTCAGAGATTTCAGAGAATGATAGTGGGGTCTCCTCAGGACCATTTAGCCTGGTCCCCCTGATTATTTGTGTTTCTGTATGTGGGGAGAGCTGATAAATTCACTTCACGGTCCAGATAATGATTTAGCCCTCCTATTTTTCCTGTTCAGCCACGTTCCCTCTTCAGTGTCTTTGCCAGGCCCATAGTGCTTCCAGATCAGCAGGTAAAGAACACAAACACCACTCAATGAAAGGAATCTGTGGTGTCTTTCGCGGTCTCATGGAAACAAGTAGATTGGGAGGTGAGAGAGGAGAGGAGTTGTGTCCCGTTGGTCATAGTGCTGCCAGCTCGAGTGGCTTGCAATCCCCAAGACATAGGATCCAGGGTTTCCCTCCTCCTAGAGGGATGGAATTAAGGGATGCTGGCTTTGCAGTGGGCCAAGTTGGCTTTGAGTGTTTTTTGTCTTCTCTGCAATTAGAAAGTCACTTCATAGTCTATCACCTGGTCCTAGCACAGTCTGTGGCAGTGCAAGCCCTTCGTGTCCAGTGAACAAAGGCATCAACAAATGCCCAGTGCTGGTGTGCGTCCTGTTGGGCGCCCTCCTTCTGCAGTGCAGCCCACTCTGGTTTCCATGCTTCTTTGGGCTCCAGAGCAAAATCGCCCTGCTTGCTCTTACACCGCTGCTGAAGTAGTCCTCTCATTGGAATGGAATCTGAACAATTCATTCTCCCCGGGGTATGATAGGAGATAATGAATAATTTAATGTGCTACCTTAGAAGGGTTATGCACATTTTAACAGGTGACAGGTAACTGGGGACAGAGTAAGTAAGAAGAATAGATTCGTATTAATGGTGGAATTTCAAGTTGATTGCAGGGCACTGTCTTGAGTCAGGAGAGGGGCATGTCTGTGATTTCCCTTGTAGGGCCTCATGTAGGGAAGTCCCACACATTCTTTGGTGTAATTTGTTCCTGGACAGAATCATAGATGATCCGACCAAGGTTATTGCTCCCTGAGGGGTCTGAGTTACTCCAAAGGAGTGTCTTTACATCTCTGTGTAGGAGACAAGAATCCAGAGCTTCCAGGTTTTTTTTTTTTTGTCCTGGAAGCTTTTGTTTGTCCCAGAATCCAGATCTTCCAAATTCCAGCCTGGTCTCTGGCTGTGATGGGTCCCCAAGGGAGAGTGCAGTGATGGGAAATACGGACAGGTTCACGGCATATCCAGATTTTTTCCCAGTCAAACAGGATGTGTTTGTGTGCTCAGTGAGTCTGGGAAATAATTTGCAGCTCTGACAACCTCTTTTTATGGGAGGCATGCGTTAAACACAAAGTCACAACCATCAGATCTTCTTCAGTGGGAGGGAATGAAGGGGCTGGTTTCCTTTGGGCCAAGGTGGGCAAGCCGGGCTGTTGGCTGACAAGGCAACATGGCCAAGGTCATTGGGCAAGTAGCGAGACAGCCTCCCAGTTCCTAGCCCAGCTCACCAACCGTTCTGCCTGCCCCTGTTGTCCTGGTTCAAAGCAGAGCTTCGTCTGAGTCAGTCTCCTTGGTAGGGCTGCGGGGAATGTGGGAGTCAGCAGTCTGGCCCTGCGGAGACTCTGAAACAATACCAGGTATTTTGTAGCTTGGATCTGCTGAGTGTTCTTCTCTCACTGTCTGCATTTGGGGCATTCAGCATATAATCCTACAATTAGTTCATTAAAAAAATAAAAACTACTTGCAGGTCACCTTTAAAACAAAGAGAGAAGCAATTTTGAATTTAGCAATTTTTCATTTTTGACATCAAGTACCTCCTCGAGCTCCATAGTTACAAATAATGCTGGTGGGGAACAGCTCCTTTGTGCGCATCTGAAGAAAGAAGGGCTATCCATTATGAATAGAACAAGGATGAAGGAGTCGGTTGTGTAGTGCAGGAGATTTTGAGTACATTAATCAGCCCATCTCTCTTAGAGTGAGAAATGTTTTTTAAAAAGTGGGTATTAAACAGAATGCAAACAATTTGTGCAATTCAAGTCTGCCTGATATACGATGGACATAGTAGGGCAGAAGGAAAATGTGAACACACAGGGAGCAAGGCACGGAGGGAGTTCCTTAGGGTAAAATAAGGCAAAGGGAAGAAAGAGCTTGGAAGAAACACTAAGATGGCACCTCGTCCTGCTTAGATTCCTGCAGTGCTTGGCACGGTGATTCATTGACTCCCTCCACAAGCAGCAGTTAGGTGCCCGCCATGGGTCAGGTCTGACCTCACAAGCTCATATTCTAGGGGAGAAGATAGCCACCTACTCAGAGTTCCAACAGGATTTGCTGTAATAGGGTGACCACAAGAAACCCATATCTGCTAGGAATGTTTTCCTTTACTAATGACGGAAAATACCATTGACAGTGGCTTAGAATTTTGTATTTCTCACGTAAGATGTCTGGAAGTAGAAAACTGCAGTGTGGGCTTACCATCCCAATGACACAAGGGCTCGTGTCTCTGATTTTCTTGGGCTCTCCCTTGGTGTTTCAAGATGGCAGCCACAGTTCTTTTGGGTAGGAGAAGAGATGCCAGTGATGATTATCTTGTTCATCATGGAAACCCCTTCCTTAAGCTCCAAAGGAGACTCCTACTGACTCCTCAGAGGCACAACCTGTGTCATATGCCAGCCCTTAACCTCCTACCAGCTGCACAGGGAAATGAGAAAATGAGAACTTAGCTTTTCTACATCTGTCTTCTAAGCTTTGCGTTCTACGCGAGGACGCTAGCAGAAAAGACATCAACAGCTGTGCTGTCCAACACAGAACTGAGGATAGGAAGGATGAGCTGTCCTCTCCTTGGCTGGTAACAGTCAGTTCTTCTTATCCTTTCAGGCTTAGAGATGCCCTACTGTTGCCAGTGGTCCCCTAATTCCCTCTGCAAGCATGTACTGCTGTATTCATTCAGCTTTTTTTTACTGCTACTCCTTTGTAGACAATCCTGTTTCAAATTACCCAATCTGCGTGTACCACTTATTTCCTGCGTGCCCCTTGACTGATAAAATAGTAAGGGTTGGGCATGGGTGTTTCTCTAGCCAATGAGCATTATCTGTCAGAGGGACCTAATGCCCTGGGTGGGGGGGGGGGGTATGTCAATGCGAGGGAGGAAGGATGCCAGAGAGGGTTCACAGAATTTCAAAGAATAGGTAAGATTCATCAGATAGAGGAGGGATGGGAGATGGAGGGAATAGAGGATGTAGAATGTTTGAGCAGGAGTAATTAACATGTACAAAGAAACTATGGGAAGGTGAGGGAGCGTGGTGGTCGTTTGACAATAGTTGTGGACAGTGGAGACAAGACTCTGAAGTGTGGGATGGAGGAGCATGCATCATGAAAGCCAGCGGGCCAAGGTGCTGGGGGTCTTACCCTGAGGGAGACAGGAAGCCCTTAAATGATTTCAAGAAGGGTGTGGCTTCAGTTGTGTCTTACTATGAAGATTCTGGTGGCACCACGGAGGACTATTAGAGTGGGTTGAGAAAACATATGGAAGAAGTTTAGCAAGTTTCCCCAAATTTTCTCCATGAGATAATAAAATCCTGAATCAAGGAGAGCTTTCTCTGATGACTTTCCCCCCAAATCAACCCCCCTCAAAACAGTTACAGCATAGCCCTGTTATATCCTCATCACAAAGTATTATGATGGTATAATATTATATTACTATAATAGACTACTATAGTTCACTACATTATTGACTTTTCCACTTAGCTGTACAACTCCATGGGGACAGGGACCATGTCTCAAATTATCTTTGTATTCCCAGTGTTTAGCATGGGGCCTGGCATACAATAAACATTCAGTAATTGTCTGTTGAATTGAATGTGGGAACTGGGATTTTCATCTACTGGTGTAGACCGACTTTACATGCAAAGTGGTTACCTGTGATGACTCTAGCAGGGCTTGACTCTCGTATCCGACAGCTCTTCTCTTTCTGATTGAAGGACAGAAGGAAGAAAGGGAGGGAAAACACTCAGAAGGTTGGGAGGGAGGAGGAATGGGCAGAGTCTGGTTTTCTAAGTGATGTGGATGAGAGAGAAAGACCGGGATGGGGCATTGAACAAGTTGGTACTTAGACCTTTCCTGCACATGACACCAAAAACTCCAAACCAAAAGGAACAGAAGCCAAATTCTCCTTTGTTCAGCGAAATGGAAGGGAGAGAAATAGACCAGGTAACGACACTGCATACCTTAATTGTTTGGACGCTGGCTGGGTCATTCCTGCATGGGTTTCAGAAGTCCTTTCTGAAACCACAAGGCTGCACCTGCTTCAGGAGTCCTTCCCAAAGATCATCTGTAAGACCGGACTCCTCTTAGTGATCTGGGGTGGGGAGGTGAAAGACCCTCCTCTAACTCATTACCCCGATGGGGTTGAAAAGTCAAATCTGATCAAATGCATCCCTTGGAAAAAGTGGGTGGGGGAGGAAATAAAATAATAAATCTTGGAGTGATTTGAAAATAGTTCTTGAGGGTTACGGAAAAGCAGCCACAGATCACGAAACTCAAAAGGTCAGTAAAAATGGGACTAACTGGAGAATATACTAGAAAAGGTGTCAGAGAATGGGTAAACTGGTCTTTAAGTCATGTCTTGAATACCTGTCAAGTTGTGTTGGTGGGAAAGGGTCTTAGGACTTCACAGGAAAATCTTTCAATAGTTGCAAGCATCTGCTCTAAGCTAGGCACTTACCATATTACCTCATTTAAAATATTACAGAACGAAGAAGTAGGTGTTACTCATCTTACGGATGACAGAACTGAGACTTACTAAGTTTAAGCAACCTGCCCACAGTCACACTGGACGTGATTTGGAGCTAGGATATGAACTCCATTTGTCCGATTTCAATAACTGTGAACTTTCACCCAAGACGCTACTCTCGCGATACTTGCATCAACTTTTCTGTATATCCCCTTTACCCATATTCTGTTTTTCAGTGTCATTCCAGATGTTTGAGTCTGTGAGGGGTTAATTCTCACCTCCAAGGAGGGGTTTCCACTGTGAAATTCCATCTTGGGCCTTAATCCTTCTTTGCAGAAGGGAAATTTGGATCATTATGACCCCTGTGTTCATCTGTGAAGTAACTCATGGCTCTTCCTTCTTTCAGGCTCTTCGTCTATGACTTACTGGATATTCATCATAGGAAGTATTTGTTTGAGAAATAGTGTGTGGCCATTTTATCACTGGCCCATGCTTTCATTTCTCTTCACTGGGAGCAGGAGACTCATCTCCGACGCACTGGGCTTTGAGTACAAGCAGAAGCCCCACTAAGTTGCTCCTAAGAGCATCTTTTCTTTGCTCTTTATCAGGAATGAACTTGGAGCCTTGAGAAGTGTCCATGTGCTCATCAGGAGTTTCTTATTTCTTTTGGGGACTAAAATGTAGAATTGTTTTGCTGATGTTAATCTGGAGCATACCATCACGGGGAGGCAGCCCCCTTGGCTATCTGGGCTAGGCCTTCTATGTGTGACTAAAGGCTCATTGGGAGAGCAGGATCCTCTGGCCAGGGAAGCCGCAAGTTCACGGACAGCTCTCTCTCCCTGTGCTTTAGTCATGGATAGTTTTGCATCTGTTAGTGGGGGTAATGCCTTACATGCCTTTCTGCTTTGTCTATCCTTGGCACAGGCTCTTTTGTCCTCAAGGGGCCTTTGCCACATTGCCATCAACCAGAGATCTGAGCTGTCAGGTGGAATTCAGGTTGTCAGGAACTCTAAAGCTAAGGCCAGGAGGATTTCTTTAGAAAGCTGGGAGTAGGCTTTGCAGGAGGAGTTTCACGAGGTATTCCTTTCCTTAGTGCTTGGTACCTTCTTTGGGTATAGAGTTTATTTTCTAACTCTCAAGTCACTTATGCAAGACCCTGGATCTAGCATAGTAATACTTAAGAGTGTGACAAGAGACTGATAAAGGTTTGCAGAATAAATGGCCCCATTGGACAAGCCATTTTCTTTTCTGTCTTTTGTTTCCTCATTTGTTGAGAAGGGTTGCTGCCCACAGCTTATGTCAGCAAGAGACTAGGGACCAGTGTTAGCTGGGAGGTCTAGCCCTGCAAAGGGCTGGCATCTGCATACAGATGGGGACCATATATAGTCATAAGCCAAAGGGGAAACCAAGAGCCGAAGGATAAATGCCAGCCTTCTCTCACCTCCACATCCAAACTCCCAAAGCTTTCAGGAGATAATGGGTTTCCCATAACCTAGACAATGGGGATTTAAGCCAGTTCTGCTAAAACCTTAAAGAATAGGGTGACTCCCAAAAGCTTAAGCAAATTCAGGCAGCTGACATTTGGGTTACAACAGTGTTAGAGAAGAAAGCATTGTTTTGACTCCAAAGGCATTTCCCTTTGGCAAGCCCTAGGTTTGTGGGGTTTTTTTGTTTGTTTGTTTTTGTCTTTTTTTTTTTTTTTTTTTAGTTTGGTGGAGAGGGAAAGATTCAGAGTAGTGCTAAGATGGTGTCCAACTTTCCGAACCAGAAAGAAAGCAGACACCATGTGTAAGTCAATGATGGTTTAGAGAATTGGAAAATGGGAAGCTAAATAAATAGAGCAAAATCCCTCCTTATACGTTCCAGTTAAGCAAAAACAGTTGCCCCGGAGGGGGAAAACATCACTTCCTTAATTATTCTAAGTCTTCATGAGCGAAAGACTATTCATGTCTGGGGTCCTGTTACTTCACTTTCATTCCCTTTGTCCCTCTGCTTCTTGGTCCTGAATTAAATTCAAATTGATAAAATGCTTTTGCTAGCCACATTACTGCCGTAAAGACAGAACTCTGCTGTCAGGATACCCTTTTATTCTTTGAGAAAAACAAGCAGGAAATGATGATGAAAACCGTTTGGAAACCAAAGCAAAAAAAAAAAAAAAAAAAAAAAAAGAGAGAGAGAGAGAGAGAGAGAAATAAATAAAAATAATAAAAACGTATTACTGCAGGTGATCCGTGAACTAGAGCGGGTAGAGAAACCAAAAGATCCCTGGCTTTGATTCATACCTTCAGCGAGGCTTCCTTAATGACTGCTCTTTGTGTCGCCCAAGCAGTGCTCATTTATCAGTCTGTGGTTTAATCCGAACCTATCAGGATGAACATCCAAGGAGGGTGAAGGTTAACTGACTGACAGCCCAACTTGGAAACTCTACAGTTGATAAATGTCTACAAAACTTGATGGAAAGGTGGAGGGGGGGGGGGAATCTCTCTCTTCAGAGCCACTGAAAACAAAGAGGAGCTTTGGGTGAGAGGGAGTGAAGGGTGGACCAGGCGCCAAGCGGATGTCTTATTCCAACGCAGTGTTTAATTGCTGGTGAGTCAGAGGGAATTTCGGAACTGTCTCTTCTATATGTCGATGCTGATGAATTTGTGGTGGTAAGTGTATTGGAGCCCAAAGCAAAGGGGCTGATCATGGAAATATAGGTGTTAACAAAATGGTAAGATGTCTCTAGCCACATTGCCTTGCCAGCCTCCTACTTCTCACTGGAACCCCTTGCTTTCTGCCCCTGCTGCCCCCCAGGATGCTGAATGGGTCTTACTACCTTCTCCTTTCTCAAATGTGTTTACTTTCCCCTCTTTAAACTGCCCTTTGTGTAATTAGTCTGTTTATCCTGTACATAGCATGATGTCTGGCATGTAGTAGGTGCTCAATAAATGTTTGCTCTTCTGTATTTGTAGCCATTCTTATCAAACTGGTTGCCTCTGGTATTTTGTACATTGATAGTGGATAAAGTCCTTCCCTGGCTGCTAAGCTTGGTGTGGTGGTTAAAAGCTCCACTCTAGAATCAAATTCTCCAGGAAGTTTCTTAACTCTCATGGCTGCGTTTTCTCCATTTACAGTAGTGCCTACTTCATGGGGTTGTTATGAAGATTAACTGAGTTCCTATTTTTAGAGTGCTTAAAAGAAAAAATGATTATTCTGGGAGACATGGCATGTGTGGATAAAGCTTTTCAGTACTGTAAAAGAATCATAATCTGGAAATTCCTTAAAAGGTAAAAGTTGCAAGTCTCTAGAGAAAAGAGAAAAATGAAGGATTTGGCATGAGTGCCAACCCTCTTCTCTACCCTTTATGTCATCCTTTCTAGAATGAGATCCGTCTCACAAAATACACTCAAACCATACTAAAAAGTACCTAGCATTTAAATTACAAAGATGATGTCTGAAAAGAATTTCTGCATGGTGTCACGTAATCACCTGTGCGTGGTGACTGCTTTCTTGGCAAGGCATGTATGAGGCAGGCGACCTTCTGCTGGTAAATGAATGGTGATAATGAAAAATCGTGAGGAGATATTTCTGACCAATTCCTTTTCAGGGTTGATACTGACATTTCATTTTTCTCTGATTCATGGGTTGACTTATGGTTTGACGCATGTTATTCCAGTGGATTTTCTCATTTTTTCCTCCTCCTCATTAAAGAGTATCTTGTCCAAGGAAAAGACTAGATCTTGAATCAGAAAGATCTTGGCACTGGTTTGGCATCCAAAGCATGGAAAACAAGCTTTGTGTTGCTAATAGGTTCCTTTTTAAAAAAAAATTGAGTTAGATAATCATTTGGGCCCATCATTACTTCCCGTTGTGTAGTGGTAACCTGAATGACAAACACTTTGGTTGAGGACCATGTGTGCATAAAGGTCAGCAGGATGCTGTGGTAATAATTGGTGGAAGTGCCAGCTGGGGAGGAAGAGTTGGTGGATTGACTCTTGCATACATCTCTCTCTGGAGTCTTAGGGCCAGCACTTTGCTATGGATTGGGTTGTCTCCATGATACTGTCCTGTCCCCCAAGAGAGGTGCTGTAGAACCTTATGGGTTCTGAGATCTGGATCATTGCCAGAGAGATTAAGGCATCCATCCCTACTTACTCCTCTCTCAGGCTTTCCTCAAAGGCCAGAGTCCCCTAGAGACTTTATCTGGACAGGATGGGGAGGGCTCCACTGACCGCTGACAGGGAGGAGCCATGCTGAGCAACCTCACTCTGCCTTCCCTGTCCTCCCCAGTGCAGACTAGCCAATTTCCACGAGATTTAGGGCCTCATTTGACTATGTCCAATTTCCCTTAAACTCTGTCATAAGCATCCATTCCTGTAAGTAATTTGTCAGGAACAAAATTTCCCCGGATGATTTTTCAATATTCTCTCTTCATTTTTTTCAGAAGCTTTCTGTGACTGTGCTGTATTTACTTCAGAGTCTTAGTATTTAGCTTATTTAGAGCGATAAACAAATATTATGATAATGACAGCAGTCAATGAACAAATGGTAATAATAACAGAGACTGAAATATGAAAATTAATTAACAAGAAACAGGGAACAGGCCCAGCTGTCTTGGGCAATTTTGAAGGCATAACTGGAAACGTGAAAGATGTTCAAAGAAAGACTTAGGTGGTGGAGAAAATATGTTCCATTAATGTGTACGCTGCAGATGTGAGCTTTGTCAGCAGCATTTCTTTCTTCTTAATGTAAAGCTGAGGTTGGTATTACAAGATCACATCAATTATGTCAAATTAAAAAATGCCACATGACCCGAGAGCTAGAGGAAGACATTCCACTGGTAAAGGCATTGGGGATAATTTTATTAGCTTAATCTCGGCATCATGTGATGTATTGTTCTGCTGTCCTATTGTGAGACTAAACCTATTTATGCATTTGTGTAACACATGGCATTATACTGAGACTTTCTTTTTTATTTGCAGAGAAACTCCCTTTCCCTTTCAAATAGGAATTGACAAAGCATCTATAATTCAGCAGAAACCCTTTGCAAGTAGTATGACCACATGAATTGTCCAAACTGGGTCACTTTGGAGAATGAAAGAGGAGGTTATTAATAATTATGCTGGGACAGTAGACAGGAACCAGAAATGTCTCAGGCAAAGTAGGGTAGATGATTATCTAAAATATAACTCTAGAACATAGAGGCTAGGATTTGTGTCAGTCTTAGAAAGATAACTAAAGGTTATCATATTTCTTCTATATATCTTACAGTGTTTTGGGAGAGATGAGTTGATTCATAGTAGAGCCAATTTTACTATATTTAGTCTCTTAATCATGAGTAGCCAATGGTATATTTCTGTCCATTACGAACTCTTCCTTGGCTCTTAATTAATTTTCTGAACCCTATGGTGTCGGCACACTTGCTTTTACTTTCATTCCCCAATTTGCCGTCCTATTGGAGATGACTAAGATTTTAGAGTGATTTCCCCTGTGATATTGGATAGAGTCTGAGGGTTTTGCTGTAATAGGCACAGGGCTTGAACTTAGAACTTCTAAAATAATAGTCTTAGTCTTCCAAGAATGAGAGCCACCAATTTCTGCAGAGGTGAAACCTACAGTGCTCTGTTCTGTTCGACCATCCATGCAGTTGTTCACTGATGAATGGGGTCAGGAAATCTCTCTCCTGGGCTCCTCAGAGCAATGCATTATGGTCACGAGGATCTGGCTTCTCTTTTACCTCCCTATGAATGCCAAATCCAAACCATCAGCACACGATGACCTTCGACAGTTCAGGAAAACACGCCTTGGTTAGGCTGCGACCCAATGTGGGCAATTCATTTAATAAAGAAGTAGAAATCTTCCCTTGATGCTGAATGGGTTCAGTTTGACCTCTCTATCTTGAACTTTAGTCTCTTTCATTATTTTGAATGAAGAGAGTGTGGTTGACTGCACACAATTGCTGACCATCTTACAAATTGAGAGACATCTGGCCTCTGAAAAAATCAGAAAGACTGCTCAGGATGACAGATAATTATCTGTTGGCTACTCTTGTCCCAGAGCAATTTGATAGTGCTGACTTTTTCACACACCTGGAAATACTTCTAAACTTCCACCTCAGCTCACCCTGAGCTCTGTGCTGTGCCTTGGAGACTTCCAGGGCTTCATCTCCAAGGACCACTTTTTCGAAGAAGCTGTCCTCTTGGCCGGAGGGAGGAAATTCTATGACTTTCTCTGTAGATTTCCTGACAATTGAAAACTGCAAGGGAACATTAAAACTTCGACATAAATAATTCAGCACTGATTTTCCTTGAGTTTCATAACCGATATTAGTTTCCTTCACTTTCTTGTCATTACTCCCATGTCCTTTACTGGGAGGAATAACCTTCCCCTTGTACCTGCCATGGATTTGGTCCAGTAGCATATCTGGGGCAGCAGCAAGGAGAAATTGATAACTTCAATGATACAATTTTTGTGCCCCCTAAAATGCTTCTAAGATTCTCCTTCTATTTTTAGCTCCGTTTCACAGGGTTTGACATTTTTTTCTATTTTTAAAATTTTTAATGTTTTATCATAGTGTGTTGCTGGGGCCACTTTTACCCTCAAAGAGAAAGCATGGTTGTAATAAAGAAGGTCTGACACTTTTTTTTTAAATGAAAGCTCTTCTCGGCTAGGGCTGGGCCTCTGCTGTTAGAGCTCTGCCAATTTCTTCTTTTGTGGCATTAATAGCATGGATAACCAAAAATATTCCCTCTCACCTCTTGAATTGCCTTTTATAGTGAACTGATTAAAGAAATATAAATAATTATGGATATGTGGGCACGGGAGCTAAGAGGAAGAAAAGAATCTGCATCCATTTCATCAACCTGCAATGAACTCTTTCCTTTTATAGATTACCTGTCAACTCAAAAAATCATTTAAAAATTCTGCATGACTCAGTGAGACAGATTATGAACTAATTCTTTAAAAGGAAGCTACGTTTTTCTTAGAAGGGGGAGCTATAGTTTTAGGTTATCCTCTCTTTGATAGAAGCCAGAGCTGCCTAATTTTTCCTTTTTCTTCTTTTGCTTTCTCCCTCTCTCCCTCTCTTTTTTTTTTTACCCCCTCCCCCCCCCCCTCAATCTTTCTTTCTGCCTGGCTTCTCATGTTTCCTAATGGCATGCTATACACCAGGAATTCTAAGTATAGAGCTGACTGGGGATCAAGGGTGTCGAGAGAGCAAATGAAAGCAACAAGGCAGTTGTGCCAGATGTGATCACAGCAGCCAAGCCAGGTACGGATGGGAGTAGAGCAGGGGTGGGTGGGAAGAGGAGGGTACCCTTGGCCTTGGGTGGGGGAAATTGTCACTGAGAAGGAGATTTTTGAGCTGGATTTTGCTTGATGTGTAGGAGCTACAGAGGGTTAAGAGACAGAGTTCAGAACATGGAGAGGTTATGTTCCAGTGATACAGCAAGAGAAAGTGCTCCTGAGTTAGAAGGGCTTATACCTTGCGGAAGGAGCAATGCCAAGTGCTGAGACAGTCTTGAGTGACAGGAAGAGGAGCCGGGGCAAAGATGCGGGGCCTGGAGAGCACATGGATTGTCCTCAGAGGTCAGGGGGACACCAGCAGTCGTTGTAAATTGTGGCTAATGTGTGTGAAGTCAGGAAAAGTTGCTATAATTATGCTCATTTCAAGCCTGAGGGAACTGAGATTTAAGGAAGCCTAGTGATTCACCCAAAGTCATGTACTACTAAATGGCAGAGTCAGGACACAAACTGAGACCTGCCTAACTCCAAAGGAATCTTGCCTTCATACACCAATGGAAACAGGGACCTGGGAAAGGAAGGGCCGGTCTTGACATGTCCTTTATTGAACCAGGTGAGAAGCCTTCTCCAAGTCGCAGTGGCACCTAGCATCAAACACTTGCCATTTCTAAGGAAACTCACAGCTAGTGGAATATCGCCTTTGCAGCTTCATCCCTCTGGCTTGTGGGACCTACCTCTAACTTTATTGGGCAGAATTTAGGCAAGGAAGGGAGGGAGGGTATTCTGAAGCCATTTAGATGCTGTATCGGGGGATTGTGTCAGGACTAAGTTGTGGTGGGGTGAAAACCTCCAAATAGCAGTCCTTTTTAAAAAAAAAAAAAATTATTTATTTGACAGGCAGAGATCACAAGTAGGCAGAGAGACAGGCAGAGGGAGAGGAAGGGAAGCAGGCTCCCCAGTGAGCAGAGAGCCCGATGCAGGGCTCCATCCCAGGACCCTGGGATCATGACCTGAGCCGAAGGCAGAGGCTTTAACCCACTGAGCTACCCAGGCACCCCAAATAGCAGTTCTTTAAGACAAAAAGTTTCACAAATCACCATTTGCCCAGTGAGGGTGGGAGGAGTTTCTTCCTACAGTTGTCATCAGGGGCTCAGGTGGAGAGAGGCACCACCAGTATCTTCCATCATTGAGTTCTCAACACAGTGTGCTGAGGTTTGCCTCAGCTGACCAAGAGGGTGCTAGAGGGTTGGACTCTGGTAAGGACCCACTTTGGCCGGGAAGTGATACCCATTATTTTGCTTATGCTTTGTTGTTGAGGACTAATCAGATGGCTGTACTTAGCTTACAAGGGCAGAAGAATGGTCATCCCCAACATGGACACAAGAATGAGATATCAGAGTGCATGAGTAATGTCTACAAGTGGGGTATAGAAATGCCGCCACATTGCAGTGTACCTCCTCCAAGACTAAGGCATCACTGGGTATTGTGCTATTAATAGTTTTTTTCCCCTTACTCTGCATTCTGTCATATGGGGGTTGGGATGCTGCAAACCACATTTCTGTTTGGTCAGTCTCCTCCCTGTTAGGTTCTGCCAACCGGAAAGGCAGGAGGAGGGAGCAGGAACTTGCTCCTTCCTATTTGTCACCTGATTTTGCTGTTGTTACCCCAATGGCTTCTAAGAGTAATTGGTTCCAATTCCCTGTGTCTTTTCACACTCCCAAACCAGTGTCACCATGCCTCTCAGGTGTGGCCACACCAGCCAGGCAGCACCCCTCCTCAGAGGTCTGTGTCCTGCCCCAAGGGCCTTTCCTCCAAGTGCCTGAGGAATCAGCATTGGTACCTCCCCAGAGGTGTGGTTCCCAGGACCCACGGGCTCTCCCCAGACTTCTAAGTCTGTTAACCCCAAATTTGTCACTTTGATCCCTGGCTGCAGCAGTGGAAACTGCTCCCTGATGTTACCATCTCTGTGACCACAGTGTTTGTTCTTCCCTTTTCAGTCATCTACTACCTCTTGAGCCAATTTCCTTTTTAAAATTCTCTGCTAAAGTAGTTACAGTCACTTATTTATTACTTGGACCCTAATTTACAGAGACATCAATGCAAACATACATTGTCAAGAAAATGGTAGCATCGACAGTTTGAAGTAAAATGATATAGGCAAATAACAAGTTAAAAACAAGCGCTATTTAAAAATGGATTTTCATCCACTACTGTTAATGATGAATCTTACCACAAGTTTGTATTGGGCTTTGAGATATAAAACAATGATAATAAAAAGAGAAAGAAATTAACAAGGCAACCAAAAATAAAGCAATCAAAACGCAAAGAAAACCCTACGGAACTTTGAATGATATTTTAAGGTATTTGGTCTTTTACTAAAATTTACTAAACTTCACTTTAAACATTTAGAAACATTTTTTTTTTTGAGTTGTAAAGAATAGCTTTCTGAATGCAGGTATTTTTCTACTTGGTTCAATATATTCATATATATTCTCTCTCTTTCTCGCTCTCTCTCTATATTCAATATATTCAATAATATGTGTCCCTTTGCCAGCCAGTACTATTGGAAAGCCAAGGGAAAATACCACTGATCATTTGAGGAAACAAGTATTAAAATAGAAGCGGAATGTTTCCTAAATGGCTGCCTCAAAGTACAGATAACTTCATCATGTCTCAGTTTATGGTATTTATTAGGTTCAGTTTCAATGTGAAAAAACAAAACTACTTTGTGATCCATAAAAAAGAATATATCAAATAAGATATTTTTGTATAGATTAATTCACTTCTTTAGAACAAGTATTTTCTGGAAAAGCTGGGTAAGTGTAACTGTTTTGACTTGGAAGTTAAAAATTAGGATTCTGGAGGTGAAATTCAGAGGAAAGAACCACAAGTGAAATTCATTCTCTTTCGTAAGCAGAAACATTGCAGGAGAAGTTGAAGCTAGATATGGCCAAAATGCTACATGATGTCATTGATGTGGTTATTACTTTCTTTTTAAAAAATAAGATTCCAAAATACTGCATCTTCATGGTATTTGTAATGAGATGGAGGGTGATCATAAAAATAATTTTGATCCCATGGGAATTTATACTTGATCCTGTGACAGATTGCCTGAGGCAGAGGTAGGGCAAAAGATGAATTATGCTTTATTCTTTTACAAACACACAAGTGTTGCAAATTTGCTGACATTTCACGTGATAACAAGCAGTTCTCTTCAATACATTATTTAGAAGATATTTTTAAAATACACACTCTTAATTGGCCCTTTCAGCAGAAAGGTGATATTTTAATAGTAAATGAGAAAGTAAATACTTTAAAAGATACTCATGTTATAGAAGAGCATCTTGAAAAATGGCATTTCAAAAGGTTATAATTGTTGACTGATTTTGCTGCTGAAGATGGTCTAAGTATTCTATTGGTATATTTAAAATTGGAACAAAAATTTTCTGACTTGGTGAATAATATCACACATGTTCAAAACAATTTTTTGAAAGTAAGAATGCAACACTCTTGATGACTTTGTAGAAATAAATAATTGAATTCTGGAAAGATAAAAATTTACTAGCTTAATATTCATATGAATCTTTGCCTAGTTAGAAAAGGAGATTGGAAAACATACCAGATTTTGGCAAGCTGTTCTATTTGGATCTATATACCTTGCTGAGGTATGATTTTTAAGTAAGACAGCTAATATTGAAATAAACTTGAATTGGAAATAATATATTCTAATTTGTTGTATCTCACAGTGTTAAATTTGGATTTCCGTAGATAGTGAAGCACTTTAATCACATTGCTCTCACTAAAAATATCATTTATGTTCTATTTTAGTGAGATTATATATAGTTTTGTATCACTAAAAATAAAATACCAAAATATTGATAAGATATTAAAGCAGTGATTTATAGTGGACCTTAATAGTTGAAGGTGTTGTAACTTCTAGAAGAAATCTTGAAATACTAGAATAAGAACATATGCTTAACAAGCTAAATGAGGGGAAAATATGGAACAATATATATACAGTCTATTTCAAGTAAGACAAGGAGAAAAAGAGCATCATATGGAGAAATAAATAGAAAGCAAATAGTAAGATGGTAGATTTAAACCCAGATTTATCAGTGATTATATTAAATGTAAATAGACAAAACACTCTTGTGTTAACTGACTAGGTAAAAAAAAATTAAAAATATGCTACTTTATAAGAGGTAGACAACAGGGGCACATGGGTGGCTTGGTTGGTTCAGCGTCTGCCTTCGACTCAGGTCAGGATCACAGGGTCCTGGGACTGAGTACCACATCGGGCTCCCTGCTCAGTGGGGAATCTGCTTCTTCTCTCCCTCCCCTCTACCTCTCCCCCTTGCTACTGCACTCTCTGTCTTAAATTAAAAAAAAAAAAAAAAAGAGAGGTAGACAAGATGTAAGGATATAGGAAAAATGGCACAGAAGTGGAACAGTTATAAATTTTATTCAAATTTTATATGCAAAGTATTATATCTCTTTGGCCTCTATTTATATATCTATAAATTTACCTACCCACATACCTATCTACCAAAGACAAATCCTCAAATTTAGGAAATTTAACATACTCCTCTCAGTAACCAAAAGAGCAAAAAGCCAAGAATCAATAGGGATATAGAATATTTGAATAATATATGTAACAAATAGGAATACATATGGTCACACACACTCCTGTACCTTCAAATGATAGAATATACATTTGATTCAAGTGCACATGGATCACTCAGAGAGTTACAAATCAGGTCTCAACAAATTTCAAAGGATTTAGAACATTTAATTTCCACAATAGAATTAAACTAGAAATCTTTAAATGATAACTACAGAAATCCCGTTGTTAAACATTTCTAAATTATCCATGTATCAAAGAGAAAATCACAATGAAAACTAGAAAATATTTTAAGCTGATGACAAAAATGACATATCAGAACAAGTGGAAGATAGTTAAATCTATGTGCAGAGAATGTATTGTCTTAAATGTCTATCTTAGAAAAGAGCAATGGCTAAATATTAGAACATTCTCTAGTGAAGTCAGCAAAAGAATAGCAAATTAAACTAAAAGTTACTGAGTGGAGAAAATAATAAAGGTAAATTCAGAAGTAAGTGACATATAAAATGAATATATCATAGAGAAGAATTACAAAGCTAAACCTTTAAACATTTTTTTTTTGAGACTAAAAAATTTTAAGTCCCTGACAGACTGTTAAAAGACCTTCTATGGCCACAAAATGGCAGCCACACCTTTGGCCTATGTCTTTGAAGATGCCAGTCCAGGAAAAGAGAGGGCTGCACCAATAATGTCACCATTTCTCTATGGCCCCAACTGGATATGTGTCCATGGCCAAATGAATCACTGAAATACAGGAATGCAGTATTCCTGCCAAGAAGGCCAATAGTGGGAAAGAAAATAGTATATCACTATACAATTTAATGGAGACAATTTGAAAATTATGATATAATAGAGAAATTCATTTTAAAAAACTACCAAAACTGACACTAGAGGAAATAGAAAGGTTAGCACAATCTTATATTTATAAAACATTGAAAAAATAGGGAAGACCTACATAAATGAAGAAATATATTGTGTTGAGGAATTGGAAGAGTAATCATGAAGATGTCAATTCTCTCCAAGTTGATCTATAGACTCAAGACTGTATTTGTCAAAACCCAGCATATTCTTCTTCTTAATGTGTGCTTTTGTGGAGACTGAGAATCTGATTTTTTATGGAAATACAAAGGACCAAGAAGAGCAAGGATGATTTTACTTCATATGATGACTTATGATAAAGGTATAATAATCAAGATACTGTAGCATTCGCACACAAATGGGTTAAAAAGTCCAGAATGAAAGTCATGAATAAATGTGGACTTAATTTACTGCAACTTTTTCTTTTAGGGTCTTGGGGAAAGAACAATTTATTTTAAATAAGTGGTGCTGTGTCAATTGTATATCCGCATGAAAAATAGAAAACTTCTACCTCATACCAGTACAAAAATCACATCCAGGCAGATAGTAGGTATAAATGGTATGATGGAAAGTAACTTAGAATAACTTCATAACCTGGGAGTAGGCAGAACATTTTAAAGAGGATACAAAAAATACTTATGAAGGAAATGGTTGCTAAATTTGTCCATATCAACATGAAGGATTTCTATGAATAAAAAACAAAACAAAACAAAAACAAAACCTGCTTATAGACTGAAAAATACACAAGCCACAGTCTGGGAGGAGATATTTGGAACATATAACCAAAAAGGGCTTATATGATAAATTCCTTCAAACCAATAAGAAAATATAAATCACTGGCAAAATGGGTAGGAGACATGTAGGAGGCCTTCACAAAAAATACTCAAATGGACTATAAAGATATGGAAAGAGACTGAATCTCAGTAATTAGGAAAATGAAATTTTAAGTGCTAATATTTAAAATATTTTAAAAATCACAGTTCATGAGAAAGACAATTTATGGACTAACACTAATAAGAGTTGGAGAGTATAGAGCAGCTAGAATTCTCACTAATGCTAGTAGGAGTGGAGGCTAGTCAACTACTCTGGGAACTGTTTGGAAGGTACCCACTTGTATAAAGCCACCCAATAAGTTAGTAATTTCAGTCCTAGGAATATATCCAACAAAAACTCATACATATATTCACACATCTCTCTCTCTCTATCTCTATCTATCTATATATATACACCCACACACATATCTATGATATATAAAATAAATGTTCATAGAAGCATTTTTGGTAATAGAAAATGGAAAAGCACTCAAATGTTCATCAATAGTATTTAATAGTATTTAATGGAATTCTATATTGTAATGAAAATGAGGTATTACTGTATGTGATATGGATTAATGACAAACTTAAGGTCTGACAAAAGGAACTAGACTTAAAGAATATGTATTATATGTTCAAAAACAGTTAAAACTAATCTATGGCATTAAATGTCAGAATATTTGTTGCCTCTGATAAAGAGTGGAGATACAGAATTCAAAAGGACACAAGCAGGGCTTCTAGGGAGCAGGTATTATTCTATTAGTTGACTGGGGTGGTGGTTATATGGATATGCCCAGTTTTTGATAATTAAACTAGATACTCATGACTTGTACATTCTTCTCTATATTACTCTTTAAAATGTTTATTTCAAAAGAAAAGAGGGATTATTAGACATTATGGTGGACATATGAATTATTTTCTACCCTTGCCCTCTCTAAACAATTCTCTCAAGTCCAATGTAGACTTTGTTCTTGGAAAAATGCTGTGCACTGGTGGTGGTGGTGGTTGTGTCCTCTGTGGTCTGGTGGAACCATTGGTCTTTGAGAAGCTGCACAGGGTGTGGGTTTTGCCTGAAGACATGACACTAGGTCCTAGGGTTTTCTGGTTACATGAGTGGGGTGCTAGAGGCAGCTCCTGTTAGATGACAGGCTGATTATTAAATGTTCACAGGTTTATTTTAATTTTTTATTACATAAATTTTATTTGTTCTGGCTTTATTGAGATATATAACATCATGTAAGTTTAAAATATACAATGTAATGATTTGATATATGTATATATTACAGAATTATTACCACAGTAAGGTTAATTAAGACATCCATCACCTCACAGAGTGACCAATTTTTTGTTTGTTTGTGTGGTAAAAACTTTTAAGACTTACATTTTTTTAAAGATTTTATTTATTTATTTGATAGAGAAAAAGATCACAAGTAGGCAGAGTGGCAGGCAGAGAGAGAGAGGGAGAAGCAGGTTCCCTGCCAAACAGAGAGCCTGATCCCAGCACCCTGAGCTCATGACCTGAGCCAAAGGCAGAGGCTTAACCCACTGAGCCACCCAGGTGTCCTTAGACTTACTTTCTTATAAACATTCAAGTATCCAATACAGTATTGGTTTCTGTATGTTGATTTTGCATCTTTCAACGTTACTGAATTTGTTTATACGTAATGGCAGTTTGGAGGGTTTTCTATGTATAAGATCATGTCATTTGCAAGCAACATTTTCCTTCTTTTCTGATCTGGATGCCTTTTATTTATTTTTCTTGACCGATTGCTCTGGTGAGGACTTCTAGTACTATATCAAATAGGAGTGGTGAGTGTAGGCATCCTTGTCTTCTTCTAATCTTAGAGGAAAAGCTCTCAACCTTTCGTTGTTGAGTATGTTAGCTGTGGGATTGTCATATATGGCCTTTATGATGTTGAGGTATGTTTTTCTATAACCAATTTGTTGGGTTTGTTTTGTTTAGTTTTGTTTTCTTTTAACTTGTACCTCTTAATCCCTTCACCTATTTCACCCTCCTACCACCCTCTCCCCTCTGGCAACCACCGGTATATTCTTTGTGTTTGTGAGTCTATTGCTGTTTGTTTTGCTTTTTAGATTTCATGTATAAGTGAAATCATATGGTGTTTCTTTTTTATTTTTTAATCATAAAAGGATATTGATTTTGTCAAAATGCTTTTATACATTTTTTACAAAAATGTATATAGAGATGATCATGTGATTTTATCTTTCATTCTATTAATGTGATGTATCACATGCGTTGATTTGCTTATGTTGAGCCATCCTTGCACCCTAGGGATGAGTCCCACTTGTTTATGTTGTATATTCGTTTTTATGTGCTATTGAATTCAGTTTGCTTGTATTTTGTTGAGAAATAGTATATCAATATTCATCAGGCATACTGGTCTATAATAGTTCTCTTATAGAGTCCTCATCTGGATTTGGCATCAGGGCAATGCTGACTTCATTAAATAAGTTTGGGGATATTTCTTCCTCATCAATTTTTAGAAGCATTTGAGAAGAATTGGCATTAATTATTCTTGAAATATTTGGTGGAATTCACCAGTGACATCATCTGGTCCTCGGCTTTTCTTTGTTGGGCGTTTTTTGATTACTGATTAAATCTGCTTATTCCTTGTTGGTATGTTCAGATTTTCTATTTTTATTTCTTCACTATTCAGTTTTGGTAAGTTAGGTTGTGTGTTTATAAGAATTTATCCATTTCTTCTAGGTTGTTCCATTTGTTAGTGTGTAATTGTTTATGGTATTCTATTATGATCCTTTGTATTTCTGTGGTATCTGTTGTAATGTCTCTTCTTTTGGATTTATTTATTTGAATTCTGTTTTTTTCTTTTTAAAATTTTTTAAATTTCTTTTCAGTGTTCCAGAATTCATTGTTTATGCACCACACAGTGCTCCATGCAATACGTGCCTTCCATCATACCCACCACCAGGCTCACCCAACCTCCCACCCCCTGCCCCTCCAAAACCCTCAGATTGTTTTTCAGAGTCCACAGTGTCTCATGGTTCATCTCCCACTCTGATTTCCCCCAACTCCCTTCTCCTCTCCACCTCCCCATAAGTGAAACCATCTGATAATTGACTCTGCTTGACTTATTTCACTCAGCATAATCGAATTCTATTTTTTCTTGGTTAGTCTAGCTAAAAGTTTGTCAATTTTATTTATTTCATCAGATGAGCATCTCTTTTGTTATTCCTTTCTATTTTTTTCCCATTTTCTCTTTCATTTATTTTTGCTGGCATTTTTATTATTTCCTTCCTTCTAACTAGGTCTGCATTCAAGTGGGGCTGCGGGTTGGACTTTCTGGTTGAGCAGGGCTGCAGCCTTTGCTCTAATTTCTCCTTGTTGGGTGGGGCTTCAGGCTGTACTCCCCAGTTCGCTGGTGCCAGTGACTGGACTCTGGGTTTAGGTGGGCCTGTAGGCTGGGCTTTGTGGTTGGACTGGGGCCTCAGGGTGTGTTCTATGATCAGGTGGGGCTGTAGTCCATGTCCCAAAATTGGGCAGGACTGCAGGCTGGGCTTTACAACTAGATAGACTGTAGGCCTAGCTGCATTCTGCTTTTGGGTGAAGTCACTGGATGGGGCTCTCTGGGTGGGGCATCCAGCTGTACCTCACAGTTGGGTAGGGCTGGAGACTGGGCTACTTGCTCAGGTGGAGCAGCAGGTTAGTCTCTGTACTTGAACTATGGATATCATGGCTGAGCTTCCTGCCCAGACCAGGCCACAGGTTGTGTTCAGTGATTGGCAGGGCTCTAGTCTATGTTCCACTGATAGTTGAGGTTGTAGTCTGTGTTCTTCAGCTGAGCCACACTATAAGTTGTGCTTGAGGCTTCACTCTTAGGGTTGCCTATTTTGGGAGGCTATGCTCAACAAATAGGTAGGGCAGATGACTTGGATCTCCACCAGCATGGCCCTAAAGATATCTCCTACAGCTACAGATCAATTATAGCCATATTCCCCACAGGAATGGGACTGGAAGCTATGGTCAGCAATTGAGTGAGACTAGGAGTTTGTTCCCCTGCCTGGGTGGGATGTAGGATGTGTTTTATGCTACTGAGCATTCATGACCATGCTGCCCAGAGTGGTCGACTGAAGACCATGCCTCACAGTTGGGAAGGATTGTGAATTTTCTCCTCTGTCCAGACAGGGCTGTAGAATGGACTTGACAGCTAGTGTGGTCCTTTGGCTGGGGACCCAAATAAGGCAGAACTGCCAACTGAGCTCCTTAGTCAGACAGGACCACTGGCCTGGCTTTGCATATGGGCAGCCTCAGTGGCTGGGATTTTTGCTTGCGTGCTACTGTAAGCAGGAATATGGTTGGCCAAGGTCTGAGTGCCAGCTACAGTAGGCACTCTATCTGTCTCTATCTGATTCCCAGTGATTGAGCTCCATAGATTCCCCTCATGATCCCTGTGAGGTGAGACCTGAGGGAGCCTTCTGTGAAGTGTCCCACAACACTGGGAAAGCTGCATGCCCCTCTTGAGCTTGCTTTTTTCCACTGGAGAAAATATAGGCCCAGGACACCTCATCTGTGTGGCCCTGTGTTGGTCTTGGGGAAGGGCATGGCATTCGGTCAAAGTGTAGTTTCTCCCCTTTCCCCCTCTATGTCCTTCTCCGTCTCTTTTGTCCAGTGTGGGTACTTTGGCCTCACTCATGGATTTTGGAATTTTCACAATGGTGTCTTGCATTTCCTCTACCCTTGTGGAGATTCACAGGAAACACCAAGAAATGCTGAGAAGTCCTTCCATGAGGTTTCCGTGAGGAAACCACTGACTCTTTTTTTTCTCTCTGTAAATACTGATTTTACAGTTTGGAGAATGCTTAGAGATTGATTAACCAGGCTCATTTGAATGCTGCATCTTTTATTTTTATTTTTAAAAATATTTATTTATTTGAGAGAAGGAGCATGAGTGGGAGGAGTGGACAGAGGGAGAGAGAGAAGCAGGCTCCCAGCTGACTAGGGAGCCCCACATCGGGCTCAATCCCAGGACCCTGAAATCATGACCTGAGCTGAAGGCGGATGGTTAGCTGACTGAGCCACCCAGGTGCCCCAGAATGCTGCATCTTTTATAACCAGGTCCCATGGTTTCAAATATAATCTACTGTTCACCTTGATCTTATAAGAGGCATCTTTTGGTGTTATCACTCAGACTCTTCTTTTCTTTTCCTTCCTTCCTTCCTTCCTTCCTTTCTTTTTTTCCCAAGATTTTATTTATTGATTTGACAGAGAGAGAGAGCACAAGCTCATGGAGTGGCAGGGGGAGGGAGAAGCAAATCCCTGCTGAGCAAGAGCCTAACATGGTGCTCGATCCCAGGATCCTGGGATTATGACCTGACCTGAAGGTAGACACTTAACAGACCAAGTCGCCAGGTGCCCCTAGACTTGTATTTTATTAAACAGAAGCAAATATGCAATTTAGGGTAAATCAGGTCAGTAACTGGATTCATTGGAATGACTTAGATTCTCCTTTGGTATTCTGTTGATAACATCCTGCACTTAGCTTGTTCTAGGGGTTCTAATGCTTTGGACCTTGAATACTCTTGCTGCAAACCAGTCCCAGGACATTTTAGGCTTGTAATTAGGATGGAACATTTCTATGAAGCAGTGATACTCACACTCATCACTTGGTTTCCAATAGTATCACCCTTGTGACTTTCATCATTGCAGCGATATTTGTATTTATTTATTTATTTTAAAGATTTATTTAAGAAAGAGAGGCATGCACGAGCCAGGGGGAGGGGCAGAGGAGAGATCCTCAAGCAGACTCCTCATTGAACACAAAACCCATGGATCCCCCCCACCCTGAGACCTGAGGGTGTCAGCTCATGACATGAGCTGAAATCTAGAGTTGGATCTTCAACCAACTGAGCCACCCAGCTTCCCATCACTGTGGAGACATTTAAATATTTTCTCAAAGGTCATGTGGGAAAATATCATGGAAGGTACATTCACTGATTATTTTTGTGGCATAACTGGAAATGTCTTTCAATCTCTACCTTCTATAAATCTTTAGGTAATACTATAGTATCTTGAGCATGTTTTTCTTAACATGTATTACCATCATATAAATCCTCAGGATGAGAACAGATCCTAAACAACTGATCTGATCCTAACCCAAACAATAGGTGTCTGATTTCTGTTTGAATAGTTCAAGCTGGTCTCTTTTGTGAAGTATCTAATGTTAGAAATTTTTCATTTTTATTGATTCATAATTCATCTCCCTATATCTTCCACCCATTAGTTCTAAGGACCCATCTACGGCTGCATAAAAAGAAATTTTATTCCTCTTTTCCTTGGAAGTTCTATAGTATTTGTGAAGGCCACTATCCGATTCTCTTTAGTTTCTTCTCTTTTTCAGTCCGGTGACCTCAAATGTCCTTTGTATTTTCTCATTATTTCTTGCCAAGCTATACATCTTTTCTGCATACATTTTCATTTATAATCATTACTCTTGATTTGACCCTCAGGACAAAATTAAATACTCCAGGAAAGATCCAGTTGGTGCATTATAGCAAGAGATTTTCCTTTGGTGAGACACTGAAATTCTTCTGTAGGGTTGTACTGAACCACTGGGCTTACAGCTAAGATCTCTAGTTAGTTAATTTTGTACCATAATTCTAACTGAGACACATCTTCTCCATCCTATCCTTTTATGGTCTTATTCATTTCCATCTGATAAGATTTGGCCCACCATCTTTGCCCATTGCTCTGATTTGAGAATTTGCTTCTTTCGTCCAACTTAGTGTTTTCTCAGTTTTGTTTCATCTGTAAATTAGGTCAGGAAGATATTAATATCTTTGATCAAATGATTAATGAAAACATTAAACCTAAAAAGTTATAATGGTATTTTTTTCTTCTTTTATAACAGTTGAAAGTATGACAGTCTGGTCATATGGAGGTGTTGCAGTCAATGGTTTTTACTCTGTTTTATGAGATTATATAGGAATTGTGTTTAATAATTTTAATGGTTTATGTGTTTTGGACCCTTAGTAACTATTCAGTGTAATGTCTCAAAGTGCTAATCATTCATTAGGCTCTAGTATTTAAATATTGAACTTCTAAAAACTAAATGAGAATGAGTATGTCTAATATTTATTAACAAGTATATTAAGAGGCATAATTATTTAAATCCAAATTTTTAAAGTAAAAAAGGAATAATGAATGAAATTTATAGTATCCTTATCCGGCTATTAATCTTTTTGGTAAAATTTAAATTTGAAAACCATCTTGATGACCTTCATGATAAAGTTTTCATTGTAATTCCTTAGGTTTATCAAATAATTTAGGTGGAAAGGGCTTGGTGAAAGACTGAATGATAGTTACATGATAATGATCCAAATGGTAGTTTGGATGAGTAGTGAGAAACCTAGTGTCTTCAAAATAGAATGAAAAGTTCTTAAGTGTATGAGGCACAAGAAGCAGACTGATAGCAAACGCTTCAATATACATTAGCTCACCTTTATTTATTTATTTATAACATAGAATGTATTATTGGTTTCAGTGGTACAGGTCTGTGAATCCTCAGTCTTACACAATTCACAGCACTCACCATAGAACATACCCTCCCCAATGTCCAACACCCAGCCACCCCATTTCTCCCACCAACCCCCTACTCCAGCAACCCTCAGTTTGTTTCCTGAGATTAAGAGTCTCTTATGGTTTGTCTCCCTTTCTTTTTTTTTTTTTAATCTCACTTTTTAAAACACAAGGTTTGCTCAAGTTTTAGGATAGAAGTTATTATACACTAGTCATTAAGTGAGTCGGATCACACTGCTTCCCAGCTTAAGTCCTCCAATGACTGCTCATTTTAATAAGCAAGAAATAGAAGCTCGACTTGGAAGAGCTGATAGGAACAGCCTTTACTTTTCCTTTCTGGCGTCATTTTTTCCCCTTAACTCAGCCACACTGCTTTCTTTCCCTTAAACAAAATGAGTACCTTTTGCCTAAAGACTGCACCAGGTGCTGGCAAATGATCTCCCTGTATGATCTCTGTATGGACTCTAGACTTTGCAGTGACCTTTCTCTTTTCACTTCTCAGATGTTAACTCAAAAAGCACCTCCTCAGAGAGGTCCTTCCTGACCGCTCAATCAAAATAACTCTTCTTTCCTCCTCAGTTGCTCTTTATCATATTACTTATTTTCCTCATGTATCTTAGCATTACTAGAAGCCATTTTGGTTTATCTCTCAACCACAGTTTAAATTTCCACCAGGGTAGGGACTTTGCCTTAGTTACTAGCCATAGTCCTTAGGCCTGGCACCTAGTAGACACACAGCAAGTCTATGCTAAATTAATCAATCAATTCTCATAGTTATATGGAATTAGTGTCTACTCCTTGCTGTTTCTTTTTATTATTCTGGTTATTATTTTGGTTCCTTTTTAACTAGTAGGGCAAGAATAAAAAAGTTAGGAGAAAAGTCAGAAATAATACAAATGTGCACATAACCAGTAAGTTTACAGAAACAAATCTTAACTCTCAGATGATGACCTTCATGTGTACTTTGAGAGAAACAAGAGCCATTAGTCAGGCATTTCTGCAATATTCCATCTCCAGGCTTGTGAATTAACATCTGCAAATTTTCCTTTAAAAGTTGAAAAAAGTGCTGCTAGTTGTTTGGGATAGTGCTACCACCTGAGTTCTGGGTCCCATCCTAGCCAACTTTTTCTGGGATCTTGGCCCATGGAGTCTCCCTCCTGTCTCCTGTATCTGGAATCACTTCCTCTCTAGTTGCTCTTTTTCACCAACATGTCAACATATTCAAGACACATCCCATCTCTTAAAACACATTCCTCTAAATCCCTTTTCCCTTCCCCCATCTCTAACAGCTCTTTTTACATCCCATCTGTTGCCACACTTTTTGGAAGTGTTGTCTACACTGCTGTCTCTGCTTCCTCTACTCACTTCCCTACCCACTATAGTCTTGTTTATGATCAAGGCCACCAAGAACCTCCTTGCTGCTAAATCTAGTGATGCTTCTCAATCTTTATCTTTCTTGATTTTTTGACAGTATTATCTGTATCTTTCTTCTGGAAATATTTTCTTATGTTCATGTCCATAAAATTATGGTCTCTTCATTTTCCTCTGATGTCTATGGCTACCCTGGATCCTTTTTTGCTTGTATGTCTAAGATGTCAATATGTCATGGAGAATCTTCTCTGCACTATAATATTTGCTTATTCTGTGTACACTCTCCAGGTGATCTGATTTGTTCTCATCCTTTACTTCCATCTAAATATTGATGATTCCCAAATTCAAACTTGTATCTTCCACTCAGGTATCTCCCAACTATCAATTTATATACTCATCTACCTACTTGACATATCTGTTGAGAAGTTTCATAAGCAGCTCAACATGTAAAACAATGGATTGGTTATCTTCCTCCACAAATCAGAGTTGGTTTTTATGTTTTCTCAGGAAGTAAGACCACCACCTACTTAATCAGCCAAACTCATCTGGAAGACATCCTTGATTTCTTCCTATCTCCTGCCTCATGTCCTGTTGAGTCTAACTCCCCAAATTCTTAGAAGTCCAACTCTATTTCCATTCTTGCCATCACAAGTCAAACCGTTATCTTCTATAGGATGGGATTACTTGAACATCATTTTTCTTGTCTTCCTATTTCTAGTCTAAAGCCTCCAATCTATTCTTGACTTCAGAGTAATCTTTATAGAACATTTTACATTTTAAAAGACTTTTAAAGTAAAAAAGACACTAGGTCTCAGCATGTTTATAAATCCATGAATGATATTACTCTTCACTATCTTATTTCTTGGAATTCTATCTTGTACTTTATATTCCAGCCAGCCATCTTTATATACAGAAGCCATTGTTCTGACTTCTGTAGTGTAATACACTCTCTCTCCTTTTTCCCCCCTACCCCTTTTGCTAAGGCAGCAACATCTCCTGGGCTCAGTTTAGCATTTCTGCTGGCATTGGGATATATTCTACTATGTAGATTGTAAGCAAGAGAATCAGACTCTGGCTTATATACTAATGAGGAATTATTTAGAAGGGCACAGGGTAGCACAAAGAAACAAATGAAAAGCTAAAAACTCAGGACCTGGGAGGAACAGGAATGAATGCAGCTCTGGGAATTTAAGTGATAGAAGCCAGTGTATTGTCTCTTGAATATTCTACCATTGGACAATCTCCAACCTTTTTTCATCTGTGGCACTCTACTCAGGATAAATATTTCTGGAAGAAAACATCTGATGGTTGGTCTGGCTTGGTTCACAGATCAGACTCCCTAAAGCAGAGGGTTGCCCTCAGCGATTAATGGGTGAATCCTTCATTGCAAGGAAATGGAGTTCATCAAAGGGAAATTAGGTGCTAGCGCTCAGAAAGAGGGAGAAGAATGTTGGGCAGGCAAAACCAGCAGATAACCACTGTAGCGGTGGTTCATCACCCCTCACATTTAAAGTTGGTGAGCTTTCCATGTGCTCTCAAAATTGTCACCTTTTTTTTTTTTTTTTCCTTTTTTAAGTGCTCAGTAGGCTTCTTACTCATTTGTTCCCCTAGCAGATGATTAGTTTTGTTAACACAGTGACTGGCACTTAGCAGATAATCTATAATAAACACTCATTTAATATAAGATGGAAAGAATCGTTAGATTTAAGTAGATATATGAAACATATTCTGAAATGGCTTCTGTGGCTGGTTGGTTTGTGTTAGATAATTTAAAAAAAAAATGAAATTGGAAGTTTTGAAAAGACCATCCTTGTCAAGCCAACACAAAACCATATGAACATAAAATTTTGCAGACTCTAACTTCTTGAGGGTAGAGGAAATACTACTTTTTATATCTCAGGTAATGCTTAGTATAACATTTATACTAAGAATTCTCTGAATAGGCATTTATTGAATTAAGTCTTTTATGGGCATTTCTTTTGTATTTGCTGTGGTAACCTGTTAATCTTGAGCATATCCTAATGCATTTCTTTTTTCATGTGTATGTGCTGCTTCAGTTTTTAATACCACTAATGACTTTGAAATGGCACATTGACTCAGAATTAGTGACAATCAAGTGTTAATGGTCCTTGCCTCTGTGGCCTATCAGCAACTCATCTCAGTTGATCATTAGTTCCCAGAAAAAAAGCTAGATCAGGCTTTTCCAAGATGTGGCCATTTAGAAAAGATTCCTAATTGTCATTGGAATTTCTATTTTTACATCGTCTTGGTTTGTGCTTTTGATGGAAAGGGAGTGACCTGTGCCGGTTACAGTGGGTGGTTAATGAGAGGAATAAAACAAAAGGAAGAGACATAGAGTAAAATATTCAAGCTGAATTCACATACACCATAATAAAATCAAGGGACCTAATTGCCATAAACGACCTTAAAGATTATCTAATTAAACTCCCTCATTTCTCATCTTATAAATGAGGAAATTGAGACCCAGAGAGGCTAAGTGACTTTCCCAAGGTCTGTAGAAGAAAAAACACGCTGAATGCTACTACCTGTTCGCTTCTCTAAGCATTTCTGAAGACTTGCTGTTACTGTGCCTCCATGGTAGACTCACCTTGTTGAATAAGTTTTGTGGGACGGAGTGAAAGTAATCAATTTCAGTAGCGCAGAAATCGTGGGCATACTTTGCACTTCTTGTTCTGCGGTGCTCTGGAGATAGCCATCTTCCACAGAAAATAGTAAATACCAAATGAGCAGTAAAACAGACAAAAGACTTTGGAAATGACATCATGGGGGCAGGGGGGAAGCCAGTGTGCATTTTTCTTCTGGGAAGTATTCTGTGAACCTCATTATGATTCATCCAACCAGGGCTGAGCAGGGAATTAGTTAGAGAGATTCTCAATTCCTTCTTGCTGGAGAGAGTTAAGTAATCCTTAATCTGTTGGCCTTGCATCGATTTATAAGAACCTGTTTCTGGATCCGTTTGCCCCCAGCTTCTGCTTCAGGAATTCTCCTTCCTCGTCTCCTCTTTTCCAGAATGGGAAATTTGGTAAAAATTTGTAGGATTTGAAAATATTGATTTCCAAAAAGCAAACTGACAGCCAGCCAGGTGTTTTGCTGTCTTACAGGAATAGCCTATTGGCTATATGGCAGTAGTGTCTGGGTTCTGTATTTATGAAGGTCCGTTAACTTATCACTTCATATACTGGCCCCAACCCACACAGTTCTATGGAACACAGAAGGAGGTAGATGCCAGAGAAAGACCATCACCTCCCCTTTCTTTTTGGATTTGAATAATAAAAATTTTTGAAAGCTTCTTATTTAGAGAATGACTGAATAATTTTATATTTCATCTCATAAGGAAGCCCTGATTTTCAAATTCTGATGAATTGGTTTAGATTATAAACACTGCTCATGTAACTTTATATCTTGTAGGTCTCTTAGTGCTCTGCTATTAAAATATGAAAGAAAGGGTACTGATTAAATTTGCCTGCACGGATACATTTACATTAGTGCAAGACGATTAATTATAAGCTAATGCGCTCATTCACAAAAATATTTGAAGGTGGCATGATAAGGCTGCATTGATAACCTGGCACAGCCCCTTATTAACATGATCAAAAGCCAGATGTGAGGCTGTGTTCCACGTTTCAGAGTAGAAGGAGGGCAAACCAAACTGGCTTTCTCCAACTGTGATACTCACCTTTGACCACAAGATGCCGCTCGATAATCCGTTATGATTTAGGTCTTTTGTTACAAGCCGAATGACATTTCCTTTTATTTTACATGCTCTCCAATTACATATTAAAACTCTTGGTGGGTGGGTTGGGGGAGGAGGATACCCGTAGCCTGAAGGCACTTTTTAACTTGTGTGTGGGAAATCAATGAATAATATCTTTAAGATACACAAATTCAGGCTGAGAATTCAGACACCACAGAATTACTGTACCCTCAGTTTCTGTGCTCCTGTGTGTAGATGTCTATACCCACCCTGCCATCCACCTAACCTTTTCTGTTTAGTCTCCAGCACCACCTGCCCCTGAATGAAATAATTTCCTGCTGGCCCCTGCTAGCACCACACAAAAACAACCTATTTATGTAGCTATTCAAAATGTCAAAGAATTATCTTAAAACGAAAACACAAAATCAGTTTTCTGTGTTTCAGGCAGCAATTAAGTAGTCACAACATGGCAGTCCATAGATGAATGTTCTGGAAATTACCATTTGCAAAGGTAATCACTGGAAGAAGGTAATTTTATTCCCCAAGTCCTTGTTTTAAGCTGGAAATAAAAATGATGGCATGAGGATTCTCTTTGGTATAGATGGCTGTGGTCCTTAACTTTCACCTCAAATTTGCTTTGATTTTAACTTACGCTTTTTATTTTTTGAGATAACATGAAGGTTAAGTTTTTTCACAATGCTTTTTTTTTTTTTTTCCATAAGGACTGGTGTCTAAACAAAGACTTAACGACTGTAAGACAAGGGTGGCAACATGGTCAAAAAAATTCCTCTGGGAGGTGGAAAGGTCAGATTTATACAGGAAGCAGCTGCATAACAAAATCTCTTCCATGAATATCTTGTCATGAGGTTATTTTGTCCTTTTCTGGTATTAATTTGGCAGTGATAGACCTGACTTGACCTCAAGGAGAAAGAAACTGCCTAAAGTGGTATAATTTGGGGAATGTCAAAAATAACCCTCTAAATATTAAGGCCTTGGCAGTCACTCTCATTTTAGTCTGAGTTGGGTTTTCAGATACTTTGGGTTCAGTTGGCTCAGTATAGGGTTTTAGAAGATAGAGACTGATGATCAATAGGAACGAACAGAGAGAGAGAAGAGCAAGAACAGGCAGCAGAAATGGGATGAGAATGATCTAGAAGTGGAAATAAGAAAATGGCCCTGGAAAAGCTCTAACTGCTGCATTGCTTTTCCTGCAATTCATCTTTAGGGCTGGATCAAGTTGATGATGTGAGCATCTAGTTAAGGCAATAAAAAATGAATGTAGAAGCTTATTCTCTGCTGAGTCCTGTAGCCAACGTTTGCATTTTATTTCTGCTTTCTCATTTCATATCATTTTATATTAAAGATACCTGGCTGTTTATGTCATTGACAGATACATCACCTTCCTCTCTTTATTCTCATTCATTTGTTCTTTCTTGTAAATCATCCATTCAATCACTATTCATCTTGTACTTACCATTCACAAGGTACGGGGTGAGATGCAGCAGATAAGCGATGAATATCTTTCAGTTGTCGGATGTACAAGGAGAAACCCTTAGAATTGTAATGCAGAAAAAGTCCTTTTTTTTTTTTTTTTCTTAAAAATATCCTAACCCATATAATGGTAGGGTTACATTTGGTTTTATTTCAGCATAAGGCTTTATTTGTTATAAAAACATTGTAGTAAAAGAATAACAACAATACCAACCAGGTTCCTTAAAACAGTAGTTTTCAAGCATTCAGGTGCATGGGGAATCACCTGAGAATTTTGTTAAAATGAAGATTCTGATTCAGTAGGTCTAGCATCGCACGTGAAACTCTGTGTTTCTAACAAGTTCTTGGGTGATGCTGATGGTCGGAGGGCCACACAAGGAGTAAGAATGCTTTTGCTGGACCTCCTGGCAGGGTGGCTGGACACCCAGAAAGAGAGATGTTTCTGACAGCAAAATGAACCTCTCCTACATCAAAGAAGAAGGAGACAAAAGGTGTTAAGACAAGCCTGTATTAGAAGAGTAGGACAGGAGGATCTGTTTATGATGATTTGTTACCTGCCACGCGACTCTCTGTGCAGGTTTTCAGGATCAGATTTGATGTACCACACGCCAGGAGACAGGTTTTCTCTGAGGAGGGATTCTAATCATGGGTGACATCACTGTTTTGAAACATCACAACCAAAATGGCTTTTATGTTCCTAAAAGGAGAAGAAGAAGAAGAAGAAAAAGGCAATGCTTTTGAAGGGAAAAAATAGTTTTCCGATAACCCCCATTAACTACAGGGGTCATTGTGGGCAAAATGAATGGAATTAGAAATCTGCTAAAAGCTGCAGTGTACGGTACGCCGTGACTGACAAGCCTTTCTCTGAGTAGTTACAAATGGGACTAATGGTTTAAACTTGTTAGTCATTGTCAGAGGCTCTGATCCTTGAGTCAGCCATGGAAGCTATGGCAGAAATCGATAAGGCACCACTTTCTGCAGTGAACCGCTAGACCATATAGATTGCCTGGAGGGAAATGCTGAGTTCCCTCCCAGGCTGCCAGATGAAAGCAGGCAGCTAAATCTGCAGGAAGATTGACCACACTGCTCGGGGCAATTAGGCCTTTCACCACTTTGAACGATGATTATAAATGGGGGAGAGGGTTGGGAGAGTGAAGGGAAAGACAGCTCTGCGTGACAAACTGGAAGCCGGAAGCCATTTTGGGGAGTCCTTGTCAGTTTCATGGTCACTGAGGGCATTTCCCCCGCCTTTCCCTTGTTCAGATTGTTATACAATGAATGTTCTAGGGCTGCTGCTTTTTTTTCTTTTTTCTTTTCTTTTTTTTTTCCTTTTCCTTTATTTTTCTTTCCAAGCTGGAGAGGGGAGGACAGGCAGCGAGAAAGCGACACTTGGTTGATGATAAACTGTAAACTACAGCTGAACTCCATTAATCCGTCCAATCCCTAAAGCCCGGGGCCTGAGAGCACGTCGGAGGATGGCTTCCTGTTGGACACGTTTCAAAACAATCACATCCCATTGTTCAGTGCCTTTTTGGGTAGAGCCCTGCGAGGGTGCCAAAGTCATCAGCGAAAGAAAGTGCGTGTTCGGGCAACAATTACAGAAGAGCTGCAGATTATCAGCGGGCTGCTAGGGGGGCTCATTTGGCAGAGGAGCCCGTATCTGATGGACGCAAAGCTGCACCCAGCGTTATTATTGTGAGCGGCTAAGTGCTCTATGACCGCCCAGGCTGCGGGAAGCCCGATGCGTGAGGAAAGAAAGCAGCTACCGGAGCCGTGTAAGGGCTTTGCCCTGGTTCCCTGCCGAAAGGCAGGACGGGCTCAGCCATTGTACTGAAGAGTTTCTGGCCTCTTGCTGCTTCATCAACCTGGCATTTCTGCTCAGATTTCAATGGGGTGGGGGGGGGGGGGGATGCATCTCCTTTCCTTTGCTCTTGTTGTTGAATCTCATGCTCTTTCTGGTATTGGCCTCATGATTGATTTGTTTAATTTTTTCCTTTTCTAACCAGACCCTGGCTCCCATTTTACTGTTGACTTTAAGTTACACTGTAAACCGTGTTCCGCTAAGTATAGTTTAACTGTCAAGAGGTTGTGCAGATCATCCCAAGGGGCTAGTCTCTGTGGGAGGGCTGTCCGTCAGAGGTCCTTGGACCATTTCATCACCATGATAAATCCAGCCCTTAGTGGAAAGTGTTGAAAAGTCCACTTTTTGAAGTTTGCCTGGATCCTGGTAGCTGGGAAGGGTTTGAGCCTTAAAGCTGTGTAGACCAAGAATTGAAACCCTGATGTTCATTATGGGACAAGAGAATGCTTAGTGGGCACAGAAGCTGAAGGTCGCTCGTGGAGGTGATCTCTTCTGTTGGGAGGGCGGTTCCGGAGAATGTTTGCTGCCATTTTCTGTTGCAGGGAAAGGGGGAAGCATAGTCTTAAAAGGGCTCCATCACAGGGCATTTCTTTGCTCATCTTTAACTACCTACACATTCCCTGGGTGGCTTCCCAGGCAGAGAGGAAACTTCACATTACTGACCTATGGGGGATCTCACAAGGATGGACCAAACACTTATGAAAACAAAGGGGAATTATAACTACTATCCAAACCTTAATCACAGTCACAAGCGAAATAAAATAAAGCCATCTGTTTGATTTGAAAGATTCTTTTATAAAGTAAGTGAATTTCACCTTCCCCAACCTCCTTTATGGCATGAAAAGAGGATTCTTTCTGCAAACCCAGTACATTTAAAAGGAGGTATTAACTCTTTGACGCGACCAGGGAATTACCAGTTGCTTTAAAAAAAAAAAAAAAGGCGAGCAGAAGACTGTTAGGTTCTGGAAGAATTTATAATATTCAAAAAATCTTTTAGTCTTAGGAATGGTTCTTTTTTTTCTTTTTCTTTAAAGATTTTATTTATTTGAGCGAAACTACACGAATGGGGCTGGGATGGTGGGAGGAGGAGTCAAGGGGAGGAATAAACAGATTCCCTGCTGAGCAGGGCCCCTGCTGTGGGGCGCCATCCCAAGACTCTGGGATCATGATCTGAGATGAAGGCAGATGCTTAACCAACTGAGCCACCCAGGCGCTCCAGGAATGGTTGGTCCTAAGTTATAATTTTAGTGAAGATGACAGTGTGGCATTCTAGAGTCCTGGGCTGGAAGGTGGGAGACATGAATTTTAGTTCTGACTCTACCCCACACCATTGTGGCAGGCACGTGCTTCCGTCTCCTCGCTCCCCTTTCTTCACCTGTAAAATGGGGAATTTCACGAATCAACCCTAAGGTCTTGTGCTTGGGAAATAACGTGCCCCCCTCCCCAAAGAGTCTACATCTTAATCCCCGGAACCTGTGAATATGTTATGCTCTGTGGTTATAAGGGACTTTGACGATGTGACTAAGTTAAGGATTTTAAACTAGGGAGATTATTCTGGATTATTTGGGTGAGCCCAGTGTAATTACAAGGGTCTTTAGAAGATGGAAAAAAAACCCAAAAGGATCAGGGAAGGAGAATAGAAACAAGGTTGGTGCTATGCAGTATGAGAAGGATTCAGCCTGCCATTGGTGGCTTTGGTGATGGATGGAGGCCATGAGTCAAGGAATATGGGTGGCCTTGGGAAGCTAGAAAAGACAAGAATGTGACTTCTCCTTTGACCTTTCAGAAGAAATGTGATTTTGCAGATGTCTTGATTTTAGCCCACTGACATCCATTTTGGAATTCTGACCTCCAGAGCTCTAAGACAATGAATTTACCTTGCTAAAAGCTGCTAAATATTTGGTAATTTGTTCTAGCAGCAACAGGAAACTAATACAGGTCTCTTTCACAATAACCTTCCCTGAAACTATGAACCTGCAGCATATGGTCATTGGAAAATCCCAAATCAAGTAGTAATATGCAGAAAAGATGGCTGCTCAACGTTGATTTGAGTATGAAATTTAGGGTTTCCTGAAAATATGGCATCTACAAGCAAACACCAGTAAGGAAGGAAGTTAGGGTATGAGAGCCCATCAACGAAAAGAAGGAAGGAAAAGATGTTTGTGGAGGAAGAAGTATACTTCACCATTTGCTTAAACTTGAGGTATTTTAAATAGCTTTAAGTACCTTTTTCTTTGATTGTCAGAGTGGAGAATGTTAACAGCTCTGCCTTTAGAAGAAAGAGAATCTTAGAATTAAAGGGGATCATTGAGATTGATTTCCTTGTAACGAATGTCAGGGTAAATTTTAAGCATCCCTGCAAAATGCCGGAATATTGCTAGAGGGACAGCCTTTGCCGCTCCAAAGAATAGCCCCGTCTATTATTGGGAAGCCCCTCATTCTTATGAAACTTTTCTTACACAAAACCAATTCTATCCTCTCATAATGTCTACTTTTTATCATGGTTTCTTTCTTTTGTGAATTTTCAATGCTCAGACTTCAAGATGAACACATCTGTTAGTGAATGGGATGTGGCCCTGGGCTTTGGGGCAAAGTTCACACCAGAGAGACAGGGGTCCAAATCCCAAGTCATATGCATACAGACATAGGTGTTCAGATGCACATGTGTGTGTGTGTATTTATGAAATATTTTACAAGCATTTTTACTGCTGTTCCTAGTGCCATCAACAGTGCAAGCTCATAGTAGGCACTTAATATCTGCTGACTCAGTGAATACGTTAATGACAATGGAGGACACCAGCAGTAAGGTAGCAGTTACGAAAAAACCAACCTGATTCATCAGTCCAGATTTATTAAATGGGAACAGGATATATTTTGAATGTGATGATAGCTTTTGTTTCCTGCCCTCCCCCCCATTTCAAAGACTGCAAGCAGTACCCGGTTAATATCTTCAAAGAGACTTTCTGCTCTCCACTGGAACGGTAGAGGATATGCCGAAGTCCTTGCATGCTCTTTTTATCTTTTCTTAAGAAACCTGTGCCACCACTGGGAAACCAGGAGAGCACTGCCTTTCACTGAAGAGCATACAGCACTTTCTCCTCCCTGGCAAATCTAACGAAGTCACATGGGTGCCTGTAACCTCCCCGGAACATGAGATGTGGAGGTTACATTGGGCCTTGAACAATTAATCAGTGTTATGGCATAACAGCTCGAATATGGAAATTCTAAAGGTCCCACATGTTGATAAATGGCCAATTTATGCTAAGATCCATCAAGTGTGTTGAGGCATTTGGAGTTATCACTGCACAATCATGACATGGTCATTATCCGACTGCAAATCGTCCAAAGAAATGACATGCCTCGGGAAGCAAGATTTGCGGGCAGAGCCTGCCTCTTTCTAAACTCAGTGTGAGGCCAGCTTGCTGTAAACGGAGCCATACAGCATGTAGATGAGCTCATGTGTGGCAGCTGCATGGCGGAAAGCAATTATAACACAGAGGCAACTCCACACGCAGGAACTAGCACCTCCTGAAATATGATCACCTCCGCTTCGCTCCGGAGGGAGGTGCCAAACTGAAATACACACGCAGCCATAATGGAAGAGACCTGAATATATTACAGCAGGGACAGGAGGAGCTGGGCTAGAAGCGAAGCAGTTGGCAGAGGCTCTTGCTGCAAACTCCTCTCTCTCCTCTGAACTCTGAAATAGGATTCCTCTAGAGATACCGCAGTCCACTGTTTCCTTTGTTTAACCTGGAGGACCTTACAGTGAGGGCTTTAGGGTTTTTCTTTCTGTCGACTATTCTAGATGTGACACTCGCTTCCTTCTCATGGTCGTCCCCTCTTCCTAGAGGACCCCTTTTTCAGAAATGAGGGGGCATTAGGCCAGGAGGGCAGGTCTAGTGGATTGCATGATTGATCCTGGATGCAGGCTGGACCAACCTGACTCTGCCTCCCGTAGTTCAAAGCCTTGTTCCTTAGTTGGATATAATGGTGGCAGGAAACTGGGCCTGGGATGGTCCTTTTCGCAGGTGCTCAGGGAAGCCAGAGCAGGCAGACTGCAGAGAGAGAGGAGGAGCCCAGTAGCTAGCCAGACACATGATCCAGAAATAATACTGTCTGAATGAGATGATTCACTCAGCTTCGGACTTCCTACTTCTTAGTCTCTCGTGAGGCCCTGCTATAATTTCTTCTCTTAGTTTCTGTGAGATATTTGTATGTTCTTTCATAAATGCTCCCTTTATTCTACTTCCTGGTTTTGAAGCTTTGATTCAATGACCCCCGCTCCCAGCTTTAGCTGAGCACTTACCATGTACCGCGAGTTGTTTTGCTGATTTAGGTATATTACCTTATTCGTTGCTTTTGCCAACATTCAAAGGGTAGTTATGGTTATTTAATTTATTTATTATTATTTTTTTAAACCAGGAAATAGGCTTGGAAAGTTTAGATAATATCTCCAAAGTCACACAGTTGATAAGTGGGGGAAGTGGTGATTTCTATTGAAGTTACATTTGCATTGAAATTGATTTTACATTTTCTGTGAAATCATTAAACCACCTACTATATAGTAAATGATTTATGCTATAATTTGAGAACAGAATCTATGTTGAATTACTGAATCAACTTGGGAATATGACTAGAAACCAAATCATCTTTATTTAAAAAGCTAACACTACCTATGTTTACTTGAGGGCTGAAAACTTGCATAGGCCTGAAAGAAAATAGGCTGTGTAGAAAGATCTTGCTGGGGGAGTGAGGAGGAGGGAAAGTTTTACAAGGGTTACCTACATGCTTCATATCCTATTCCTATTTATAGCTTTCTGTGATGCTGAAAATGATGAAAGAGGCCATTGGCTCTTTCGTGAATTGTTCATCTTAAGCTTTTACATGGAGAAGGAAATCAGAGCTAATTAGATTAACATTATTTCACCTGCATCGAAGGTTCTGATAATTCTCTTTCCTGGCTTCATCTTTCTTTTCTGAAGAAGGAAATAAACGTGTTCATTAATTTGTAACATTGAGGATATTTATCCTCTTTAATTTTGATTTGGCCTTTTCTCCTGACTTCAGCCTTCCTTACCATGACATTTAAGACCATTTATGATTTGGCCACGGTCTGAGTCTTCTCTCTGATCATTACTAACCTTCACATGTTCAACATTCCACACCAACTGAATTGCTGGGAGCTTCTCACACACCCGTGTGCTTCATCTGCCCTATTTGCCGCTTCCTGCCTTTCAACCCATGACACTCCCAATCTAAGTAAATAGTACCTGTCCTTCCAGACTCCATTAAATACTCCTTCCTAATGAAACTTTCGCTGATTACTATAGGTTGCAAGCAACATGATTCTCATCTGAACACCCATAATATTCTGCTTCTATCACTCTTATGATCCCTTATAACAAAAACCTAGGTATTACAGTAATTTCTGCTCACATCTTCTCATTACTGCACTGTAAGCCCCTTGAAGGCAGGGTAAGTTTTAGTCAAATCTGTTTATTCTTCCTACCACAGAGCACCTTTCATAAAATAACTAGTCAATAAACATCTGTTGAATTAATAAACAAGTGACTAGACAAATTCTTTACGTGGGGGTAATTTTAATGTAGCTCGGATATTTACATTTCTCATCTCCTGAAATGCTAAGGTAAGTGTTCACATTTGTCACACCTAGGATACTTTAGTTTTATCACAGTACATGTTTTTAAATATGATTCATTGGCAGAGGATAAACCGTGAATTGCCTACTCTTCAGTATTAGCTGTTTTTTAATTATGTAGAAGCAACTTTGGTCAAACAGGCTCTATAGGCTGAGGTCGATGGCTGCTGTGTTGATGTGCTACGTGCAGTGTATTAGACTAGGCGCTTTGCTCTACTATAAAACCTGGACTGATTGGCTTAAACAAAAGGGCAGATTATTAATATATTTCACAAGAAGCCTGGAGGTGGGGTAGCTACAGGATCAGTTAAATTTGTGTCAATTGCATCAAAGACCTAGGTTCTTACTCTTAGCTTGTTGCCTTTGATCTCACAATAGCTAGTCTTCAGAATTTTTGTTGTTGTAATAATCATACATAGGCATGATCATATCCAGTGGGAAAGAAGAACAGGTTCCTTTGAATGTTTCTGCCAGCAGTAAAACCCATTGTGGAATTAGTCAAGCAGACTCCTCCTTATTTCTTATTAGCTGAAGTTGGGTTACATAACTATCCCTAAACCACTTTTGGTAAAGACCTTCGGGTTACCATAACTGGATTAGATCTTGGGGATTTACCTCTCTGATTTCAGAATAAGAGCACTATCATGTCTGGAGGGTGTGTAGCTCAATGAGATAAGCTTCTGTTATTAAAGGGAAAAATGTATAGTGGCTTTTAGAAGGCATATAAAAATATTCCTTTACATAGATGAGCGCTTCTCACCTGTGGGTTGGTTGGGAAGATGCGGGCAATTTTGTCTCCCTACCCAGGGGGACGTAGGCAACATCTGGAGACATTTGGAGGTCACAACTTGGAAGTTGGGAAGAGGTTACTATGGCTTCTCGTAGGTGGGGTCAGGAATGCACCTTCCAATTCACATGAGTTCTCCCCCCATCCCTGGCCCAGAATTATCTGGCCCTAATTGTCGGTAGCACTGAGGCCGAGAATCTTTGGCATGGATCTATTTGTTCTCTGGGGCTGACATATTGTCTAAGAAATCTTACTATTTATGTTTAATACTTATTTGAGATAGGACCACTGTTCATATATAATATCTTACCTTGGAGTAATAATATATCAATATATTATCATCCATTAAAACAGTAGCAAAACTATTTCCTCAAATTAACTTAGCCACTTAGCAAGACCTTAGGGAAGTGAATGAGACAGGTAGATTTTGACAGTGACACTGAAGTCAAAGGAAGAATGAGTGCAGGGGACCAACCTGTGGCAGGTACAACCACTATTTCCTGTACTGAATGCAGTTAAAAAAAAAAAAAAAAAAAAGACCAGCGGTCCGGGAAATGGGGAGAAATACTTTGTATCTGAGTGCCTACTATTATAGCATACCCTACCCAAGGAAATTTAGGATACATGTGATAATTTTCCGGATGAGAAAACTGAGTTTGAGTGATGTTAAGAGAATGGTTGAAAAATATTTTTTAAAATGTTGGCTTCAAATTTTATAATAAGAGAATAATTTTCTCTCTTCAGATGTTTTTTCTGAATAAGTGAAGAGGGTTGGTTGACCTCATTGCTTGGTAGGAATTTGAAATGTATCACAGAATTTTGAGGCTGGCTAGTTCCCTGTACAATACTTGTCATGCTTCTTTTCCATTGTTTTACTCTCTTGTGTTATCTGAAATTGTAACTGATTCTGTAGATCAATCTCCCAGACCATTAGAATATCATTTCCTTTCAAAACTGCAGTCATGCATTACTTATTTTGTACTCTTTACAGCTTCTAGCACAATAAGCTGCACATAGTAGATATGATGAACATTTCTTAATATTTTTGGCTGTTCGTCTTCTAATTCCCCTTTGTGTCAGGGGAGACTTCACTGCTCTGTTGAGATGTAGAACTCTGTCTCCCACCAGCAATGCTGACAGGTTCATACTCTCTGTTTCCCTACTCTCTGGTCCCCAGAGCAAAGGGCATATGATTTAAGCATCACAAATATGATGCTTTGATCTTGGATGTTATACCACCGAGGTATTGGAAGCCAAGAACTCCAGATGGTGTAGTTGTCAGATGGAAGCTGGAAGGTGTATGGGTCCTTAAGACACTGATTGGAGAAGAACTTTCTGAGAGAATTCCACAATCTATACTGGACTGTGTCACATGTCAAGACAGCAATATTTCAGAAATTATTTGTTACAGCAACGTAGCCAAGTCTATCCTGACTAACGTATTAGTTAAAAAGTATTCATCAATAAATGGGCTTAAAAGCAGAGGTGAAATAGGGTAATGATGAGTAACGAACAAAAGTTTTATAGTCTGTCAGGACTATTTGGAACTCCAGTTCTACCACTTACTAACTGAGTGACTTTTAGACTGTTGCTGAGGGGAACCTAGATAGGAAGTATGGGACACTGGTTTTTCATATGCAAGAAAGAAAGGGACTATATGGATCTAGGGAAACTTTAATGAGACAAATCCTAGTAAAATCTCTCTAGCTCCAAGACAACATATTCTCTAAGCAACCCTCTCATCTGATTTTGGTTTTTCAAAATTGCTTCTCTCTTTTTCTCTGAAAAGTAAGCTATTGCATTTCTCATACAAACTAATCTCTCGTGTATCTGGATGACACAAGCTTTTTTTTTTTTTTTTTTTTTTTAATAGGTCTCATTCATGCTTTGATAAGCTAAAATGTCATGCTTCAAATCTGGCAGCCAGAAGTAAAATTTCCACAGTTCGTAGGGTGACCTCGAGCCTTTCCTTTCCCCACCTACTCCTCCCCCGTACTTGCTGCAGAACCCTCAGGTGGTTGACCAGTTGGTTATTCAGTTGGACTTACTGACTGCTGCCCCCTCATTTTGCATCCTAAAAGCATCCTGCTGGATATTCAGTGTTATATGACCTGAAACCAGCATTTCACAGACATTATTCTTTTGTGCCAAAGAGCTCACTCTAATGTAATGTCCAATCTTCTCACAATTATCACATTTCTTTTCGCTGCTGAGCACTCTGATGCATTTTTGCCAAGTAGCTACAGAACCGCAGTGGAAATAGTTCTGGTCTCTGGTGGTCAGAGTTGCAAATCCATCCCCAAACCATTATATAACCCGTACATGGGCTTCACATATGCAGAAAGCCTACTGTTATGCCAAAAGGGAAGGTGGGTTATTCTGGGATGCCCTCTTTGCCATTAGTTGTACTGCAGTGGGATTGTGGTGCACTGGACTAGAACTCCCAACAGCTCTGATTGCTGCCTGCTGCCTCAATGAATTTTATATTAGCAGGCAAACAAAACACTCAACCAAGTGAAAGGAATTCATAATGCCAAGGCTTCCTAGGGTCTGAATATGCTGTATGTTTTGTTTTGCAAAGAAGGATTGTGGCTATCAGCTTGTGAGAACTAATCTAGATAAATCGCCCCTTTACAACACATCTGGCCTCAAGTTGTTTAAATTAGTGGAGTTCAGCCGCAGAACAACAGCTGAATTGGAGCCCACAAATTCATATGCTTCCTACACATGCATAAATGCTAAATGATGAGCTTGGTAATGATTGGGAACCCCTCATTTCTGAGAGACTGGTAAGACTACAGTGTTGCTTTGCAGCACATTAATTAGGATAGCGTAATAAAGCTTCAGAAGTAGTCTTCTAAGCAACATAGTTTGAATTAATGTTTATGAAGGCTCTTTATTAACCTGAAAATGCACTTCAAAGGTAATATGGGAAAAGCTTTTTTCCTCTTAATTGGCATTTTAGTGAGTATCACAGATCTTTCCATTTTATACCTATTCTCATTATAACCACAGCCAAATATTTTGGCTGTCCAGCTTTCAATTTCCTTTTGTATGTAGAACTCTGTCTCTGGCCAAGAAAGCTGAAAGCCATACGCTCCCTATTTCTGTCCTCTGGTCACTAGGGCAAGGGCTATGCAACCTAAGTAACACAGTTGTGATGCTTTGCTCTTGGAATTTGTATCACAATAACAGCTTCCCAGTATGTTTGCCGTTATCTTCTTCTGTGTTGAACTGTGTTGAATTTGTTGATGAGCTTATCACTTTTTGCGGGTTGGGGGGTGGTTTCTTTTTTTTTTTTTTTTTTTTTTAAAGATTTTATTTGTTGATTTGACAGACAGAGATCACAAGCAGACAGAGAGGCAGGCAGAGAGAGAGAGAGGGAAGCAGGCTCCCTGCTGAGCAGAGAGCCCGATGCAGGACTCGATCCCAGGACCCTGAGATCATGACCTGAGCCGAAGGCAGCGGCTTAACCCACTGAGCCACCC